>NC_044920.1:21802357-21822618 GCF_003576645.1 Ipomoea triloba
ATTTACATTTACCTGTTATTACAAGTCACAAACAGGTAATTCTTCCTTGATGAACTAAATTGACATTTTTATGTACCTAATTGCAACTTTAAAAAGTTTGAGTGCCTAATTGATTTTTCAGGTAAAGGTTTATAGCCTAATTGACACATTTTATGCAAGAAAAAGTGACATTTACCCTTACCTGGTATTACAAGTTACTAACAGGTAATTATATCTTGATAAACTAAATTGACATATTTATGTATCTAATTGCAACTTTAAAAAGTTTGAGGGCCTAATTAATTTTTTAGATAAAGTTCGATGGACTTTATGAAACATTTTATGCAAAAAAAAGTAACATTTACATTTACCTTTTATTACAGGTCACTAACAGGTAATTATTCCTTGATGAACTAAATTGACATTTTTATGTACCTAATTGCAACTCTAAAAAGTTTGAGGGCCTAATTGATTTTGCAGGTAAAGGTTGATAGCCTAATTGCCACATTTTATGCAAAAAAAGTGACATTTACGTTTACCTGGTATTACAGGTCACAAACAGATAATTATTCCTTGATGAACTAAATTGACATTTTTATGTATCTAATTGCAACTTTAAAAAGTTTGAGAGCCTAATTGATTTTTCAGGTAAAGGGTGATAGCCTAATTGACACATTTTATGCAAAATAAAAAAAAAGTGACATTTACATTTACCTGTTATTACAAGTCACAAACAGGTAATTCTTCCTTGATCAACTAAATTTACATGTTTATGGACCTAATTGCAACTTTAAAAAGTTCGAGGGCCTAATTGATTTTTCATGTAAAGTTCGATGTCCTTTTGACACATTTTATCCAAAATAAAAAAAAAGTGACATTTACATTTACCTGTTATTACAAGTCACAAACAGGTAATTCTTCCTTGATCAACTAAATTTACATGTTTATGGACCTAATTGCAACTTTAAAAAGTTCGAGGGCCTAATTGATTTTTCATGTAAAGTTCGATGTCCTTTTGACACATTTTATCCAAAATAAAAAAAAAGTGACATTTACATTTACCTGTTATTACAAGTCACAAACAGGTAATTCTTCCTTGATCAACTAAATTTACATGTTTATGGACCTAATTGCAACTTTAAAAAGTTCGAGGGCCTAATTGATTTTTCATGTAAAGTTCGATGTCCTTTTGACACATTTTATCCAAAATAAAAAAAAAGTGACATTTACATTTACCTGTTATTACAAGTCACAAACAGGTAATTCTTCCTTGATCAACTAAATTTACATGTTTATGGACCTAATTGCAACTTTAAAAAGTTCGAGGGCCTAATTGATTTTTCATGTAAAGTTCGATGTCCTTTTGACACATTTTATCCAAAATAAAAAAAAAGTGACATTTACATTTACCTGTTATTACAAGTCACAAACAGGTAATTCTTCCTTGATCAACTAAATTTACATGTTTATGGACCTAATTGCAACTTTAAAAAGTTCGAGGGCCTAATTGATTTTTCATGTAAAGTTCGATGTCCTTTTGACACATTTTATCCAAAATAAAAAAAAAGTGACATTTACATTTACCTGTTATTACAAGTCACAAACAGGTAATTCTTCCTTGATCAACTAAATTTACATGTTTATGGACCTAATTGCAACTTTAAAAAGTTCGAGGGCCTAATTGATTTTTCATGTAAAGTTCGATGTCCTTTTGACACATTTTATCCAAAATAAAAAAAAAGTGACATTTACATTTACCTGTTATTACAAGTCACAAACAGGTAATTCTTCCTTGATCAACTAAATTTACATGTTTATGGACCTAATTGCAACTTTAAAAAGTTCGAGGGCCTAATTGATTTTTCATGTAAAGTTCGATGTCCTTTTGACACATTTTATCCAAAATAAAAAAAAAGTGACATTTACATTTACCTGTTATTACAAGTCACAAACAGGTAATTCTTCCTTGATCAACTAAATTTACATGTTTATGGACCTAATTGCAACTTTAAAAAGTTCGAGGGCCTAATTGATTTTTCATGTAAAGTTCGATGTCCTTTTGACACATTTTATCCAAAATAAAAAAAAAGTGACATTTACATTTACCTGTTATTACAAGTCACAAACAGGTAATTCTTCCTTGATCAACTAAATTTACATGTTTATGGACCTAATTGCAACTTTAAAAAGTTCGAGGGCCTAATTGATTTTTCATGTAAAGTTCGATGTCCTTTTGACACATTTTATCCAAAATAAAAAAAAAGTGACATTTACATTTACCTGTTATTACAAGTCACAAACAGGTAATTCTTCCTTGATCAACTAAATTTACATGTTTATGGACCTAATTGCAACTTTAAAAAGTTCGAGGGCCTAATTGATTTTTCATGTAAAGTTCGATGTCCTTTTGACACATTTTATCCAAAATAAAAAAAAAGTGACATTTACATTTACCTGTTATTACAAGTCACAAACAGGTAATTCTTCCTTGATCAACTAAATTTACATGTTTATGGACCTAATTGCAACTTTAAAAAGTTCGAGGGCCTAATTGATTTTTCATGTAAAGTTCGATGTCCTTTTGACACATTTTATCCAAAATAAAAAAAAAGTGACATTTACATTTACCTGTTATTACAAGTCACAAACAGGTAATTCTTCCTTGATCAACTAAATTTACATGTTTATGGACCTAATTGCAACTTTAAAAAGTTCGAGGGCCTAATTGATTTTTCATGTAAAGTTCGATGTCCTTTTGACACATTTTATCCAAAATAAAAAAAAAGTGACATTTACATTTACCTGTTATTACAAGTCACAAACAGGTAATTCTTCCTTGATCAACTAAATTTACATGTTTATGGACCTAATTGCAACTTTAAAAAGTTCGAGGGCCTAATTGATTTTTCATGTAAAGTTCGATGTCCTTTTGACACATTTTATCCAAAATAAAAAAAAAGTGACATTTACATTTACCTGTTATTACAAGTCACAAACAGGTAATTCTTCCTTGATCAACTAAATTTACATGTTTATGGACCTAATTGCAACTTTAAAAAGTTCGAGGGCCTAATTGATTTTTCATGTAAAGTTCGATGTCCTTTTGACACATTTTATCCAAAATAAAAAAAAAGTGACATTTACATTTACCTGTTATTACAAGTCACAAACAGGTAATTCTTCCTTGATCAACTAAATTTACATGTTTATGGACCTAATTGCAACTTTAAAAAGTTCGAGGGCCTAATTGATTTTTCATGTAAAGTTCGATGTCCTTTTGACACATTTTATCCAAAATAAAAAAAAAGTGACATTTACATTTACCTGTTATTACAAGTCACAAACAGGTAATTCTTCCTTGATCAACTAAATTTACATGTTTATGGACCTAATTGCAACTTTAAAAAGTTCGAGGGCCTAATTGATTTTTCATGTAAAGTTCGATGTCCTTTTGACACATTTTATCCAAAATAAAAAAAAAGTGACATTTACATTTACCTGTTATTACAAGTCACAAACAGGTAATTCTTCCTTGATCAACTAAATTTACATGTTTATGGACCTAATTGCAACTTTAAAAAGTTCGAGGGCCTAATTGATTTTTCATGTAAAGTTCGATGTCCTTTTGACACATTTTATCCAAAATAAAAAAAAAGTGACATTTACATTTACCTGTTATTACAAGTCACAAACAGGTAATTCTTCCTTGATCAACTAAATTTACATGTTTATGGACCTAATTGCAACTTTAAAAAGTTCGAGGGCCTAATTGATTTTTCATGTAAAGTTCGATGTCCTTTTGACACATTTTATCCAAAATAAAAAAAAAGTGACATTTACATTTACCTGTTATTACAAGTCACAAACAGGTAATTCTTCCTTGATCAACTAAATTTACATGTTTATGGACCTAATTGCAACTTTAAAAAGTTCGAGGGCCTAATTGATTTTTCATGTAAAGTTCGATGTCCTTTTGACACATTTTATCCAAAATAAAAAAAAAGTGACATTTACATTTACCTGTTATTACAAGTCACAAACAGGTAATTCTTCCTTGATCAACTAAATTTACATGTTTATGGACCTAATTGCAACTTTAAAAAGTTCGAGGGCCTAATTGATTTTTCATGTAAAGTTCGATGTCCTTTTGACACATTTTATCCAAAATAAAAAAAAAGTGACATTTACATTTACCTGTTATTACAAGTCACAAACAGGTAATTCTTCCTTGATCAACTAAATTTACATGTTTATGGACCTAATTGCAACTTTAAAAAGTTCGAGGGCCTAATTGATTTTTCATGTAAAGTTCGATGTCCTTTTGACACATTTTATCCAAAATAAAAAAAAAGTGACATTTACATTTACCTGTTATTACAAGTCACAAACAGGTAATTCTTCCTTGATCAACTAAATTTACATGTTTATGGACCTAATTGCAACTTTAAAAAGTTCGAGGGCCTAATTGATTTTTCATGTAAAGTTCGATGTCCTTTTGACACATTTTATCCAAAATAAAAAAAAAGTGACATTTACATTTACCTGTTATTACAAGTCACAAACAGGTAATTCTTCCTTGATCAACTAAATTTACATGTTTATGGACCTAATTGCAACTTTAAAAAGTTCGAGGGCCTAATTGATTTTTCATGTAAAGTTCGATGTCCTTTTGACACATTTTATCCAAAATAAAAAAAAAGTGACATTTACATTTACCTGTTATTACAAGTCACAAACAGGTAATTCTTCCTTGATCAACTAAATTTACATGTTTATGGACCTAATTGCAACTTTAAAAAGTTCGAGGGCCTAATTGATTTTTCATGTAAAGTTCGATGTCCTTTTGACACATTTTATCCAAAATAAAAAAAAAGTGACATTTACATTTACCTGTTATTACAAGTCACAAACAGGTAATTCTTCCTTGATCAACTAAATTTACATGTTTATGGACCTAATTGCAACTTTAAAAAGTTTTAGGGCCTAATTAAATTTTTCGGTGAAGTTCGATGGCCTTTTTGGCACGTTTTATGAAAAAAAAAAAAAGTGACATTACATTTACTTGTTATTACAGGTCACTAACAGGGAATTATTCCTGGATGAACTAAATTGACATTTTTATGTACCTAATTGCAACTCTAAAAAGTTTGAGGGCCTAATTGATTTTGCAGGTAAAGGTTGATAGCCTAATTGCCACATTTTATGCAAAAAAAGTGACATTTACGTTTACCTGGTATTACAGGTCACAAACAGGTAATTATTCATTGATGAACTAAATTGACATTTTTATGTATCTAATTGCAACTTTAAAAAGTTTGAGAGCCTAATTGATTTTTCAGGTAAAGGTTGATAGCCTAATTGACACATTTTATGCAAGAAAAAGTGACATTTACGTTTACCTGTTATTACAGGTCAGTAACAGGTACTTATGCCTTGATAAACTAAATTGACACGTTTATGTATCTAATTGCAACTTTAAAAACTTTTAGGGCCTAATTAAATTTTTCGGTGAAGTTCGATGGCCTTTTTGACACATTTTATGAAAAAAAAAAAGTGACATTACATTTACTTGTTATTACAGGTCACTAACAGGTAATTATTCCTGGATGAACTAAATTGACATTTTTATGTATCTAATTGCAACTTTAAAAAGTTTTAGGGCCTAATTAAATTTTTCGGTGAAGTTCGATGGCCTTTTTGACACATTTTATGAAAAAAAAAAAGTGACATTACATTTACTTGTTATTACAGGTCACTAACAGGTAATTATTCCTGGATGAACTAAATTGACATTTTTATGTACCTAATTGCAACTTTAAAAAGTTTGAGGCCTAATTGATTTTTCAGGTAAAGGTTGATAGCCTAATTGACACATTTTATGCAAGAAAAAGTGACATTTACGTTTACCTGGTATTACAGGTCACTAACAGGTAATTATTCCTGGATGAACTAAATTGACATTTTTATGTACCTAATTGCAACTTTAAAAAGTTCGAGGGCCTAATTGATTTTTCAAGTAAAGTTCGATGTCCTTTTGACACATTTTATGCAAAATAAAAAAAAAGTGACATTTACATTTACCTGTTATTACAAGTCACAAACAGGTAATTCTTCATTGATGAACTAAATTGACATTTTTATGTACCTAATTGCAACTTTAAAAATTTTGAGGCCTAATTGATTTTTCAGTTAAATTTCGATTACCTTTTTGACACATTTTATGCAGAAAAAAAAAAGTGACATTTATATTTACCTGTTATTACAGGTCACAAACAGGTAATTCTTCCTAGATTAACTAAATTGACATTTTTATGTACCTAATTGCAACTTTAAAAAGTTCGAGGGCCTAATTGATTTTTCAGGTAAAGTTCGATGTCCTTTTGACACATTTTATGCAAAATAAAAAAAAAAGTGACATTTACATTTACCTGTTATTACAAGTCACAAACAGGTAATTCTTCCTTGATGAACTAAATTGACATTTTTATGTACCTAATTGCAACTTTAAAAAGTTCGAGGGCCTAATTGATTTTTCAGGTAAAGTTCGATGTCCTTTTGACACATTTTATGCAAAATAAAAAAAAAAGTGACATTTACATTTACCTGTTATTACAAGTCACAAACAGGTAATTCTTCCTGAATGAACTAAATTGACATTTTTACGTACCTAATTGGAACTTTAAAAAGTTTGAGAGCCTAATTGATTTTTCAGGTAAAGGTTGATAGCCTAATTGACGCCTAATTGATTTTTCAGGTAAAGGTTGATAGCCTAATTGACACCTAATTGATTTTTCAGGTAAAGGTTGATAGCCTAATTGACACATTTTTGATTTTTCAGGTAAAGGTTGATAGCCTAATTGACACATTTTATGCAAGAAAAAGTGACATTTACGTTTATCTGGTATTACAGGTCACTAACAGGTAATTATGCCTTGATAAACTAAATTGACATGTTTATGTATCTAATTGCAACTTCAAAAAGTTTGAGGTCCTAATTAATTTTTAGGTAAAGTTCGATGGCCGTTTTGACACATTTTATACAAAAAAAGTAACATTTACGTTTACCTGTTATTACAGGTCACTAATAGGTAATTATTCCTTGATGTACTGAATTGACATTTTTATGTATCTAATTGCAACTCTAAAAAGTTTGAGGGACTAATTGATTTTCAAGTAAAGGTTGATAGCCTAATAGACACATTTTATGCAAGAAAAAGTGACATTTACGTTTACCTGGTATTACAGGTCACTAACAGGTAATTATGCCTTGATAAACTAAATTGACACGTTTATGCATCTAATTTCAACTTTAAAAAGTTTGAGTGCCTAATTAAATTTTTAGGTAAAGTTCGATGGCCTTTTTGACACATTTTATGAAAAAAAAAAAAGTGACATTACATTTACTTGTTATTACAGGTCACTAACAGGTAATTATTCCTTGATAACTAAATTGACATTTTTATGTACCTAATTGCAACTTTAAAAAGTTTGAGGCCTAATTGATTTTTCAGGTAAAGGTTGATTGCCTAATTGACACATTTTATGCAATAAAAAGTGACATTTACGTTTACCTGGTATTACAGGTTACTAACAGGTAATTATTCCTTGATAAACTAAATTGACATGTTTATGTATCTAATTGCAACTTTAAAAGTTTGAGGGCCTAATTAATTTTTTAGGTAAAGTTCGATGGCCTTTATGAAACATTTTATGTAAAAAAAAAGTAACAATTACATTACCTGTTATTATAGGTTACAAACAGGTAATTATTCTTTGATGAACTAAATTGACATTTTTATGTACCTAATTGGAACTTTGAATAGTTTGAGGACCTAATTGATTTTTCAGGTAAAGGTTGATAGCGTAATTGACACATTTTATGCAAGAAAAACTGACATATACGTTTACCTAGTATTACAGGTCACTAACAGGTAATTTTACCTTGATAAACTAAATTGGCATGTTTATGTATCTAATTGTAACTTTAAAAAGTTTGAGGGCCTAATTAATTTTTTAGATAAAGTTCGATGGCCTTTTGACACATTTTATGCAAAAAAAGTAACATTACATTTACCAGTTATTACAGGTCACTAACAGGTAATTATTCATTAATGAACTAAATTAACATTTTTATGTATCTAATTGCAACTTTAAAAAGTTTAAGGGCCTAATTCATTTTTCATGTAAAGGTTGATAGCCTAATTGACACATTTTATGCAAGAAAAAGTGACATTTTCGTTAACTGGAATTACAGGTTACTAATAGGTAATTATGCCATGATAAACTAAATTGACATGTTTATGTATCTAATTGCAACTTTAAAAAGTTTGAGGGCCTAATTGATTTTTCAGATAAAGGTTGATAGCCTAATTGACACATTTTATGCAAGAAAAAGTGACATTTACGTTTACCTGGTATTACAGGTTACTAACAGGTAATTATGCCTTGATAAACTCAATTGACATGTTTATGTATCTAATTGCAACTTTTAAAAGTTTGAGAGCCTAATTGATTTTTCAGGTAAAGGTTGATAGGCTAATTGACACATTTTATGCAAGAAAAAGTGACATTTACGTTTACCTGGTATTACAGGTTACTAACAGGTAATTATGCCTTGATAAACTCAATTGACATGTTTATGTATCTAATTGCAACTTTTAAAAGTTTGAGAGCCTAATTGATTTTTCAGGTAAAGGTTGATAGGCTAATTGACACATTTTATGCAAGAAAAAGTGACATTTACGTTTACCTGGTATTACAGGTTACTAACAGGTAATTATGCCTTGATAAACTCAATTGACATGTTTATGTATCTAATTGCAACTTTTAAAAGTTTGAGAGCCTAATTGATTTTTCAGGTAAAGGTTGATAGGCTAATTGACACATTTTATGCAAGAAAAAGTGACATTTACGTTTACCTGGTATTACAGGTCACTAACAGGTAATTATGCCTTGATAAACTCAATTGACTCGTTTATGCATCTAATTGCAACTTTAAAAAGTTTGAGTGCCTAATTAATTATTTAGGTAAAGTTCGATGGCCTTTTTGACACATTTTATGAAAAAAAAAAAAAGTGAGATTACATTTACCTGTTATTACAGGTCACTAACTGGTAATTATTCTTTGATGAACTAAATTGACATTTTTATGTACCTAATTGCAACTTTAAAAAGTTTTAAAGCCTAATTGATTTTTCATGTAAAGGTTGATAGCCTAATTGACACATTTTATGCAAGAAAAAAGTGAAATTTACGTTTACCTGTTATTACAGGTTACTAACAAGTAATTATGCCTTGATAAACTAAATTGACATGTTTATGTATCTAATTGCAACTTTAAAAAGTTTGAGGGCCTAATTAAATTTTTAGGTAAAGTTCGATGGCCTTTATGAAACATTTTAAGCAAAAAAAAGTAACATTTACGTTTACCTGTTATTACAGGTACCTAACAGGTAATTATTACTTGATGAACTAAATTGACATTTTTATGTACCTAATTGGAACTTTAAATAGTTTGGGGCCTAATTGATTTTTCAGGTAAAGGTTGATAGCCTAATTGACACATTTTATGCAAGAAAAAGTGACATTTACGTTTATCTGGTATTACAGGTCACTAACAGGTATTTATGCGTTGATAAACTAAATTGACACGTTTATGTATCTAATTGCAACTTTAAAAAGTTTTAGGGCCTAATTAAATTTTTCGGTAAAGTTCGATGGCCTTTTTGACACATTTTATGAAAAAAAAAAGTGATATTACAATTACTTGTTATTACAGGTCATTAACAGGTAATTATTCCTGGATGAACTAAATTGACATTTTTATGTACCTAATTGCAACTTTAAAAAGTTTGAGGCCTATTTGATATTTCAGGTAAAGTTTGATGTCCTTTTTGACACATTTTATGCAAAAAAATAAAAAAGTGACATTTATATTTACCTGTTATTACAGGTCACAAACAGGTAATTCTTCCTTGATGAACTAAATTGACATTTTTATGTACCTAATTGCAACTTTAAAAAGTTCGAGGGCCTAATTGATTTTTCAGGTAAAGTTCGATGTCCATTTAACACATTTTATGCAAAATAAAAAAAAAAGTGACATTTACATTTACCTGTTATTAGAAGTCACAAACAGGTAATTTTTCCTTGATGAACTAAATTGACATTTTTATGTACCTAATTGCATCTTTAAAAAGTTTTAAAGCCAAATTGATTTTTCGGGTAAAGGTTGATAGCCTAATTGACACATTTTATGCAAGAAAGAGTGAAGTTTACGTTTACCTCGTATTACAGGTTACTAACAGATAAATATGTCTTGATAAACTAAATTGACATGTTTATGTATCTAATTGCAACTTTAAAAATTTTAAGGGCCTAATTAAATTTTTAGGTAAAGTTCGATGGCCTTTATGAAACATTTTATGCAAAAAAAATGTAGCATTTACGTTTACCTGTTATTACAGGTACCTAACAGGTAATTATTCCTTGATGAACTAAATTGACATTTTTATGTACCTAATTGGAACTTTAAATAGTTTGGGGGCCTAATTGATTTTTCAGGTAAAGATTGATAGCCTAATTGACACATTTTATGCTAGAAAAAGTGCCATTTACGTTTACCTGGTATTACAGGTCACTAACAGGTAATTATGCCTTGATAAACTAAATTGACATGTTTATGTATCTAATTGCAACTTTAAAATGTTTGAGGGCCTAATTAATTTTTTAGGTAAAGTTCGATGGCCTTTTTGACACATTTTATGCAAAAAAAGAGACATTACATTTACCTGTTATTACAGGTCACTAACAGGTAATTATTTTTTGATAAACTAAATTGACATTTATATGTACCTAATTGCAACTCTAAAAACTTTGAGGGCCTAATAGATTTTTCAGGTAAAGGTTGATAGGCTAATTGACACATTTTATGCAAGAAAAAGTGACATTTACGTTTACCTGGTATTACAGGTCACTAACTGGTAATTCTTCCTTGATGAACTAAATTGATATTTTTACGAACTAATTGCAACTTTAAAAAGTTTGAGAACCTAATTGATTTTTCAAGTAAAGGTTGACAGCCTAATTTACAAATTCTATGCAAGAAAAATGACATTTATGTTTACCTGGTATTACAGGTTACTAACAGGTAATTATTCCTTGATAAACTAAATTGACATGTTTATATATCTAATTCCAACTTTAAAAAGTTTGATGGCCTAATTAATTTTTTAGATAAACTTCGATGGCCTTTATGAAACATTTTATGCAAAAAAAAGTAACATTTAAATTTACCTGTTATTACAGGTCACTAACAGTTAATTAATCTTTGATGAACTAAATTGACATTTTTATGTACCTAATTGGAACTTTAAATAGTTTGAGGCCCTAATTGATTTTTCAGGTAAAGGTTGATAGCCTAATTGACACATTTTATGCAAGAAAAAGTGACATTTACCTGGTATTACAGGTCACTAACAGGTAATTATGCCTTGATAAACTAAATTGACACGTTTATGCATATAATTTCAACTTTAAAAAGTTTGAGTGCCTAATTAAATTTTTAGCTAAAGTTCGATAGCCTTTTTGACACATTTTATGAAAAAAAAAAGTGACATTACATTTACCTGTTATTACAAATCACTAACAGGTAATTCTTCCTTGATGAACTAAATTGACATTTTTATGTACCTAATTGCAACTTTAAAAAGTTTGAGGCCTAATTGATTTTTCAGGTAAAGGTTGATAGCCTAATTGACACATTTTATGCAATAAAAAGTGACATTTACGTTTATCTGGTATTATAGGTTACTAACAGGTAATTATGCCTTGATAAACTAAATTGACATGTTTATGTATCTAATTGCAACTTTAAAAAGTTTGAGTGCCTAATTAAATTTTTAGGTAAAGTTCGATAGTCTTTTTGACACATTTAAGGCAAAAAAAGTGACATTACATTTACGTGTTATTACAGGTCACAAACAGGTAATTCTTCCTTGATGAACTAAATTGACAATTTTATGTAACTAATTGCAACTTTAAAAAGTTTGAGGGCCTAATTGATTTTTCAGATAAAGGTTGATAGCCTAATGGACACATTTTATGCAAGAAAAAGTGACATTTACGTTTACCTGGTATTACAGGTTACTAACAGGTAATTATGCCTTGATAAACTAAATTGACATGTTTATGTATCTAATTGCAACTTTAAAAAGTTTGAGGGCCTAATTAATTTTTTAGGTAAAGTTCGATGGCCTTTATGAAACATTTTATGCAAAAAAAAGTAACATTTACATTTACCTTTTATTACAGGTTACAAACAGGTAATTATTCCTTGATGAACTAAATTGACATTTTTATGTACCTAATTGCAACTTTAAATAGTTTGAGGGCCTAATTGATTTTTCAGGTAAAGGTTGATAGCCTAATTGACACATTTTATGCAAGAAAAAGTGACATTTACGTTTACCTGGTATTACAGGTCACTAACAGGTAATTATGCCTTGATAAACTAAATTGACATGTTTATGTATCTAATTGCAACTTTAAAAAGTTTGAGGGCCTAATTAAATTTTTAGGTAAAGTTCGATTGCCTTTATGAAAAATTCTATGCAAAAAAAAGTAACATTTACGTTTACCTGTTATTACAGGTACCAAACAGGTAATTATTCTTTGATGAACTAAATTGACATTTTTATGTACCTAATTGGAACTTTAAATAGTTTGGGGGCCTAATTGATTTTTCAGGTAAAGGTTGATAGCCTAATTGACACATTTTATGCAAGAAAAAGTGACATTTACGTTTACCTGATATTACAGGTCACTAGCAGGTAATTATGCCTTGATAAACTAAATTGACATGTTTATATATCTAATTGCAACTTTAAAAAGTTTGAAGGCCTAATTAATTTTTTAGATAAAGTTCGATGGCCTTTTGACACATTTTATGAAAAAAAAAAAGTGACATTACATTTACCTGTTATTACAGGTCACTAACAGGTAATTATTCCTTGATGAACTAAATTGACATTTTTATGTACCTAATTGCAACTTTAAAAATTTTGAAGCCTAATTGATTTTTCAGGTAAAGTTCGATGTTCTTTTTGACACATTTTATGCAAAAAAAAAAAAAAGTGACATTTACATTTACCTGTTATTACAGGTCACAAACAGTTAATTCTTCCTTGATTAACTAAATTGACATTTTTGTGTACCTAATTGCAACTTTAAAAAGTTCGAGGGCCTAATTGATTTTTCAGGTAAAGTTCGATGTCCTTTTGACACATTTTATGCAAAATAAAAAAAAAGTGACATTTACATTTAGCTGTTATTACAAGTCACAAACAGGTCATTCTTCCTTGATGAACTAAATTGACATTTTTATGTACCTAATTGGAACTTTATATAGTTTGAGGACCTAATTGATTTTTCAGGTAAAGGTTGATAGCCTAATTGACACATTTTATGCAAGAAAAAGTGACATTTACGTTTACCTGGTATTACAGATTACGAATAGCTAATTATGTCATGATAAACTAAATTGACATGTTTATGTATCTAATTGCAACTTTAAATAGTTCGAGTGCCTAATTAAATTTTTAGGTAAAGTTCGATGGTCTTTTTGACACATTTAAGGCAAAAAAAGTGACATTACATTTACCTGTTATTACAGGTCACTAACAGATAATAATTTCTTGATGAACTAAATTGACATTTTTATGTACCTAATTGCAAATTTAAAAAGTTTGAGAGCCTAATTGTTATTTCAGGTAGAGTTTGATGTACTTTTCGACACATTGTATACAAAAAAAAAATGACATTTACATTTACCTGTTATTACAGGTCACTAACAGGTAATTCTTCCTTGATGAACTAAATTGACATTTTTATGTACCTAATTGCAACTTTAAAAAGTTTGAGGCCTAATTGATTTTTCAGGTAAAGGTTGATAGCCTAATTGACACATTTTATGCAAGAAAAAGTGACATTTACGTTTACCTGGTATTACAGGTTACTAACAGGTAATTATGCCTTGATAAACTAAATTGACATGTTTATGTATCTAATTGCAACTTTAAAAAGTTTGAGGCCTAATTGATTTTTCAGGTAAAGGTTGATAGCCTAATTGACACATTTTATGCAATAAAAAGTGACATTTACGTTTATCTGGTATTACAGGTTACTAACAGGTAATTATGCCTTGATAAACTAAATTGACATGTTTATGTATCTAATTGCAACTTTGATAAACTAAATTGACATGTTTATGTATCTAATTGCAACTTTAAAAAGCTAAATTGACATGTTTATGTATCTAATTGCAACTTTAAAAAGTTTGAGTGCCTAATTAAATTTTTAGGTAAAGTTCGATGGTAGTTTGAGTGCCTAATTAAATTTTTAGGTAAAGTTCGATGGTCTTTTGAGTGCCTAATTAAATTTTTAGGTAAAGTTCGATGGTCTTTTTGACACATTTAAGGCAAAAAAAGTGACATTACATTTATCTGTTATTACAGGTCGCTAGCAGATAATTATTTCTTGATGAACTAAATTGACATTTTTATGTACCTAATTGCAACTTTAAAAAGTTTGAGGGCCTAATTGATTTTTCAGGTAAAGTTTGATGTCCTTTTTGACACATTTTATGCAAGAAAAAGTGACATTTACGTTTACATGGTATTACAGGTTACTAATAGGTAATTATGCCATGATAAACTAAACTGACATGTTTATGTATCTAATTGAAACTTTAAAAAGTTTGAGTGCCTAATTAAATTTTTAGGTAAAGTTCGATGGTTTTTTGACACATTTAAGACAAAAAAAAATGACATTACATTTACCTGTTATTACAGGTCAATAACATATAATTATTTCTTGATGAACTAAATTGACATTTTTATGTACATAATTGCAACTTTAAAAAGTTTGAGGGCCTAATTAAATTTTTAGGTAAAGTTCGATTGCCTTTATGAAAAATTCTATGCAAAAAAAAGTAACATTTACGTTTACCTGTTATTACAGGTACTAAACAGGTAATTATTCTTTGATGAACTAAATTGACATTTTTATGTACCTAATTTGAACTTTAAATAGTTTGGGGGCCTAATTGATTTTTCAGGTAAAGGTTGATAGCCTAATTGACACATTTTTTGCAAAACAAGTGACATTACATTTACCTGTTATTACAGGTCACTAACTGGTAATTATTCCTTGATGAACCTAATTGACATATTTATGTACCTAATTGCAACTTTCAAAAGTTTGAGGGCCTAATTAATTTTTCAGGTAAAGTTCGATGTTGTTTTTGAAACATTTTATGCAAAAAAAAAAAAAAAAAAGTAACATTTACATTTACCTGTTATTACAGGTCACAAACGGGTAATTCTTCTTTGATAACTAAATTGACATTTTTATGTACCTAATTGCAACTTTAAAAAGTTTGAGAGACTAATTGATTTTTCAAGTAAAGGTTGATAGCCTAATTGACACATTATATGCAAGAAAAAGTGACATTTACGTTTACCTGATATTACAGGTCACTAGCAGGTAATTATGCCTTGATAAACTAAATTGACATGTTTATATATCTAATTGCAACTTTAAAAAGTTTGAAGGCCTAATTAAGTTTTTAGATAAAGTTCGATGGCCTTTTGACACATTTTATGAAAAAAAAAAGTGACATTACATTTACCTGTTATTACAGGTCACTAACAGGTAATTATTCCTTGATGAACTAAATTGACATTTTTATGTACCTAATTGCAACTTTAAAAATTTTGAAGCCTAATTGATTTTTCAGGTAAAGTTCGATGTTCTTTTTGACACATTTTATGCAAAAAAAAAAAAAAAGTGACATTTACATTTACCTGTTATTACAGGTCACAAACAGTTAATTCTTCCTTGATGAACTAAATTGACATTTTTATGTACCTTAATTCTTCCTTGATGAACTAAATTGACATTTTTATGTACCTAATTTCTTCCTTGATGAACTAAATTGACATTTTTATGTACCTAATTGCAACTTTAAAAAACTAAATTGACATTTTTATGTACCTAATTGCAACTTTAAAAAGTTCGAGGGCCTAATTGATTTTTCAGGTAAAGTTCGTAAAAAGTTCGAGGGCCTAATTGATTTTTCAGGTAAAGTTCGATGTCCTTTTGACACATTTTATGCAAAATAAAAAAAAAAGTGACATTTACATTTAGCTGTTATTACAAGTCACAAACAGGTCATTCTTCCTTGATGAACTAAATTAACATTTTTATGTACCTAATTGGAACTTTATATAGTTTGTGGACCTAATTGATTTTTCAGGTAAAGGTTGATAGCCTAATTGACACATTTTATGCAAGAAAAAGTGACATTTACGTTTACCTGGTATTACAGGTTACTAACAGGTAATTATGCCTTGATAAACTAAATTGACATTTTTATATAGCTAATTGGAACTTTATATAGTTTGAGGACCTAATTGATTTTTCAGGTAAAGGTTGATAGCCTAATTGCCACATTTTATGCAAGAAAAAGTGACATTTTTATTTACCCGGTATTACAGGTTACTAACAGGTAATTATGCCTTGATAAACTAAATTGATATGTTTATGTATCTAATTGCAACTTTAAAAAGTTTGAGGGCCTCATTAATTTTTTAGATAAAGTTCGATGGCCTTTTGACACATTTTATGCAAAATAAAAAAAAAAGGGACATTTACATTTAGCTGCTATTACAGGTCACTAACAGTTAATAATTTCTTGATGAACTAAATTGACATTTTTATGTACCTAATTGCAAATTTAAAAAGTTTGAGAGCCTAATTGTTATTTCAAGTAGAGTTTGATGTCCTTTTCGACACATTGTATACAAAAAAAAAATGACATTTACATTTACCTGTTATTACAGGTCACAAACAGGTAATTCTTCCTTGATGAACTAAATTGACAATTTTATGTAACTAATTGCAACTTTAAAAAGTTTGAGTGCCTAATTAAATATTTAGGTAAAGTTCGATGGTGCTTTTGACACATTTAAGGCAAAAAAAGTGACATTACATTTACCTGTTATTACAGGGCACAAACAGGTAATTCTGCCTTGATGAACTAAATTGACTAGTTTATGTACCTAATTGCAATTTTTAAAAGTTTGAGAGCCTAATTGATTTTTACGGTAAATGATGATAGCCTAATTGACACTTTTTACGCAAGAAAAAGTGACATTTACGTTTACCTGGTATTACAGATCACTAACAGGTAATTATGCCTTGATAAACTAAATTGACACGTTTATGCATCTAATTACAACTTTAAAAAGTTTGAGTGCCTAATTAAATATTTAGGTAAAGTTCGATGGTCTTTTTGACACATTTTATGAAAAAAAAAAGTGACATTACATTTACCTGTTATTACAGGTCACTAACAGGTAATTATTCCTTGATGAACCAAATTGACATTTTTATGTACCTAATTGCAACTTTAAAAAGTTTGAGGCCTAATTGATTTCTCAGGTAAAGTTCGATGTTCTTTTTGACACATTTTATGCAAAAAAAAAAAAGTGACATTTGCATTTACCTGTTATTACAGGTCACAAACAGTTAATTCTTCCTTGATGAACTAAATTGACATTTTTAAGTACCTAATTGCAACTTTAAAAAGTTCGAGGGCCTAATTGATTTTTCAGGTAAAGTTCGATGTCCTTTTGACACATTTTATCCAAAATAATAAAAAAAAGTGACATTTACATTTACCTGTTATTACAAGTCACAAACATGTAATTCTTCCTTGATGAACTAAATTGACATTTTTATGTACCTAATTGCAACTTTAAAAAGTTTGAGGGCCTAATTGATTTTTCAGATAAAGGTTGATAGCCTAATGGACACATTTTATGCAAGAAAAAGTGACATTTACGTTTACCTGGTATTACAGGTTACTAACAGGGAATTATGCCTTGATAAACTAAATTGACATGTTTATGTATCTAATTGCAACTTTAAAAAGTTTGAGGGCCTAATTGATTTTTCAGATAAAGGTTGATAGCCTAATGGACACATTTTATGCAAGAAAAAGTGACATTTACGTTTACCTGGTATTACAGGTTACTAACAGGGAATTATGCCTTGATAAACTAAATTGACATGTTTATGTATCTAATTGCAACTTTAAAAAGTTTGAGGGCCTAATTGATTTTTCAGATAAAGGTTGATAGCCTAATGGACACATTTTATGCAAGAAAAAGTGACATTTACGTTTACCTGGTATTACAGGTTACTAACAGGGAATTATGCCTTGATAAACTAAATTGACATGTTTATGTATCTAATTGCAACTTTAAAAAGTTTGAGGGCCTAATTGATTTTTCAGATAAAGGTTGATAGCCTAATGGACACATTTTATGCAAGAAAAAGTGACATTTACGTTTACCTGGTATTACAGGTTACTAACAGGGAATTATGCCTTGATAAACTAAATTGACATGTTTATGTATCTAATTGCAACTTTAAAAAGTTTGAGGGCCTAATTGATTTTTCAGATAAAGGTTGATAGCCTAATGGACACATTTTATGCAAGAAAAAGTGACATTTACGTTTACCTGGTATTACAGGTTACTAACAGGGAATTATGCCTTGATAAACTAAATTGACATGTTTATGTATCTAATTGCAACTTTAAAAAGTTTGAGGGCCTAATTGATTTTTCAGATAAAGGTTGATAGCCTAATGGACACATTTTATGCAAGAAAAAGTGACATTTACGTTTACCTGGTATTACAGGTTACTAACAGGGAATTATGCCTTGATAAACTAAATTGACATGTTTATGTATCTAATTGCAACTTTAAAAAGTTTGAGGGCCTAATTGATTTTTCAGATAAAGGTTGATAGCCTAATGGACACATTTTATGCAAGAAAAAGTGACATTTACGTTTACCTGGTATTACAGGTTACTAACAGGGAATTATGCCTTGATAAACTAAATTGACATGTTTATGTATCTAATTGCAACTTTAAAAAGTTTGAGGGCCTAATTGATTTTTCAGATAAAGGTTGATAGCCTAATGGACACATTTTATGCAAGAAAAAGTGACATTTACGTTTACCTGGTATTACAGGTTACTAACAGGGAATTATGCCTTGATAAACTAAATTGACATGTTTATGTATCTAATTGCAACTTTAAAAAGTTTGAGGGCCTAATTAATTTTTTAGATAAAGTTCGATGGCCTTTTGACACATTTTATGCAAAAAAAGTGACATTACATTTACCTATTATTACAGGTTACTAACAGGTAATTATTCATTGATGAACTAAATTGACATATTTATGTAACTAATTGCAACTTTAAAAAGTTTAAGGGCCTAATTGATTTTTCAGGTAAAGGATGATAGCCTAATTGACACATTTTATGCAAGAAAAAGTGACATTTACGTTTACCTGGTATTACAGGTTACTAATAGGTAATTATGTCATGATAAACTAAATTGACATGTTTATGTATCTAATTGCAACTTTAAAAAGTTTGAGTGCCTAATTAAATTTTTAGGTAAAGTTCGATGGTGTTTTTGACACATTTAAGACAAAAAAAAAATGACATTACATTTACCTGTTATTACAGGTCACTAACAGATAATTATTTCTTGATGAACTAAATTGACATTTTTATTTATCTAATGGCAACTTTAAAAAGTTTGAGAGCCTAATTGATTTTTCAGGTAAAGGTTGATAGCCTAATTGACACATTTTATGCAAGAAAAAGTGACATTTACGTTTACCTGGTATTACAGGTTACTAACAGGTAATTATGCCTTGATAAACTAAATTTACATGTTTATATATCTAATTGCAACTTTAAAAAGTTTGAGGGCCTAATTAATTTTTTAGATAAAGTTCGATGGCCTTTTGACACATTTTATGCAAAAAAAGTGACATTACATTTACCTGTTATTACAGGTCACTAACAGATAATTATTTCTTGATGAACTAAATTGACATTTTTATTTATCTAATGGCAACTTTAAAAAGTTTGAGGACCTAATTGATTTTTCAGGTAAAGGTTGATAGCGTAATTGACACATTTTATGCAAGAAAAACTGCCATATACGTTTACCTGTTATTACAGATCACTAACAGGTAATTATGCGTTGATAAACTAAATTGACATGTTTATGTATCTAATTGCAACTTTAAAAAGTTTGAGGGCCTAATTAATTTTTTAGATAAAGTTCGATGGCCTTTTGACACATTTTATGCAAAAAAAGTGACATTACATTTACCTGTTATTACAGGT
>NC_044920.1:21828251-21829695 GCF_003576645.1 Ipomoea triloba
TGCAAGAAAAAGTGACATTTACGTTTACCTGGTATTACAGGTTACTAATAGGTAATTATGCCATGATAAACTAAATTGACATGTTTATGTATCTAATTGCAACTTTAAAAAGTTTGAGTGCCTAATTAAATTTTTAGGTAAAGTTCGATGGTCTTTTTGACACATTTAAGGCAAAAAAATTGACATTACATTTACCTGTTATTACAGGTCACTAACAGATAATTATTTCTTGATGAACTAAATTGACATTTTTATGTACCTAATTGCAATTTTTAAAAGTTTGAGAGCCTAATTGATTTTTCAGGTAAATGTTGATAGCCTAATTGACACATTTTATGCAAGAAAAAGTGACATTTATGTTTACCTGGTATTACAGGTTACTAACAGGTAATTATGCCTTGATAAACTAAATTGACATGTTTATGTATCTAATTGCAACTATAAAAAGTTTGAGGGCCTAATTAAATTTTTAGGTAAAGTTCGATTGCCTTTATGAAAAATTTTATGCAAAAAAAAGTAAATTTACGTTTACCTGTTATTACAGGTCACTAACCGGTAATTATTCCTTGATGAACTAAATTGACATTTTTATGTACCTAATTGCAATTTTTAAAAGTTTGAGAGCCTAATTGATTTTTCAGGTAAAGGTTGATAGCCTAATTGACACATTTTATGCAAGAAAAAGTGACATTTACGTTTACCTGGTATTACAGGTTACTAACAGGTAATTATGCCTTGATAAACTAAATCGACATGTTTATGTATCTAATTGCAACTATAAAAAGTTTGAGGGCCTAATTAAATTTTTAGGTAAAGTTCGATTGCCTTTATGAAAAATTTTATGCAAAAAAAAGTAACATTTACGTTTACCTGTTATTACAGGTACCTAACAGGTAATTATTCCTTGATGAACTAAATTGACATTTTTATATACCTAATTTGAACTTTATATAGTTTGAGGACCTAATTGATTTTTCAGGTAAAGGTTGATAGCCTAATTGACACATTTTATGCAAGAAAAAGTGACATTTACGTTTACCTGGTATTACAGATTACGAATAGCTAATTATGCCATGATAAACTAAATTGACATGTTTATGTATCTAATTGCAACTTTAAATAGTTTGAGTGCCTAATTAAATTTTTAGGTAAAGTTCGATGGTCTTTTTGACACATTTAAGGCAAAAAAAGTGACATTACATTTATCTGTTATTACAGGTCACTAACAGATAATAATTTCTTGTTGAACTAAATTGACATTTTTATGTACCTAATTGCAAATTTAAAAAGTTTGAGAGCCTAATTGTTATTTCAAGTAGAGTTTGATGTCCTTTTCGACACATTGTTTACAAAAAAAAAATGACATTTACATTTACCTGTTATTACAGGTCACAAACAGGTAATTCTTCCTTGATGAACTAAATTGACAATTTTATGTAACTAA
>NC_044920.1:21837492-21837687 GCF_003576645.1 Ipomoea triloba
GGGACCTGTTCTCCAGTTGATCCAGCGAAGTACTCTGGAGAAGTCGTCCAAACTCGATACATTCTCAACACTTTGATTCAATCGAGATGTGATTTCAACATTCAGCTCATCAGAGTCAGCAGGTAGGATTTCTGTTGCTGATGCACACTCCACAGCTTGTTCAGTTATCTCTCGAACAACCGAGAGATCATGTGT
>NC_044920.1:21838726-21839811 GCF_003576645.1 Ipomoea triloba
TGTTTCTTGCTAAACCATGAGACAAGTCTTCCACCTAGAAACTGACATGTCCCTGATGTGCTCTTTCGATCTATCTTACAACCGGCAAAGTCCGCATCTGAATAACCCATAAGTTCGAAAGATCCACCTTTCGAATACCAGAGCCCAACACTCTGCGTACCCTTTAGATATCTAAGAATCTTTTTGGATACATTTAGGTGACTTTCCTTAGGACTTGCCTGAAATCTAGCACATACACCTACTGCAAAGGATATGTCTGGTCTACTTGCAGTTAAATAAAGAAGAGATCCGATGATACCTCGATAAGTGGTTTGATCGACCTCTCGACCTTCGCTGTCGACATCGATACGTAGAGAGGTTCCCATAGGTACTTTGACTGAGGATTTCCCTTCTATGTTGTATTTCCTGAGCAGATCCTTGGTGTATTTCTCCTGGTTGATGAAGATACCTTCCTTAAGCTGTCTCACTTGTAGTCCAAGGAAGTAGTTGAGCTCTCCCATCATGCTCATCTCGAACTTTCCTTTCATCAAACTGGAGAACTTCTCGCACAAGTCTGGATTGGTGCTACCAAAAATGATATCGTCCACATAGATTTGCACCAATAAGATGTGATCCCCATCCTTAATCCTAAACAATGTTTTGTCCACTAGGCCTTTGGTGAACCCACACTGAAGTAGAAAAGAGGATAAGGTATCGTACCAAGCTCTTGGAGCTTGTTTTAAGCCGTAGAGTGCCTTCTTCAACTTGTATACTTTGTCAGCTCCTACGTCCTTCAAGAAACCCGGAGGTTGTTCAACGTACACCTCTTCTTCGAGAAGTCCGTTCAGAAAAGCGCTCTTGACATCCATTTGATATACCTTAAAGTCTTTGAAGGCGGCATATGCGAGAAAGATGCGTATGGCTTCGAGACGTGCCACTGGAGCGAAGGTTTCATCAAAATCTATTCCTTCCTCCTGACAGTAGCCTTTGGCAACAAGTCTGGCCTTGTTCCTAACAATAACTCCATCCTCATTCATCTTGTTTCTGAAAACCCACTTTGTACCAATGACATTCTGATGATGAGGTCTCGGAACTAGTTCCCAAAC
>NC_044920.1:21840770-21841504 GCF_003576645.1 Ipomoea triloba
AGAACTTCTCGCACAAGTCTGGATTGGTGCTACCAAAAATGATATCGTCCACATAGATTTGCACCAATAAGATGTGATCCCCATCCTTAATCCTAAACAATGTTTTGTCCACTAGGCCTTTGGTGAACCCACACTGAAGTAGAAAAGAGGATAAGGTATCGTACCAAGCTCTTGGAGCTTGTTTTAAGCCGTAGAGTGCCTTCTTCAACTTGTATACTTTGTCAGCTCCTACGTCCTTCAAGAAACCCGGAGGTTGTTCAACGTACACCTCTTCTTCGAGAAGTCCGTTCAGAAAAGCGCTCTTGACATCCATTTGATATACCTTAAAGTCTTTGAAGGCGGCATATGCGAGAAAGATGCGTATGGCTTCGAGACGTGCCACTGGAGCGAAGGTTTCATCAAAATCTATTCCTTCCTCCTGACAGTAGCCTTTGGCAACAAGTCTGGCCTTGTTCCTAACAATAATTCCATCCTCATTCATCTTGTTTCTGAAAACCCACTTTGTACCAATGACATTCTGATGATGAGGTCTCGGAACTAGTTCCCAAACATCGTTCCGTTCAAACTGATGAAGTTCCTCTTGCATGGCTTGCACCCAATCTGGATCACATAGAGCCTCTTCCATCACCTTAGGCTCTATTTGAGATAGAAAGCAAGCAAACATGCTTTCTCTGTATGCTGATCTGGTTTGAACTCTGTCACGTACATCTCCAATCACTTGATCAGCAGGGTGA
>NC_044920.1:21843131-21845810 GCF_003576645.1 Ipomoea triloba
TTTTATCAGACACCTCTTGTTAACCTCTTGACCTCTTTCACAACTCTTGTTTCTTCTGTGTCTTTACGTCCTTATATATGAGAGTAGAAGAATAGTTCCGTTGGAGGGAAAACTATTCCGTTTGAAATTGGTCTCCCACGCCGAACATGGGTCTTTGCACAATTTCAGCATTTTTCATGGAGTAGTGGTCTTGTAACTTGAGCCTTTTGTTTTGTAGTGAATATTCCATATTCCACTTTCTTGAGTTCATGCTTCACTTGCTTCTTTTGGATAAAGTTACTCTTTTTATGTTCCCATCATTCCTTGTTTGGGGAATCTGACCACTTCAGGATTGGTGCACTTCTTGACCGTTTGTGGTGGAGGTCTGACGTGTCATCCACTTCCGTCCATTTTGAAACCTCCCGCTCAGCACCTCTTCAATATTTTATCTCCATGATATTCTTCTTCTCCAAACTTAGAGTATTTTATCTGCACATGTTGACTAACATTCAGCCTCTTGGAGAAGTGCCGGTTTATCGAGACCATAAAAGATGTCTCGACCACTTGATGTTTCAATCCCATGTATCGAGAGGTCTATCTCTCGAATGTTCTTTACGTCTCGAACTCGATAGGTATATCGAGAGGTCCTTACCTCTCGAACTTGGCTTGTGTCTCGAGACTTAGTTGATGTCTCGTAGACCCTTATTCCTCCAGAGTTGTCTCGTGCCTGCTTCTGATCTATCTGTTTGCTTACAACACGAAAACTTCTAAGTTGTTCAAACAAGTTTACCTTAAGCTTAAATATTTCCCGAGTTGAGCTCAAATTACCCGGTTGTATTTTCGCTCTTAGTTTACTTATCGAACTTACATTGTTTTGCCTATGAATCGAGACTTGGGGATTCTTACTTAACAGTTGGTATCATCAAAACCTATTACATGATGTTCCTAACAATGATAGCCTAATTGACACTTTTTACGCAAGAAAAAGTGACATTTACGTTTACCTAGTATTACAGATCACTAACAGGTAATTATGCCTTGATAAACTAAATTGACACGTTTATGCATCTAATTGCAACTTTAAAAAGTTTGAGGGCCTAATTGATTTTTCAGGAAAAGGTTGATAGCATAATTGACACATTTTATGCAAGAAAAAGTGACATTTACGTTTACCTAGTATTACAGATCACTAACAGGTAATTATGCCTTGATAAACTAAATTGACACGTTTATGCATCTAATTGCAACTTTAAAAAGTTTGGGGGCCTAATTAATTTTTTAGGTAAAGTTCGATGGCCTTTATGAAACATTTTATGCAAAAAAAGTGACATTACATTGACCTGTTATTACAGGTCACTAACAGATAATTATGCCTTGATAAACTAAATTGACGTTTTTATATACCTAATTGCAACTTTAAAAAGGTTTAGAGCCTAATTGATTTTTCAAGTAAAGGTTGATAGCCTAATTGACTCATTTTATGCAAGAAAAAGTGACATTTACGTTTACCTGGTATTACAGGTCACTAACAGATAATTATGCCTTGATAAACTAAATTGACGTTTTTATATACCTAATTGCAACTTTAAAAAGGTTTAGAGCCTAATTGATTTTTCAAGTAAAGGTTGATAGCCTAATTGACTCATTTTATGCAAGAAAAAGTGACATTTACGTTTACCTGGTATTACAGGTCACTAACAGATAATTATGCCTTGATAAACTAAATTGACGTTTTTATATACCTAATTGCAACTTTAAAAAGGTTTAGAGCCTAATTGATTTTTCAAGTAAAGGTTGATAGCCTAATTGACTCATTTTATGCAAGAAAAAGTGACATTTACGTTTACCTGGTATTACAGGTCACTAACAGATAATTATGCCTTGATAAACTAAATTGACGTTTTTATATACCTAATTGCAACTTTAAAAAGGTTTAGAGCCTAATTGATTTTTCAAGTAAAGGTTGATAGCCTAATTGACTCATTTTATGCAAGAAAAAGTGACATTTACGTTTACCTGGTATTACAGGTCACTAACAGATAATTATGCCTTGATAAACTAAATTGACATGTTTATGTATCTAATTGCAACTTTAAAAAGTTTGAGGGCCTAATTAATTTTTTAAATAAAGTTCGATGGCCTTTTGACACATTTTATGCAAAAAAAGTGACATTACATTTACCTGTTATTACAGGTTACTAACAGGTAATTATTCATTGATGAACTAAATTGCAATATTTATGTAACTAATTGCAACTTTAAAAAGTTTAAGGGCCTAATTGATTTTTCAGGAAAAGGTTGATAGCATAATTGACACATTTTATGCAAGAAAAAGTGACATTTACGTTTACCTGGTATTACAGGTTACTAATAGGTAATTATGCCATGATAAACTAAATTGACATGTTTATGTATCTAATTGCAACTTTAAAAAGTTTGAGGGCCTAATTAATTTTTTAAATAAAGTTCGATGGCCTTTTGACACATTTTATGCAAAAAAAGTGACATTACATTTACCTGTTATTACAGGTCACTAACAGATAATTATTTCTTGATGAACTAAATTGACATTTTTATGTATCTAATTGCAACTTTAAAAAGTTTGAGAGCCTAATTGATTTTTCAGGTAAAGGTTGATAGCCTAATTGACACATTTTATGCAAGAAAAAGTGACATTTACGTTTACCTGGTATTACAGGT
>NC_044920.1:21845823-21884281 GCF_003576645.1 Ipomoea triloba
AAAAAAAAAAAAAAAAAAAAAAAAAAAAAAAAAAAAAAGTGACATTTACATTTACCTGTTATTACAAGTCACAAACAGGGAATTCTTCCTTGATGAACTAAATTGACAATTTTATGTAACTAATTGCAACTTTAAAAAGTTTGAGAGCCTAATTGATTTTTCAGATAAAGGTTGATAGCCTAATGGACACATTTTATTCAAGAAAAAGTGACATTTACGTTAACCTGGTATTACAGATTACTAACAGGTAATTATGCCTTGATAAACTAAATTGTCATGTTTATGTATCTAATTGCAACTTTAAAAAGTTTGAGGGCTAATTAATTTTTTAGATAAAGTTCGATGGCCTGTTGACACATTTTATGCAAAAAAAGTTACATTACATTTACCTATTATTACAGGTCACTAACAGGTAATTATTCATTGATAACTAAATTGACATTTTTATGTACCTAATTGCAACAATAAAAGTTTAAGGCCTAATTGATTTTTCAGGTAAAGGTTGATAGCCTAATTGACACATTTTGTGCAAGAAAAAGTGACATTTACGTTTACCTGGTATTATTTTGTGCAAGAAAAAGTGACATTTACGTTTACCTGGTATTACAGGTTACAAGAAAAAGTGACATTTACGTTTACCTGGTATTACAGGTTACTAATAGGTAATTATGCCATGATAAACTAAATTGACATTTTTATGTATCTAATTGCAACTTTAAAAAGTTTGAGTGCCTAATTAAATTTTTAGATAAAGTTCGATGGTCTTTTTGACACATTTAAGACAAAAAAATTGACATTACATTTACCTGTTATTACAGGCCACTAACAGATAATTATTTCTTGATGAACTAAATTGACATTTTTATGTACCTAATTGCAATTTTTAAAAGTTTGAGAGCCTAATTGATTTTTCAGGTATAGGTTGATAGCCTAATTGACACATTTTATGCAAGAAAAAGTTACATTTACGTTTACCTGGTATTACAGATCACTAACATGTAATTATGCCTTGATAAACTAAATTGACACGTTTATGCATCTAATTGCAACTTTAAAAAGTTTGAGTGCCTAATTAAATATTTAGGTAAAGTTCGATGGCGTTTTTGACACATTTTATGAAAAAAAAAAGTGACATTACATTTATCTGTTATTACAGGTCACTAACAGGTAATCATTCCTTGATGAACTAAATTGACATTTTTATGTACCTAATTGCAACTTTAAAAAGTTTGAGTGACATTTTTATGTACCTAATTGCAACTTTAAAAAGTTTGAGGCCTAATTGATTTTACAAGTAAAGTTCGATGTTCTTTTTGACACATTTTATGCAAAAAAAAAAATGTGACATTTACATTTACCTGTTATTACAGGTCACAAACAGTTAATTCTTCCTTGATAAACTAAATTGACATTTTTATGTACCTAATTGCAACTTTTAAAAGTTCGAGGGCCTAATTGATTTTTCAGGTAAAGTTCGATGTCTTTTTGACACATTTTATGCAAAATAAAAAAAAAAGTGACATTTACATTTACCTGTTATTACAAGTCACAAACATGTAATTCTTCCTTGATGAACTAAATTGACATTTTTATGTACCTAATTGCTTCCTTGATGAACTAAATTGACATTTTTATGTACCTAATTGCAACTTTAAAAAGTTTAATTGACATTTTTATGTACCTAATTGCAACTTTAAAAAGTTTTAGAGCCTAATTGATTTTTCAGGTAAAGGTTAATAGCCTAATTGACACATTTTATGCAAAAAAAAAGTGACATTTACGTTTACGTGGTATTACACGTTACTAACAGGTAATTATGCCTTGATAAACTAAATTTACATGTTTATATATCTAATTGCAACTTTAAAAAGTTTGAGGGCCTAATTAATTTTTTAGGTAAAGTTCGATGGCCTTTATGAAACATTTTATGCAAAGAAAAAGTAACAATTACATTTACCTGTTATTATAAGTTACAAACAGGTAATTATTCTTTGATGAACTAAATTGACATTTTTATGTACCTAATTGCAACTTTAAATAGTTTGAGGACCTAATTGATTTTTCAGGTAAAGGTTGATAGCGTAATTGACTCATTTTGTGCAAGAAAAACTGCCACATACGTTTACCTGGTATTACAGGTCACTAACAGGTAATTATGCCTTGATAAACTAAATTGACATGTTTATGTATCTAATTGCAACTTTAAAAAGTTTGAGGGCCTAATTAATTTTTTAGATAAAGTTCGATGGCCTTTTGACACATTTTATGCAAAAAAAGTGACATTTCATTTACATGTTATTACAGGTCACTAACAGGTAATTATTCATTGATGAACTAAATTGACATTTTTATGTACCTAATTGCAACTTTAAAAAGTTGAAGGGCCTAATTGATTTTTCAGGTAAAGGTTGATAGCCTAATTGACACATTTTATGCAAGAAAAAGTGACATTTACGTTTACATGGTATTACAGGTTACTAATAGGTAATTATGCCATGATAAACTAAATTGACATGTTTATGTATCTAATTGCAACTTTAAAAAGTTTGAGTGCCTAATTTATGTATCTAATTGCAACTTTAAAAAGTTTGAGTGCCTAATTAATGTATCTAATTGCAACTTTAAAAAGTTTGAGTGCCTAATTAAAGTATCTAATTGCAACTTTAAAAAGTTTGAGTGCCTAATTAAATTTTTAGGTTGCAACTTTAAAAAGTTTGAGTGCCTAATTAAATTTTTAGGTTAAGTTCGATGGTTTTTTGACACATTTAAGACAAAAAAAAATGACATTACATTTACCTGTTATTACAGGTCAATAACAGATAATTATTTCTTGATGAACTAAATTGACATTTTTATGTACCTAATTGCAACTTTAAAAAGTTTGAGGGCCTAATTGATTTTTCAGGTAAAGTTTGATGTCCTTTTTGACACATTTTATGCAAAAAAAAAAAAAAAAAAAAAAAAAAAGTGACATTTACATTTACCTGTTATTACAGGTCACAAACAGGTAATTCTTCCTTGATGAACTAAATTGACAATTTTATGTAACTAATTGCAACTTTAAAAAGTTTGAGGGCCTAATTGATTTTTCAGATAAAGGTTGATAGCCTAATGGACACATTTTATGCAAGAAAAAGTGACATTTACGTTAACCTGGTATTACAGATTACTAACAGGTAATTATGCCTTGATAAATTAAATTGACATGTTTATGTATCTAATTGCAACTTTAAAAAGTTTGAGGGCCTAATTAATTTTTTAGATAAAGTTCGATGGCCTGTTGACACATTTTATGCAAAAAAAGTTACATTACATTTACCTATTATTACAGGTCACTAACATGTAATTATTCATTGATAACTAAATTGACATTTTTATGTACCTAATTGCAACTTTAAAAAGTTTAAGGCCTAATTGATTTTTCAGGTAAAGGTTGATAGCCTAATTGACACATTTTGTGCAAGAAAAAGTGACATTTACGTTTACCTGGTATTATTTTGTGCAAGAAAAAGTGACATTTACGTTTACCTGGTATTACAGGTTACAAGAAAAAGTGACATTTACGTTTACCTGGTATTACAGGTTACGAATAGGTAATTATGCCATGATAAACTAAATTGACATGTTTATATATCTAATTGCAACTTTAAAAATTTTGAGTGCCTAATTATATTTTTAGGTAAAGTTCGATGGTCTTTTTGACACGTTTAAGGCAAAAAAAGTGACATTACATTTACCTGTTATTACATGTCACTAACAGATAATTATTTCTTGATAAACTAAATTGACATTTTTATGTACCTAATGCCAAATTTAAAAAGTTTGAAAACCTAATTGATATTTCAGGTAAAGTTTGATGTCCTTTTCGACACATTTTATACAAAAAAAAAAAAAAAAAAAGTGACATTTACATTTACCTGTTATTACAAGTCACTAACAGGTAATTATTCCTTGATGAACTAAATTGACATTTTTATGTACCTAATTGCAACTTTAAAAAGTTTGAGTGCCTAATTAAATTTTTAGTTAAAGTTCGATGGTGTTTTTGACACATTTAAGACAAATAAAGTGACATTACATTTACCTGTTATTACAGGTCACTAACAGATAATTATTTCTTGATGAACTAAATTGACATTTTTATGTACCTAATTGCAACTTTAAAAAGTTTGAGGGCCTAATTGATTTTTTAGGTAAAGTTTGATGTTCTTTTTGACACATTTTATGCAAAAAAAAAAAAGTGACATTTACATTTACCTGTTGTTACAGGTCACAAACAGGTAATTCTTACTTGATGAACTAAATTGACAATTTTATGTAACTAATTGCAACTTTAAAAAGTTTGAGGGCCTAATTGATTTTTCAGATAAAGGTTGATAGCCTAATTAACACATTTTATGCAAGAAAAAGTGACATTTACGTTTACCTGTTATTACAGGTCACTAACAGGTAATTATTCCTTGATGAACTAAATTGACATTTTTATGTACCTAATTGCAACTTTAAAAAGTTCTAGGGCCTAATTGATTTTTCAGGTAAAGTTCGATGTCCTTTTGACACATTTTATGCAAAAAAAAAAAAAAAAAAAGTGACATTTACATTTACCTGTTATTACAAGTCACAAACAGGTCATTCTTCCTTGATGAACTAAATTGACATTTTTATGTCCCTAATTGCAACTTTAAAAAGTTTGAGAGCCTAATTGATTTTTCAGGTAAAGGTTGATAGCCTAATTGACAGATTTTATGCAAGAAAAACTGCCATATACGTTTACTTGGTATTACAGGTCACTAACAAGTAATTATGCCTTGATAAACTAAATTGACATGTTTATGTATCTAATTGCAACTTTAAAAAGTCTGAGAGCCTAATTAATTTTTTAGATAAAGTTCGATGGCCTTTTAACACATTTTATGCAAAAAAAAAGTGACATTTACATTTACCTGTTATTACAAGTCACTAACAGGTAATTATTCCTTGATAAACTAAATTGACATTTTTATGTACCTAATTGCAACCTTAAAAAGTTTAGGGCCTAATTGATTTTTCAGGGAAAAGTTGATAGTCTAATTGACACATTTTATGCAAGAAAAAGTGACTTTTACGTTTACCTGGTATTACAGGTCACTAACAGGTAATTATGTCCTGATATACTAAATTGACATGTTTATGTATGTATCTAATTGCAACTTTAAAAAGTTTGAGGGCCTAATTAATTTTTTAGGTAAAGTTCAATGGCCTTTTTGAGACATTTTATGCAAAAAAAAAAAAAGTGACATTACATTTACCTGTTATTACAGATCACAAACAGGTAATTATTCCAAGATGAACTAAATTGACATTTTTATGTACCTAATTGCAACTTTAAATAGTTTGAAGACCTAATTGATTTTTTCAGGTAAAGGTTGATAGACTAATTGACACATTTTATGCAAGAAAAAGTGACATTTACGTTTACCTGGTATTACAGGTTACTAACAGGTAATTATGCCTTGATAAACTAAATTGACATGTTTAAGTATCTAATTGCAACTTTAAAAAGTTTGAGGCTCTAATTAATTTTACAGCTAAAGTTCGATGGCCTTTTTGACACATTTTATGCAAAAAACAAAATGAGATTTACATTTACCTGGTATTACAGGTCACTAACAGGTAATTATTCCTTGATAAACTAAATTGACATTTTTATGTACCTAATTGCAACTTTACAGGTAAAAGGTTGAAGACCTAATTGATTTTTCAGGTAAAAGGTTGATAGCCTATTTCTCACATTTTATGCAAAAAAAAAAAAAATGGCATTTACATTTACCTGGTATTACAGGTCACTAACAGGTAATTATGCCTTGATGAACTAAATTGACAATTTTATGTACCCAATTGCAACATTAAAAAGTTTAAGTGGCCTAATTGATTTTTCAGTTAAAGGTTGAGAGCCTATTTGACACATTTTATGCAAAAAAAAAAATGACATTTACATTTACCTGGAATGACAGGTCACTAGCTGGTAATTATGCCTTGATGAACTAAATTGATATGTATATGTATCTAATTGCAACTTTAAAAAGTTTGAGGGTCTAATTAATTTTACAGCTAAAGTTTGATAGCCTTTTTGACACATTTTATGCAAAAAATATAACATTTACATTTACCTGGTATTACAGGTCACTAACAGGTAATTATTCCTTGATAAACTAAATTGACATTTTTATGTACCTAATTGCAACTTTAAAAAGTTTGAAGACCTAATTGATTTTTCAGGTAAAAGGTTGATAGCCTATTTCACACATTTTATGCAAAAAAAAAATGGCATTTACATTTACCTGGTATTACAGGTCACTAACAGGTAATTATTCCTTGATAAACTAAATTGACAATTTTATGTACCTAATTGCAACATTAAAAAGTTTAAGCGGCCTAATTGATTTTTCAGTTAAAGGTTGAGAGCCTATTTGACACATTTTATGCAAAAAAAAAAAAAAAATGACATTTACATTTACCTGGAATGACAGGTCACTAGCTGGTAATTATGCCTTGATGAACTAAATTGATATGTATATGTATCTAATTGCAACTTTAAAAAGTTTGAGGTTCTAATTAATTTTACAGCTAAAGTTCGATGGCCTTTTTGACACATTTTATGCAAAAAAAAAAAAAAATGACATTTACATTTACCTGGAATGACAGGTCACTAGCTGGTAATTATGCCTTGATGAACTAAATTGATATGTATATGTATCTAATTGCAACTTTAAAAAGTTTGAGGTTCTAATTAATTTTACAGCTAAAGTTCGATAGCCTTTTTGACACATTTTATGCAAAAAATATGACATTTACATTTACCTAGTATTACGGGTCACTAACAGGTAATTATTCCTTGATGAACTAAATTTACATTTTTATGTACCTAATTGCAACTTTAAAAAGTTCGAGGACCTAATTGATTTTTCAGGTAAAGGTTGATAGCCTAATTAACACATTTTATGTGAAAAAAAATGGCATCTACATTTACTTGGTATTACAGGTCACTAACAGGTAATTATGCCTTGATGAACTAAATTGACAATTTTATGTACTTAATTGCAACATTAAAAAGTTTAAGGGCCAAATTGATTTTTCAGTTAAAGGTTGAGAGCCTATTTGACACATTTTATGCAAAAAAAAAAAGAAATAACATTTACATTTACCTGGTATTACAGGTCAATAGCACGTAATTATGCCCTGATGAACTAAATTGACATGTTTATGTATCTAATTTCAACTTTAAAAAGTTTGAGTGTCTAATTAATTTTACAGCTAAAGTTCGATGGCCTTTTTGACACATTTTATGCAAAAAAAAAAATGACATTACATTTACCGATTATTACAGGTCACAAACAGGTAATTATTCCAAGATGAACTAAATTGACAGGTAATTATGCTTTGATAAACTAAATTGACATGTTTATGTATCTAATTGCAACTTTAAAAAGTTTTAGGGGCCTAATTAATTTTTCAGGTAAAAGTTCGATCGACATTTTAACACATTTTATGCAAAAATGTGACATTACATTTAACTGGTATTACAGGTCACTAACAAGTAATTATGCCTTGAAAAACTAAATTGAAATTTTTATGTACCTAATTGCAACTTTAAAAAGTTTGAGGGCCTAATTGATTTTTCATGTAAAGTTCGATGTCCTTTTTGTCACATTTTATGCAAAAAAAAAAAAAAAGAAAAAGAAAAAAAAAGTGACATTTAAATTTACCTATTTTTACAGGTCACAAAGAGGTAATTATTCCTTGATGAACTAAATTGACATTTTTATGTAACTAATTGCAACTTTAAAAAGTTTGCGGGCCTAATTAATTTTTTAGGTGAAGTTCGATGGCCTTTCTGACACATTTTATGCAAAAAAAAGTGACATTTACATTTACCTGTTATTACAGATCACTAACAGGTAATTATTCCTTGATAAACTAAATTGACATTTTTATGTAACTAATTGCAAATTTAAAAAGTTTAGGGCCTAATTGATTTTTCAGGTAAAGGTTGATAGTCTAATTGACACATTTTATGCAAGAAAATGTGACATTTACGTTTACCTGGTATTACAGGTTACTAACAGGTAATTATGCCTTGATAAACTAAATTGACATTTTTATATACCTAATTGCAACTTTAAAAACATTGAGGGCCTGATTGTTTTTTTAGGTAAAGTTCGATGTCCTTTTTGACACATTTTATGCGAAAATAAGTGACATTTACATTTACATGTTATTACAGGTCACTAACAGGTAATTATTCCTTGATTAACTAAATTGACATTTTTATGTATCTAATTACAACTTTAAAAAGTTTGAGGGCCTAATTGTATTTTTCAGCTAAAGGTTGATTGCTTAATTGATACATTTTATGCAAGAAAATGTGACATTTACGTTTACCTGGTATTACAGGTCACTAACAGGTAATTATGCCTTGTTAAACTAAATTGACATGTTTATGTAACTAATTGCAACTTTAAAAAGTTTGAGGACCTAATTAATTTTTTAGGTAAAGTTCGATGGTCTTTCTGACACATTTTATGCAAAAAAAAAATGTGACATTTACATTTACCTGTTATTACAGGTCACTAACAGGTAATTATTCCTTGATAAACTAAATTGACATTTTTATGTAACTAATTGCAACTTTAAAAATTTTAGGGCCTAGTTGATTTTTCAGGTAAAGGTTGATAGTCTAATTGACACATTTTATGCAAGAAAAATTAACATTTACGTTTACCTGTTATTACAGTTCACTAACAGGTAATTATGCCTTGATGAACTAAATTGACATTTTTATGTACCTAATTGCAACTTTAAAAACTTTGAGCGCCTAATTAAATATTTAGGTAAAGTTCGATGGCGTTTTTGACACATTTTATGAAAAAAAAAAAAGTGACATTACATTTACATGTTATTACAAGTCACTAACAGGTAATTATTCTTTGATGAACTAAATTGACATTTTTATGTACCTAATTGCAACTTTAAAAAGTTTGAAGGAATAATTGTATTTTTCAGTTAAGGTTGATAGCCTAATTGATACATTTTATGCAAGAAAATGTGACATTTACGTTTACCTGGTATTACAGGTCACTAACAGGTAATTATGCCTTGATAAACTAAATTGACATGTTTATAACAGGTAATTATGCCTTGATAAACTAAATTGACATGTTTATATAAGTATCTAATTGCAAGTTTAAAAAGTTTGAGGGCCTAATTAATTTTTTAGGTAAAAGTTCGATTGCCTTTTTGACACATTTTATGCGAAAAAAAGTGACATTTACATTTACCTGTTATTTCAGGTCACTAACAGATAATTATTCCTTGATGAACTAAATTGACATTTTTATGTAACTAATTGCAACTTTAAATAGTTTAGGGCCTAATTGATTTTTCAGGTAAAGGTTGATAGCCTAATTGACACATTTTATGCAAGAAAATGTGACATTTACGTTTACATAGTATTACAGGTTACTAACAGGTAATTATGCCTTGATAAACTAAATTGACACTTTTATGTACCTAATTGCAACTTTAAAAAGTTTAAGGGCCTAATTGATTTTTCAATTAAAGGTGGATAGCATATTTGACACATTTTATGCAAAAAAAAAAAATGACATTTACATTTTCCTGGTATTACAGGTCACTAACAGGTAATTATGTCTTGATGAACTAAATTTACAATTTTATGTACCTAATTGCAGCATTAAAAACTTTAAGGCGTAATTGATTTTTCAGTTAAAGGTTGATAGCCTATTTGACACATTTTATGCAAAAAAAAATTAATAAATAAATAAATAAAAAAAAGGTGACAATTACATTTACCTGTTATTATAGGTCACTAACAGGTAATTATGCCTTGATGAACTAAATTGATATGTTTATGTATCTAATTGCAACTTTAAAAAGTTTGAGGCCTAATTAATTTTTTAGGTAAAGTTCAATGTCATTTTTGACACATTTTATGCAAAAAAAAAAAAAAAGTGACATTTACATTTACCTGCTATTACAGGTCACTAACAGGTAATTATTCTTTGATGAACTAAATTGACAATTTTATGTACTTAATTGCAACATTAAAAAGTTTAAGGGCCTAATTGATTTTTCAGTTAAAGGTTGAGAGCCTATTTGATACATTTTATGCAAAAAAAAAATGACATTTACATTTACCTGGTATTACAGGTTACTAGCAGGTAATTATGCCTTGATGAATTAAATTGACATTTTATGTATCTAATTGCAACTTTAAAAAGTTTGAGGGTCTAATTAATTTTACAGCTAAAGTTTGATGGCCTTTTTGACACATTTTATGCAAAAAAAAATGACATTTACATTTACCTGGTATTACAGGTCACTAACAGGTAATTATGTCTTGATAAACTAAATTGACATTTTTATGTACCTAATTGCAACTTTAAAAAGTTTGAGGGCCTAATTAATTTTTTAGGTAAAGTTCGATGTCCTTTTTGAAACATTTAATGCAAAAAAAGTGACATTTACATTTACGTGTTATTACAGTTCACTAACAGGTAATTATTCTTTGATGAACTAAATCAACATTTTTATGGACTTAATTGCAACTTTAAAAAGTTTGAGAGCCTAATTGATTTTTCAGGTAAAGGTTGATGGCCTAATTGACACACTTTATGCAAGAAAAAGTGACATTTACGTTTACCTGGTATTACAGGTTACTAACAGGTAATTATGCATTGATAAACTAAATTGACATGTTTATGTATCTAATTGCAACTTTAAAAATTTTGAGGGGCCTAATTAATTTTTCAGGTAAAGTTCGATGACGTTTTAGCACATTTTATGCAAAAAAGTGACATTACATTTACCAGTTATTACAGGTTACTAACAGGTAATTATGCCTTGATGAACTAAATTGACATTTTTATGTACCTAATTGCAACTTTAAAAACTTTGAGGGCCTAATTGATTTTTCAGGTAAAGTTCGATGTCCTTTTTGACACATTTTATGCAAAAAAAAAAAAAAAAAACAAAGTGACATGTACAAGTAATTATTCTTGAAGAAACTAAATTGACATTTTTTTTTTGAATACTACTAACTATATTCAAATGCAGTATTGGTTCATAACTACTGTCTCAACCTATTGAAGCACACAAGAGTCAATATTGCATCTACTGAGGCTCGAACCCACCACCCCCCATATAAAGGGAAGGGTTTGATGCCACTAAACCACAAAGTCTTTGGCAACTAAGTTGACATTTTTATGTACCTATTTGCTACTTTAAAAAGTTTGAGAGCCTAATTGATTTTTCAGGTAATGTTTGATAGCCTAATTGACACATTTTATGCAAGAAAAAGTGACATTTACGTTTACCTGGTATTACAGGTCAGTAACAGGTAATTATGCATTGATAAACTAAATTGACAAGTTTATGTATCTAATTGCAACTTTAAAATCTTTGAGGGCCTAATTAATTTTTTAGGTAAAGTTCGATGGGTTTTTTGACACATTTTATGCAAAAAAAAAAGTGACATTACATTTACCTGCTATTACAGGTCACTAACAGGTAATTATTCTTTGATAAACTAAATTGACATTTTTATGTAACTAATTGCAACTTTAAAAAGTTTAGGGCCTAATTGATTTTTCAGTTAAAGGTTGAGAGCCCATTTGACACATTTTATGCAAAAAAAAAATTACATTTACATTTACCTGGTATTACAGGTTACTAGCAAGTAATTATGCCTTGATTAATTAAATTGACATGTTTATGTATCTAATTGCAACTTTAAAAAGTTTGAAGGTCTAATTAATTTTACAGCTAAAGTTCGATGGCCTTTTTGACACATTTTATGCAAAAAAAAAAAAAGTGCATTTATATTTACATGTTATTACAAGTCACTAACAGGTAATTATTCTTTGATGAACTAAATTGACATTTTTATATATCTAATTACAACATTAAAAAGTTTGAAGGAATAATTGTATTTTTCAGTTAAGGTTGATATCCTAATTGATATATTTTATGCAAGAAAATGTGACATTTACGTTTACCTGGTATTACAGGTCACTAACAGGTAATTATGCCTTGATAAACTAAACTGACATGTTTATGTAACTAATTGCAACTTTAAAAAGTTTGAGGGCCTAATTAATTTTTTAGGTAAAGTTCGATGGCCTTTCTGACACATTTTATGCAAAAAAAAGTGACATTTACATTTACCTGTTATTACAGGTCACTAACAGGTAATTATTCCTTGATAAACTATATTGACATTTTTATGTAACTAATTGCAACTTTAAAAAGTTTAGGGCCTAATTGATTTTTCAGGTAAAGGTTGATAGTCTAATTGACACATTTTATGCAAGAAAAAGTGACATTTACGTTTACCTGGTATTACAGGTCACTAACAGGTAATTATGCATTGATGAACTAAATTGACATTTTTATGTATCTAATTCCAAAATTAAAAAGTTTGAAGGAATAATTGTATTTTTCAGTTAAGGTTGATATCCTAATTGATACATTTTATGCAAGAAAATGTGACATTTACGTTTACCTGGTATTACAGGTCACTAACAGGTAATTATGCCTTGATAAACTAAACTGACATGTTTATGTAACTAATTGCAACTTTAAAAAGTTTAGGGCCTAATTGATTTTTCAGGTAAAGGTTGATAGCCTAATTGACACATTTTATGCAAGAAAATGTGACATTTACGTTTACATAGTATTACAGGTTACTAACAGGTAATTATGCCTTGATGAACTAAATTTACAATTTTATGTACCTAATTGCAACATTAAAAAGTTTAATGGTCTAATTGATTTTTCTGTTAAAGGTTGATAGCCTATTTGACACATTTTATGCAAAAAAAAAATTAATAAATAAATAAATAAATAAAAAGGTGACAATTACATTTACCTGTTATTATAGGTCACTAACAGGTAATTATGCCTTGATGAACTAAATTGATATGTTTATGTATCTAATTGCAACTTTAAAAAGTTTGAGGGCCTAATTAATTTTTTAGGTAAAGTTCAATGTCATTTTTGACACATTTTATGCAAAAAAAAAAAAGTGACATTTACATTTACCTGCTATTACAGGTCACTAACAGGTAATTATTCTTTGGTGAACTAAATTGACATTTTTATGTACCTAATTGCAACTTTAAAAAGTTTAGGGCCTAATTCATTTTTCAGCTAAAAGTTGATAGCCTAATTGACACATTTTATGCAAGAAAAAGTGACATTTACGTTTACCTGGTATTACAGGTCACTAACAGGTAATTATGCCTTGATAAACTAAATTGACATGTTTATGTATGTATCTAATTGCAAATTTAAAAAGTTTGAGGGCATAATTAATTTTTTAGGTAAAGTTCGATGGCCTTTTTGACACATTTTATGCAAAAAAAAAGTGACATTACATTTACCTTTTATTACAGGTCACTAACAGGTAATTATTTCTTGATGAACTAAATTGACATTTTTAGGTACCTAATTGCAACTTTAAAAAGTTTGAGGGCCTAATTGATTTTTCAGGTAAAGGTTGATAGCCTAATTGACACATTTTATGCTAGAAAAAGTGACATTTACGTTTACCTGGTATTACAGGTTACTAACAGGTAATTATGCCTTGATAAACTAAATTGACATGTTTATGTATCTAATTGCAACTTTAAAAAGTTTGAGGGGCCTAATTAATTTTTCAGGTGAAGTTCGATGACGCTTTAGCACATTTTATGCAAAAAATTGACATTACATTTACCTAATATTACAGGTCACTAACAGGTAATTATGCCTTGATGTACTAAATTGACATTTTTATGTACCTAATTGCAACGCAAAAAAAAAAAAAAAAAAAAAGTGACATTTACATGTAATTATTCATTGATGAACTAAATTGACATTTTTTTTTTGAATACTACTAACTCTATTCCAATGCGGTTTTGGCACAAGAGTCAGTATTGACTCCACTGAGGCTCGAACCCACCACCTCCCGTATAAAGGGAAGGATTTAATGCCACTGGACCACAAGGTCTTTGGCAACTAAATTGACATTTTTATTTACCTAATTGCAACTTTAAAAAGTTTGAGAGCCTAATTGATTTTTCAAGTAAAGGTTGATAGCCTAATTGACACATTTTATGCAAGAAAAAGTGACATTTACGTTTACCTGGTATTACAGGTCACTAACAGGTAATTATGCATTGATGAACTAAATTGACATTTTTATGTANAAAAAAAAAAAAAAAAAAAAAAAGTGACATTTACATGTAATTATTCATTGATGAACTAAATTGACATTTTTTTTTTGAATACTACTAACTCTATTCCAATGCGGTTTTGGCACAAGAGTCAGTATTGACTCCACTGAGGCTCGAACCCACCACCTCCCGTATAAAGGGAAGGATTTAATGCCACTGGACCACAAGGTCTTTGGCAACTAAATTGACATTTTTATTTACCTAATTGCAACTTTAAAAAGTTTGAGAGCCTAATTGATTTTTCAAGTAAAGGTTGATAGCCTAATTGACACATTTTATGCAAGAAAAAGTGACATTTACGTTTACCTGGTATTACAGGTCACTAACAGGTAATTATGCATTGATGAACTAAATTGACATTTTTATGTATCTAATTGCAACTTTAAAAACTTTGAAGGCCTAATTGATTTTTTAGGTAAAGTTCGATGTCCTTTTTGACACATTTTATGTAAAGAAAGTGACATTTACATTTACCTGTTATTACTGGTCACTAACAGGTAATTATTCCTTGATGAACTAAATTGACATTTTATATATCTAATTACAACTTTAAAAATTTTGAGGGCCTAATTGTGTTTTTCAGGTAAAGGTTGATAGCCTAATTGATACATTTTATGCAAGAAAATGTGACATTTACGTTTGCCTGGTATTACAGGTCACTAACAGGTAATTATGCCTTGATAAACTAAATTGACATGTTTATGTATGTATCTAATTGCAACTTTAAAAAGTTTGAGGGCCTAATTAATTTTTTAGGTAAAGTTCGATGGCCTTTTTTACACATTTTATGCAAAAAAAGTGACATTACATTTACCTGTTATTACAGGTCACTAACAGGTTATTATTCCTTGATGAACTAAATTGATATTTTTATGTACCTAATTGCAACTTTAAAAAGTTTGAGGACCTAATTGATTTTTCAGGTAAAGGTTTATAGTCTAAAGATAATTAAGGACGTTGAATTTTAAGTTCTGTATGTGTATTTTGGAATGGTTCAATTCACATGCTAACAATTCCTATGTTTTTAACACTGATTTTGCAGCAATAAAGAACCAAGGCACAACAAGAAATATAATTTGAGAGAGGTTTTATCTTATATAAATACAATGCATCCTAACTTATTTTGGATAGACACCGTTTCTTCCTCCCCAACCAGTCCTGCATCACGAAATTTTTTAAAACACATACTTTATCAAACAATACTGTTAATTTATGTATATTTTCAAAATAAGTAAGTCAAACAATTATAGAAGTACTATAATATAAAACACAAAAGAAATTTAGAGTAATAAATTAAGAAAATAGTTCACAGTGAAATAAGTTGATCTAATGGATAGAGGTAAGCTTTGATACTTGTGAAAATGTTTGAGTTACACAAGAAGCATGATTTAACTTTTAATTTTTACTTTTATTTTTTTAATAAACACATGAAATTCTCAATCGTTATACCGTGGACCGTGGTCACTGATACTACAAGTCATCTCAAAAGATAGTGCCTTACATTTGTTTTTATATTATCGAATGAAACTGTAGTTATATCGAAATGTAACTGTAGTTGTGTTGAAATGTAACTACAGTGTATATGAACTGATACTGAATAACAGTTTCACATTTGTGCTTTATATTATCGAATGAAATTGTAGTTATATCGAAATGTAACTATAGTTGTGTTTAAATGTAACTGCAGTGTATATGAACTGATACTGAATAACAGTTTCACATATTTGAGTGTTGGTCTGCAATGAGAGTTGTTATATCGTGGACATGGTCCAGAAAGCTTTGTGGACCATGGTCCAAAAATGACATCATTTCTTAAGTAAAGAACGACTACCGTCACATCTTAATGAAGTTCCGTGAATGAAACTACAGTTTATCTCAAATGATGTTGCCTCACATTTGTTTTTATATTATCAAATGAAATTGTAGTTATATCAAAATGAAACTGTAGTTATGTTGAAAGGAAACTGCAGTATATATAAAATGAAACTGAATAACAGTTTCACATATTTGAGTGTATATTGTCCAATGAAACTGTAGTTATATCGGAAATGATACTGTAGTTGTGTTGAAAGGAAACTGCAGTGTATATAAAATAAAACTGAATAACAGTTTCACATATTTAAGTGTATATTTTCCAATGAAACTGTAGTTATATCGAAATGATACTGTAGTTATGTTGAAAGGAAACTGCATTGTATATAAAATGAAACTAAATAACAGTTTCACATATTTGAGTCTATAATGTTGAATGAAATTGTAGTTATATCGAAAAGACACTGTAATGTATATAAAATGAAATTGAATAACAGTTTCACATATTTGAGTGTATATTGTCCAATGAAACTATAGTTATATCGAAATGATATTGTAGTGTTGTTGTAATGAAATTATACTGTATATAAAATGAAACTAAATAACAGTTTCACATATTCGAGTGTATAATGTCGAATAAAACTGTAGTTATATCGAAAAGAAACTGTAGTTGTATTGAAAGGAAACTGCAATGTATATAAAATCAAACTGAATATGTTACCCACGAAGTTACTTTTTGCGGAACGACGCGGAACGAATGTCCTTTTTTGCTGTTTCTTTTCATTAATCAAAATGACACTATTTTGATCCATGGATTTAGTACAATTTGCTTCCGATGAGTATTCACTCTCAAATTGCAAAAATTTCTCAATACCTCTCTTAATATCCAACAACTAGAATTTGAAAAATAGAAAAAGAAGGTAAAAATTCAATTTAAAAGTCCAGTGGATAATACTCTGCAGTTTAGCAGAGAAATGAAAATGGCGCTAATTCTCCACCCTTCATCTTCCTCTTGTATCACCAAGAAATATCATCCTCAACATCATCTTCTTCTTCATCTTCACAGAGCTAGACCCGCACATTTCTGTATCAAATCTCAAGAATCTTCTTCAACGAAACCCACAGATGAGGTTTCCTCTTCCACAGCGGGTCCGCAGCCGAAGAAGGGCGAGTCCGCAGGCATGGGATTCGGGTCCTCAATTTCCACGCAACCTAGTTCTTCTGCCCCAGTGACCTCCAAAAAGAAGAAGCAGAAGGGGAAGGGAGAGAGGGCGTCTGTTATTCGGCGAGCCCCAATTCAGAAACCCGATTTTGCTTCCCAGCAGGACGCTGTTAAGGCCGAGGAGGTCAAGAGAAATGAGAGTGCTTTTCTTCTTGCTTGGTTGGGTCTCGGTGGAATAATTCTTGTAGAGGGCATTGTTCTTGCATCCTCAGGTAAATGGATTGTTCTTAACTTCTTTAAAGTTGTGATTTTTTATTTCTTTTACTATGTTCTGCTTGAATTAGTAGTGTTTAATTTTGGCTTAGTTGTAGGTTTTTAAACTTTATTGTATGGAAAATGATGGAATTCAATGATATTAGGATAACGAATAGCTACTTGCTATGATTTCACATTAGAAATACCATTAACATGTCCACTTTGGTCTTTGATAACATAGTTAGCTTATCAACCAATTTTGATTTATTTAACCATTATTAGTTATTTGACTTGTGTTTGATTAATTAACTTTTTGTAACAGCTTATTGCTCAAAATGCTGCTCAAAGCGGCTTTTTTGGAAAGTCATTTTGCATGTAATCAGTTATCAATTAATACTTTAGCTAATTTATCAAATATCTTTCTACAATCAGCTAATGCTATCATCTAGTCAAACCCACTAACCCAAGTTACTCAAACTCAATTTTATTTTCCTAGGCTATCTCTGTTGATTTAACTTCTATTGTTGTATTCTCCCATCTTTCAATTTTATTCATTTCAGACATTTGATAATGAGGGCTTAACAGAAATGTTACCCTGGGTTATTGTCTTAGATTAATATAGTCAGTGCCACTCAGCTGAGTCGCCTTAGTTTGGTGGTACTACAGCCATAAGTTGAAGGCATAGTGCTTTGTCTTAGTTTAGAATTTCATTGATGCATCATTTTACATTTTCTTGTTGGTTTCTAGTTTTCTTTTACGTATGTCCCATCCCATGTTGTGAAGCAGCCAAATTCTTTGGGATTATCATAACTTTAGTGTACTAATGAATGACAGCATGGTAGGAGCCTAATTAAGAAAGCTAATTTGTGTTCTATTATCACTGTTGATCAGATTTGATAAGAAATTGATGGTTAACCTGTTCAAATAGAAATAGTTGGCATAAACTACAACAATCAGATTTTTCAAATAGAAATTTGTGTTGAATTCTTGGTTCTTGATACCCAGGTTCAATGCACGCACAAATAATCCTCATACACCCTCAATTTATTTTAATCAATGAATTCAACTCTATATGCACTAAACAATGTTTAATGTTAAGAAAGTAGCAAATTCACATTTATTTGAGTTAGAAATTGCTTTAGAATGGTTGGACCTTCTCACATCTTCAGTAATACATGTTGGTGAGTCTGTGAATGGTGCTTTGCAACCAATATTTACATTTGCAAGGTCTCAAAACCCGTATCAGTCAATTGATCACCAGGTTCTACCATTGGGCCAATGCCACTATTGTTCAAGTTTTGACCCATCCTTGTTTTTCTGCTTTGAACATGAGGCTCAATGTAGTATGATGCAAAATTAGTATTTTTTAAAAATAATGAATGCTTCACATATTGACCCACTTGACTTGTCTCATATTCTTAATCTTTTTCTTTCTTTAGCCTACCATATAGGCTCATGTATGGCATCACTTTTGCAATTCAAGGATGATGTAAATGCAATGAAGTTTTATTATCTAGCTTTCATTGTGTTTTTTGTTGCAATACTTGTAGTTTTGTTTGGGGGTAACCCCAGCCAAGATGGCAAGGGATCCACACTTGTAACCACAAGGTCACGAGTTCAAATCCTTGCCCCCTTGGTTTGAGCTTGTCAGCTATGGGTAAGGGTAACCTAGGCTGGTTTACTTCCTTGTGATCTTTTGCTGGCTAGCCTCATAAGGCGGGGTTTGCCAAATGACTGCATTTTACTACTTTTTTTGTTTTTGCAAATGATGATTGTTTTTTCATTCATTGCTTTCTTGTATGGGATAGATTGTTAATGACATACATATATACATACACAGCTACACACACAGCCATGTGCATATGCACATATATATGAGGTATATATACGCTAATACACACACATATATAAGTGAGTGTGTCTGTGTGTATTCCTAAATGTTGCTGGCATGATGACTGAAGGATAAAGATGGCCGGAGAGTTTGCTTTGTTGCTATATTCAAATTACACTATGATGTACTTACTAATGATTTGTTTGATCCATTCCTCTACAATTTCGATTTTTCACAGCAAGGAGTAGTTGCATCACATATGCAACTGGACAGATTTGGCTTTGATTACCATGACAACATGATATTATTTGTATACATTGAATGATTTATATCTATTAGATGGTAAGATGGGTTGTTAATGTTGTTTTCTGGAAGTTTCCTCTTACATGGCATTTGGTTTGCGTAATGAAAACAGAGTAAATAAGAATAGTATTCTAGAGGGATTGGAATATGGGTGGAATATAATAGGAATGCTATTCCATTGTTTAGTTCATAGAGAGAATTGAAATGGAATATTGGAAGAAATGATATTATAATATTCAGTTGTTTGAAATATACAAAAGGAATAAGCTGTCAAATAACCAAAGTACCCACATGATGCATAAAAATATAGATAAATATAGATATAGACACATATAATTCTATATAGACACACACACACACACACAATGAATATATTAATTTATTTATATTATATCAATCAAATTTAGAATGTGTGTGTACATAAAGGGTATTTTTGGCATTATAAAATATTAGTAGGAATGGCTATTCCCATTGCAAAGGGGATAGGTAATTCTATGGAATTTTATTTAGCAAAATAGAAAATGATTGATGCTATGGCAGGATAGGCCTATTCTGCGAACCAAACACCACATTAGTATTTACATCCATGTTTTCTTAATTCTTAGTTATAAACACCATAGTTTTTTAACATCCGTGTTTTCTTAATTGTTAGGTATAAACACCATAGTTTTTTAATGTTGAAGAACAAGAAAGTTTATATTACAATTATGGTTTATGAAGAGAGAATTAAAAATAAGTAACTAACCATCATGCCACCTTTGCAGATTATCTATCATTTAAAAACAGAAGACTTTGCAATTTAGGGAAATTCTATATTCCTATATTTAGGATAGCTCTAGGAAGACCACAATTTGCTTTCTTCTATGTGCACTTCTCCTTCCTTTAACCAAATACCTTTTTTTTTTTTTTGAGATAACAAAATCATCCATTTGAAGGAAATATTTAGGATGTGCATGCATATACCAATTTCATACTTGATACTTTAGTGTATTTTCAAGCAGATCAGAGCCTACTGGTTCAACAACATTGAATATTTTGCATCGATTTTATGTTTCTGAAATAATGGAATGAAGAAATGTGTAGTCACAAAATACTGTAACCTTTAGAATTGAGCCATTGACTCATTTTGTTAACTATAAATAATGGGGTTTTGTCATTGTGTTTGCAGGCTTTCTACCAGAAGAATGGGATAACTTCTTCGTGAAGTATCTTTACCCGTCTTTCACTCCTACTGTGGGTTTGTTTGTAGCCGGAACAGTTGCATATGGTGTGTTGAAGTACCTGGAGAACGAGAAATTAAGGAATGAAAAGTGATCCTTCTCTAATTTTAGCAACAACTCCATTCAGTTTGATCTGGCTCGACTCGAAGTGCAATTACAAGATGGGAAGATAATCGTTTTTTTTTTTATCCACAATGTCGAAGAGCCTGAAAGGTTAATGGAGGTAAAACTTTTTGTACATTTGTATTTAAGTGGCTCGATGTTTAGTTCTTGGTATACTCGAGGAAGATGCGGTTGATGAGATTTAACTTTGGAATCCCAACTCCTTGTGCATCTTGAATGCATTTGAGGGGAAAATATGGCATATTGAATGGTTTGCTATCAACTTTTCCTGCAATGTTGTTCCACCTTAACTCACCCTTAGTTTATTACTGACAACCATAAATTCTGTGTAGCAAGAAAGATGAACTGCCTCTTTACTATGATGATAAGGCTATCATTCCTTGACCTACCTCTTACCTATAGGAATTGTTGTCATTCATTATGGTCTAACTTTTTTTTTGAGTCATTTCCATTTTTGGTCCTACTGTTATGGAGTATTGCCAATTTTAGTCCACTTCATTAATTTTTACCACAATGCGGCCAGTCTTATTTAGTCATCGCCACTTTTAGTCCACCGTTAAAATTTTCGTCAAATGGCCGTTCGTCAAATGGCCGTCCAAAACAGAGGTATTTTTGGTCTTTTCATGCTTTGGTCATCTCCTTGACCATTTGAAGTGGTTTTCCTTACACATTTTCATCCAATAAAGAGGTCCGGTGAAAGCCATGTGAGCCACATTACAAAGCCATGACTTTCGCTGGACCTATTCATTAGATGAAAATGTGTAAGGAAAACCACTACAAAGGGTAAAGGGGATGATCAAAGCATGAAAAGACCAAAACACCCCTATTTTGGACGGTTATTTGACAAAAATTTTAACGGTGGACTAAAAGTGGCAATGACTAAATAAGACTGGCCGCAATGTGGCAAAAATTAATGAAGTGGACTAAAATTGGCAATGCCACAATAACAATAGGACCAAAAATGGAAATGACTCCTTTTTTTTTTTAAATAATTATACCGCATCCGGTATTCTCACTACTATGAGCAGTGTGGCAAAAATTTTGCCTAGGCGATGGTCAGTCGCCTAGTGTATCATCATAATCGGTGGTCTAGGCGGCCAACCGACTAGGTAGCCGCCTAAGCGCTGATCGCCTAGTAGGCTGATTAGCTATTGTTCTTTAAAAAAAAAATGCTATTTCACTCAAAACGATATTGTTTTTGAGCAAAATAACTCTAAATTGTTCAAATTCTAGATATTTTTTAGGTTGATATTTAATATTAACTATTAAAGTATTAAATAGTTTATAATTATTAGTCTTTAAAAAATTAACAAAATTTAAATAAATCTTTTTAAAAAATACACGGGCAGCTAGGAGCCGATTAATTGTCTTCTAGGCTCTCTTGGGCGTTCGAGGAGCGACTAGCGATTTTTCAACCATGATTGTAAAACTAGTCATAATTTGGTTCAAAACATGTTGGCGGAGTTCAACTTTTACTTGGGTTTAGAGCTTTTTAACATGATTCACTATTCACACTCTAAACATTGTGGTTCACTATTCACACTCTAAACATTGTGGTTGCATTAGCAGTTTGCTTATCAACTACTCTAAACTGTTAAGTTTTATTTGTCTATTCATTATCGATAAATGATTTATGGACTAATATTTTTTAACCATCTGATATGATTTTATATAATTAATTAACTCATGATGAGTTGACTAATTTACGAATATAATTAAAGCGGTAATGAAGCCTTATCATATGCCATTAGTAAATTATTTTATAAAAAAATAAAATAAAATAGTGTAATTACTATATGGAATTGAAAAGGTATTCATTCTTTAATAAGGTGTACACAATTTCAGTAGTGATCAGAATCCAATACTGGCTGTCTTAACTGCTTTAACCACCATTGCATTTGATTTACATCCACCCAGCAACCATGAGGGCACTGGCTGCTGTGGTGCATCACATCAAATTCATCATCATGTTGCGGTTCAAACCTGTGATCTTCCATTTGGAAGAGCCTTATATCGCTTGACCACAAGATCTTTGACTCTGCTATTATCCTTATTAATGAGATTATGAGAACCCTTGTATTTTGCTTTATTCTACTATGACAAATTATATTGTTGAATGATACACAATTGGCCGACCTATAAAACCTGCTTATCCACAAAAGGTGAAATTTCCTCATCCCTAAGGCCCTCACACTCTAACTCGAGAACTCAACAAGGTAGTAGAGGGGTAAATCACGGTGACTTAGCGACTCATTATGTTATTAGATGATCAGTGTCTCACAATTGTCCGACCTCAATTTTGTGTCCTTACTTATAATCTATCACCTATGAACCAACTGAGTTGCCTATGCGGAAACTAACCTAGGAAACCTAAAAAAGCATACACAAATATCATATGTCAATTTGGAGGTCAACGCTAAAATTAAAATTTCTTAATTTTTGTGCATCACAAGCATCCCTAATAGGGGATTTTAATTTACATGATTTTTGTAGGTTATTTTGCCATGTGGAAGAGAGAGAAAAGTGAAGAGGGAAGGCCAAGGTCTCCATACAATATTTTTGTGGGACCCGCAGGAGAGAAACATCTTAGACCGGCGCAATGGCACGCGTTTGGACCACAGGCAGCGTCCAGTCGGGCACGTGCAGTGCACACACTGGCTGGCTCATTAACAACTTAGCTTTTTTTTCTTTTTTTTCTTTTTTTTTGCTTCAAATATGATTTTTTTTTCTCTCTTTGTCCTTCTTTTCTTTTGTTTCTCTCTCCTAATTGGCAGCTCAAAAAAAAAATCACTATTGATGATGCTATGTCTTGTAGGGTTTAATATGCTTGACACAATCATATTACGGTAAAATATATAGTTTCTTTGCCTATTGAGAGAAAGCTAACAGGAAGAGGCCGGTAGGGTTGAAACAAATTAAATGTCTCATCATTCTTCACCAAACTTAATGAATTCAGGTACCTTCACTTATAGTAATTATGATTAAATCATGTCCATATTGATATCCTATACTTATTGTATATTTTATTTTACAATAATTTAATATAAACAAAATTGATATATTGTTTTCAACTTGAATTTTAAAAATTCCTGATGAATTCTCGGCAATAAGTCCCTACGAGAACCTTGTAACAAGGTTCTGGTTATTAGCGGTTGGGCAAAGACGGATAAAGACAAAATTTAACACCATGTAACTATGAGAATTGTTCAGAATTTTAGCTCTCGAAAATGTGATAGCGGTCTATAAGGACATATAAGCGTTTTGATCCTAACAAGTAGTGTCAGAGTCAGGTCAGCGGTAGGTTCGAGTCCTCGCACAAGACTGGTTGGTGCTGAAGAGGGGAATTGTTGGCCTTAAAGGGTTAAAGGGCTAAGTGTAGCACCCTAGGTTTTTGTTTTTTTTTTTTTTCTTTTTTTTTTTGCAGAAAACTGTTCTAATTTTCATTCACATTTATTAGTTTTTATATGGTTTAAGAGAGATTTTTTTTTTTTCATTCACACTTATTAGTTTTTATTTATGGTTTAACACCTCTAAACCATAACTTTCATTCACATGCACTTATTAGTTTTTATTATTATAGATTTACAATCTAAGTACAATTGGCAAGGATTTTTTTTTACTCTTAACAAAAAAATAAAAAATTAGAAAATAAAAAAATAGAGAACAATTTCCTAAAATAAACGGCCTATTAATTTTATGAATAGTAACTCTTCTAACTTCTTTTTTTTTTTGGCAGCATAACCTCTAAACCATAAGTCTTAAATGAGTTTAAACATCAACTCTTATGATTCTTATTTAGAATCTAAGTACAATTTGCAATGAAATTTTTATACTTTAACAACTTTTCTAGGAGAAAGAGGATCTCCTTGTCTGACTCTTCTATCTCTTTGTATATGACTTGCTTGTACAATGAAGTTTTATTCAAATTATTTATAATTTATCTTTTATAATATTAATTAATAAAATATTAAAATGTACATGAAAATTTTACAACGTCATGTGTTTTATAAAGTTATACTGTGTTTTGTTAGAGGTAGATATATGGGAGAGTGTAATTTGCAAAGTATGAAGTATAACTTTACAAAGCATACAACACTGTAAGAAATTTCGATTTATATATTTAAACAAAAAAAAAACACTATTTTGTCTTAATTGTTTTCTAGTTAAAATCTAATCATATACATCTCTTTTAGTTATTAAAAAAAAATTGTTTTTTAATTGTTAAACAAATGTAAATTCAGTTTATCAACTAATTGAAATATTAAGCTCCGCCTCCAATTGCATCTAGTTTTTCCTATTTTACAAATACATTAAAAATTATAATTAGCATAAAATGAATAATTTTGAAAATTATAATAAATTATTAAACATAAACTAAGAAAGAGGACCCATAAATAATACGGAGTAATTAATACTAAAAATGGTCATTCAACTATTTCAAAATATCAAGATTGGTCATCAATTTTTAATTGGACCCAACTATGCATCTCTTAGCTAATTAATTTAGCCATCTGGTCAGTTTTTCAAGTAAATATGGGGATAATATTGGAAATACTAGTTTCTCCCATCATTTTCTTCATTAGTCATTACTATAAATGTGAAAACATTAACTTTTCAAACTAAAATTACAAAAGTGCTACTTCTCGAAATAAAATCATTCAAACTTTTCATATCGTATTGAACATTAATTTCCAACCAAACTCAATCTATTTAACTCCCTTTTAAAATAATCATGAATACCCGTAATTTTTAGCAATATCCTCATATTTGACTAATTGACTTCACTAGAGAATTGACTGTGAGACTAAATACAATAATAACAATACAAATATATAGTGAATGACCTTATTTTGGTTAATTTGAAATTCGATAATTAATTTTTATATTTAGAAATACTTAAAGGATAAGATATTAACTCCATAAGTAATGAATGAGTGGTATAAAAATGAGAAATTTAACCAGGGATAACTAACTTAACTAATTATCCAATAACACATTTAACCGAAAACCAACAAATTCAAAAAAGAATGTGAATTGCCACCGAAATCCCGAAAATGCCCATAGGAGATGAGCAAAACATGAATTCACTGATCTAGTGCATTAGGGCCAGTGCAGTAATTTAGCACATGGCTCCATAGCCACTGCACCAAGAACCTCCTTCTAACCCCATTCACGTTATAAGTCGCGCCGTCTTTGCCGGCCAACATTTGGCCGGTGTACGACCCCCCGCCGCCGGTGCCGTAAATCCCTTCACAGAGGTCGGCGATTTCCACCGGAAAAACCGGGTCCTGCCCCGCGTACCACGCGTTCACCAATGGGTTAGTGGAGAGCTCGGCGATCTCGTGGCCGATCACGCTTATCATCCCGTCCACCCCCACGTCGCCGTTCGGGGGTTTCACGGCCTTCAGGCCCGGAATGTAATCGGGAACGGCGAACGGGTAGGCGCACGTGCCCGGGCAGAGCTTGGCGGAGTTGCCGACCCAGGCGTACGGGAGCGTGTACCCCACGATCGACGGGAACGTGAAGTAGTGGAAGCCGCATACGTTGTTGCAGAAATCCTGGACGTACACGTCATCTGACGTCAGCAGGAGGTAAACCCCGCCCTTCGGGTTGATAGGTACGGGGCGGGTCGGGGCAGTCAGGGCGGATTTAATCACGGACTGGACGCTCAACCGGGTCAGCGATTTCCCGTGAGAGCAAAGCCTGTCGTTCTTCTCGGCGCCGAGCCGCACGTGCCGAGAAACGCGGGCGCCGGTCTGGTCCGTGTAGAGCTGGGCGGTTTTCCACCACGCGGCGAGCGAGGGCGTGGCGGCGGGGGTAGAGAGGGAGGTGATGAAGTCGCGGATGATCCGCTTCTGAGCGCTCCCCCAACGGCCGTACCAGATGGGGTAAACGGTGATGTTGGAGGTGAGAACGGGGCCCATGTGGTACTTGAGATGGATGAGGTCAGAGGAGCCCTCGTACTTCTTTGACCCGCCCAATATCAAATCGGTGGCGTTGGGGTTTTGGTTTCGCCATGGCCGCCACCCTGTCGCCGGCGACGATCCAATGAGGAGGAGGAGGATGGGAAAAAGCACGCGCCACTGCAGACGCATTTTTCTGGGAATGCCTAGCTAGCTAATTCGGAGCAGAGCTACTGAGCTAGTAATCTAGTTAGTATGAGAGTAGAGTGAAGAATATATATATATACTGAAGGAAAACACTATTTGTATTTTTATACAAAAAAAATCTCAATTTATTACGGAGTAATTATTATTATTTTTGTTTTTTGCCAACATACTATATGTAGTGATACATATATTATGATTCTAAATAGGGCTGTCAGAGTGGGCCAAAATTGGCGGGCTGGCGCGCACCCGCCCCGCGGTGGGGCGAGTTAGGGTCATGAAAAAATAGGCCCGCGAAAATGCGGGCCTAATGGGGCGGGCCAAAATTGACCCGCGGGCTAAGTAAAAAAAAAAATATATATATATATATATATATATTTAAAAAATAATATATATATTTAAAAAAATATGGTGAGTTTGCGGGCCACAAAACAATATTTCATTTAAAAATATTATTAAAGAGGTTGGGCGGATTAAGTTTAGGATTAAGAGTATTTAATATTTATATTTATATATATATATATATATTCACAGCACACGTGAATATATATATTCACAATACGTGAATATATATATATATTCACAGTGTGAATATATGTGAACATATATATTCACACGCTGTGAATATATATATTCACAGCGTGTGAATATATATGTTCACATATATTCACACTGTGAATATATATATATTCACGTACTGTGAATATATATATTCACAGCGTGTGAATATATATGTTCACATATATTCACACTGTGAATATATATATATTCACGTACTGTGAATATATATATTCACAGCGTGTGAATATATATGTTCACATATATTCACACTGTGAATATATATATATTCACGTACTGTGAATATATATATTCACAGCGTGTGAATATATATGTTCACATATATTCACACTGTGAATATATATATATTCACGTACTGTGAATATATATATTCACAGCGTGTGAATATATATGTTCACATATATTCACACTGTGAATATATATATATTCACGTACTGTGAATATATATATTCACAGCGTGTGAATATATATGTTCACATATATTCACACTGTGAATATATATATATATTCACAGCACACGTGAATATATATATTCACAATACGTGAATATATATATATATTCACAGTGTGAATATATGTGAACATATATATTCACACGCTGTGAATATATGTATTCACAGTACGTGAATATATATATATTCACACACTGTGAATATATATATATTCACGTACCGTGAATACATATATTCACACATTGTGAATATATATATATATTCACACATTGTGAATATATATATTCACAATAATACACATATTAAAAAAAATGTAAAGCCCGCGGGGCGGGTTAGGTTTACACAAATTCTGACCCGTGGGCCTAACGGGCCGGCTCGTAAAAGCCCGCCAGAAATTTGACCCGCGGTGGGGCGGGCCGACCCACTTTGACAGTATTATCTAAATAGATGGCCCCAGAATCGAATCTCGTGGTGTGGAATAGGTACTGCATTACTACTTGATAAAAATCGAGTATTTTAAAAAAAAAAACATAATCTTTTATTACTCCAATTTTTATTTTTAGTAAGGGAAATGATAAATGTACTCCATGGAGTATAACTCTCACTATATGTACAAATTGTATTGGCTAAAGAAAAATGAATGAATAAAAATAAGTGGCTCATTTTATTTTTTAAATCAATCAGAACATAACGCATGAACATGGAGCAGAGGATGGAAATAGATATAGTATTACTCTTTCAGGAGAAACTAATTCAAATTCAGGTGGGATTATATAATCGTAAAGGTTTAGTTTTACTCGAAAAAATTTGACTCAATATTCTTTAATATGTCACACTCTACAAAAAGGTAAGGTGGAAGAAAATATAAAATTTGAATAGAAAATGGTAATGGAGGACAGATGATTCTTAAAAGAGTAAGGTGGGGGAAATGGGGCCTACGTATGATGTGGCGGCGATGGTCTTCTGTTCCGCTCATCCACCAATTCTCTAATCTATTATTAAGTCGCCCGGGCACGGCACAGTACAACTCAATTAGTCAATAATTCAAAATAAATTTATAATTTTTACTTTGTTAGCGATTACATAAATAGGAGATTATAAGATATAATTTATAATTTATCTCCTCCATCAATCCCCTAGAAAGAAACAGAATATGCTACGTTTGGTATTCAAACTTATTATTAAATTATTAATTATTTATTTCTTTTGTTAGGTACAATGTCATATTTATTTATTTATGATGCTGAATTTTGATTTTTATTTTTTCATTTTTTAAAGTGTCTATTTTTTTTTATTGATCAAATGTAAGTTGGTCAACACTCAACAGTAACACGAGTTAATAAAATTTTATGTAATAATAATTGAATATAAAAAAGAATTCACTACAATAATAATAATAAGATCGAAGCCATTTTTTGTAAGAAAATATAACATTTCAAAACTATTAAATTCTAATTATTTTTTATCAAAGGGAGAACCCAAATAGCATCCTCATGGAGTCATGGGATCATTCTCATCGAGTTAGGAATACTCAAAAGCACTCTCATAATTCTTGGTGCGGGCATATCTAAAATGATCTAGTTATTGCACGCTAAGTTGTAACAGCATATTCACTTTTAGATTTATAGTTTTGTTAATTATTATTATTATTATTATTATTATTATTATCAAAAGGNTTTTGTTTTTTGCCAACATACTATATGTAGTGATACATATATTATGATTCTAAATAGGGCTGTCAGAGTGGGCCAAAATTGGCGGGCTGGCGCGCACCCGCCCCGCGGTGGGGCGAGTTAGGGTCATGAAAAAATAGGCCCGCGAAAATGCGGGCCTAATGGGGCGGGCCAAAATTGACCCGCGGGCTAAGTAAAAAAAAAAATATATATATATATATATATATATTTAAAAAATAATATATATATTTAAAAAAATATGGTGAGTTTGCGGGCCACAAAACAATATTTCATTTAAAAATATTATTAAAGAGGTTGGGCGGATTAAGTTTAGGATTAAGAGTATTTAATATTTATATTTATATATATATATATATATTCACAGCACACGTGAATATATATATTCACAATACGTGAATATATATATATATTCACAGTGTGAATATATGTGAACATATATATTCACACGCTGTGAATATATGTATTCACAGTACGTGAATATATATATATTCACACACTGTGAATATATATATATTCACGTACCGTGAATACATATATTCACACATTGTGAATATATATATATATTCACACATTGTGAATATATATATTCACAATAATACACATATTAAAAAAAATGTAAAGCCCGCGGGGCGGGTTAGGTTTACACAAATTCTGACCCGTGGGCCTAACGGGCCGGCTCGTAAAAGCCCGCCAGAAATTTGACCCGCGGTGGGGCGGGCCGACCCACTTTGACAGTATTATCTAAATAGATGGCCCCAGAATCGAATCTCGTGGTGTGGAATAGGTACTGCATTACTACTTGATAAAAATCGAGTATTTTAAAAAAAAAAACATAATCTTTTATTACTCCAATTTTTATTTTTAGTAAGGGAAATGATAAATGTACTCCATGGAGTATAACTCTCACTATATGTACAAATTGTATTGGCTAAAGAAAAATGAATGAATAAAAATAAGTGGCTCATTTTATTTTTTAAATCAATCAGAACATAACGCATGAACATGGAGCAGAGGATGGAAATAGATATAGTATTACTCTTTCAGGAGAAACTAATTCAAATTCAGGTGGGATTATATAATCGTAAAGGTTTAGTTTTACTCGAAAAAATTTGACTCAATATTCTTTAATATGTCACACTCTACAAAAAGGTAAGGTGGAAGAAAATATAAAATTTGAATAGAAAATGGTAATGGAGGACAGATGATTCTTAAAAGAGTAAGGTGGGGGAAATGGGGCCTACGTATGATGTGGCGGCGATGGTCTTCTGTTCCGCTCATCCACCAATTCTCTAATCTATTATTAAGTCGCCCGGGCACGGCACAGTACAACTCAATTAGTCAATAATTCAAAATAAATTTATAATTTTTACTTTGTTAGCGATTACATAAATAGGAGATTATAAGATATAATTTATAATTTATCTCCTCCATCAATCCCCTAGAAAGAAACAGAATATGCTACGTTTGGTATTCAAACTTATTATTAAATTATTAATTATTTATTTCTTTTGTTAGGTACAATGTCATATTTATTTATTTATGATGCTGAATTTTGATTTTTATTTTTTCATTTTTTAAAGTGTCTATTTTTTTTTATTGATCAAATGTAAGTTGGTCAACACTCAACAGTAACACGAGTTAATAAAATTTTATGTAATAATAATTGAATATAAAAAAGAATTCACTACAATAATAATAATAAGATCGAAGCCATTTTTTGTAAGAAAATATAACATTTCAAAACTATTAAATTCTAATTATTTTTTATCAAAGGGAGAACCCAAATAGCATCCTCATGGAGTCATGGGATCATTCTCATCGAGTTAGGAATACTCAAAAGCACTCTCATAATTCTTGGTGCGGGCATATCTAAAATGATCTAGTTATTGCACGCTAAGTTGTAACAGCATATTCACTTTTAGATTTATAGTTTTGTTAATTATTATTATTATTATTATTATTATTATTATCAAAAGGATGGTATTTATGATTATATATATACTGAAACATTCATGATTGTTTACAAGTTCTTTACAATGTAGTACTTGTTCTATATTTATTAATCTTATCATGTGACCACCAATTTAGAATGGTAACAGATATTTCATTGTACCATATAGTAGTTTGGCAATTATATTTTTACTTTATTTACACAAAAACATAATATTAGAACTCTCAACACTTTAGTAGACTAGACATGAGCTGAGGGATAAGATTTGGTGTTTGAAGTTTGAAGTTTGAAGCCGCAAACCAATAGGGTGTGGCGGAACCTCCTGTTCACGCTTTAAGCAGCCTGTCTAAACTTTGGACCATTTCTTTTTCTATTTTGTAATACATTTTTGTCTTTTTTTTTTGTAAATTTCTTCAAGATTCTGCTTCTTCAAATTGATATGTCTTGGATTACTGAGACATCAAATGTCCTTTTCACATTGAAAGGGGAAAAAATAAAACAAAAGGGTTGCCTATATATGCCTGGGATAAGCTGCTGTTTTATTGGAATAAGGTGTAGTATTTAGATCAATTGTTTGATTTGAGGTCACTTATTAGTTATTAAGGAAAATGGCACTTTTTCCCCCTATGTTATGTGCATATAGCACTTTTCACCCCTGTGTTATTAAAGTGGCAGTTTCTCCCCCTGAAATGTTAAATTGACATTGTTACCCTTAAAAATAATTATTTCATTTATTTTTCTTCTCCAACAAATTATTACTTATATGTATGGATGATCACGATTCGGTTCGAACCTAACCAAACACTGTAGCAATCATACCGAAATAGTATGGACAGTTCTGGTTACGATTAACCGAAAAATAAAATTAAATAATTTTTGAACCGTGAACCATAACTTAACCACAGTCATATATAGTGAAAATGATCAAACACTTATTTTGATAAATCGGTACGGTTCAGTTCCAATTTTGATTTTGAACCGCCAATCAAAACTTATTTATTTATTTATTTATTTTTATAATTTTATTTTTTATTTAAAAATAGTCTAAATTCAACAATTATTTTATTTTATTTTTCGGTTCTGAATCGTAACGGTAACCGTCTATACTATTTAAGTTCAATTGCTAAAGTGTTCGATTAGGTTCGTATCGAACCGTGCGTGATCTTCCATACATATTAGTAATAATTGGTTGGAGAATAAACATAAATGAAATAATTATTTTTAAGGTTAAAAATGTCAATTTAACATTACAAGGGAAAATATTACCACTTTTAAAATAATTGAGGGAAAAAATTTGCCACTTTAATAACACATGGGGGAAAAGTTCTATAAGCACATAACATAGGGGGGAAAAGTGTCATTTTCCCTAGTTATTACGACTGATCTTTAGATCAACCAACTAAGTTTGACTTTAAATGCTTTTGTGATTTTATGGGCATTAGTAATGAAATGTAAAATATAAGGGAAAATTGCGCATTTCGTCTATAAGTTATATGGTAATTATAGAATTCGCCCTTAAGTGTTGCTCATGCTCACTTGTAGTCGCTAAGTTATCATAGGTGTTACAGATTTTGTCATTTTGTGCTCACTTTTCGTCCCTGAGTTATACTAAAATTGTAAATTTTGTTCCTAATATTTTATTAGTAAAGCGACGAAAAGTGCAACGTCAATGATAACTTAGGAACGAAAAGTGAGTATGACCAACACTTAGGGATGAATTCTATAATTATAATATAACTTAGGGACGAAAAGTGTAATTTTCCCGTAATTAATATTAGATTTATGTAAAAATAAAATAAAAAGTTGCAAATAATTTTAATTGTCATGTAAAAAGATTTTGATAAATTAATTATAGAGTTAATTTCATTTTTGGTCCTAGATTTATAGGAGGTAGTCCACTTTTAGTTCTTTTTTAGAACATCCCTCTTTGGTCCTAGTATTATATATTGTGGCATGACCCTTTTTGGTCATCCGTCAACAAAATCGTTGAAATATCATTAAATACAAGATCATTTTGATCATTTTTATACAATGTGGGTTAACCCGTTGTACTTTTATTTTTATTTTTTTGAAAAGAATTTATAATTGAAGACCTAAATGCCCTTATATTTTACGGAACTTAAACGATTTTATTGATGGAGGACCAAAAATGGTCATACCACAATAATACTAGGACCAAAGAAGAATGATTTGAGAAAAAAGGACTAAAAGTGGATTGTCACCTATAAATATAGAACAAAAAATAAAATTAACTTTTAATTATAAGTTCTCTCGAGGCATCCTCAATAGTTTGAGGTTTTTTGTAGTTTTTGAGGTGCCAAATAGGAGAGAGAGAATGAAGAGAGGGGAAGGAAAAAGAAAAATAAATAAATAAAAAGCAGTCTAACACCAAAAAAAAATAATAAAAAAATTTTAAAAAAAAAAAAACATGAGCTGCAGGAGCGCCAACGGGTGCGATCTGTGCAGCCCACACACAGTTGTGCGCCTCTCTTTTTCCTTTTCTCTCTTCTGGCGGCCCCAAAAAAAAAAACCACTTTTGTAGGAAGATCTCAATTTTTCTTTCTTTTCCACATATGATCTGCTTTCCTCAAAAATTGTGAAAAAACCACTAATGTGATTTGATTATGATAGATTGCTTGTTGCCAAAAAAAAAAAAATAAATAAAATTATAAGTAATCTGTTTTTTTCATCTTTCTCTTTTCTAAGACAACTTAGAGAAGTAGTCAAATGTGGTCCATTTTACTTTTTTTTTTTCAATATATCTTTCTTTTTTATGCCTCCCTCCTCCTTCATTTTCTATGCTTGCACCAAACATAGTTGAAAACTAGTCTAGTATAGAGATGAAGCACCTCAAATCTTTTAGCCTTAGTCCATCGATCTAAGATTGTTATGTGAACGAAATCAATATAATCTTGCCCACCATGAACTCCGTTTCAATCTCTTTAAGTGGGGTATGTTTTGAGTTTATTAATTAGCAACAAATTTAGTGTCTTTGAATTCAATTGAATTTCTTTAAATTCAAATATAGAATGCCAAGAGCTTATGGTTTAACGGCACTCGATTGCACTAAAAAAACGACGTTGTTTCTTTAAGTAAGAATAAACTACGGTATGATGTGCATAAAATTGTTTCTTTTAAGTAAGAATAAACTACAGTTGTTATGCTTAACTAATCATGTAATGACGTGTATAAAATGAAACTACAGTGTATGTAAAATGAAACTGAATAACATGTCTCATGTAGTTGAATTAAAATGATATTTTAGTTGTGTTGTAATGAAACTACAATGTGTATATAATGAAAATAAATAACATCTCACATATTGAGTGTATATTGTCAAATTAAATTGTAATTGAATCCAAATGATACTTTAGTTGTGCTGAAATGAAACTACAATGTATATAAAATGAAATTGAATAACAAGCTTCACACATTTGAGTGTATATTGTCCAATAAAACCGTAATTGAAGTAGAATTATACGTTGGTGGTATTGTAATAAAGCTACAGTGTGTATAAAATGAAATTCAATAACAGGTCTCACATATTGAATGTATATTGTCAAATAAAATTGTAATTGAATCAAAATAATACTTTAGTTGCGTTGTAATAAAAATACATGGTATATAAAATGAAATTGAATACGTCATAAAAACATATTTAGTTGGACGGAATGAGTACCCTGTCGTTTCTTTTCATTAAAAGAAAAAGACATCATTTTGAATCAGGTCTACAATAAAATTTGCCTTTGGTATAATAGTTGGCTTGAGAGAGAGCCTTCTTGCACACATTTCTAATTTCTTTAGAAAATGTGATACTTATGTAGTAGTGAAAAATTATTTACTTTTTCAATATGGAAAAAGACCTCTTAAAGACTTTCCATTCCATATTTCAAAAAAGACTTTCCATTCCATTTCTTTTCCAATTTCATGTTAACATTTTGGGAATCAATTTCTTATTCAATTATTATCTATTTTGAGCATATAATATATTAATTTTTTCGTCTCACTTAAAGAACTTGAATCCACTTTGATTTGACAGAAATAAATCTTAACATATATTTGTACCACAAAACGATCACTCAAAATGTCAATTTTACTAATATTTTTCAACATTCCTCTCTTCTCCATGTAACATTTTTCCATTAAGAAAAAATAATTGGTGCAAGTTATGGTGGCTTTCAATAGCGCCATTATGTGGTGAGATGTAACGGTTGTAACAGTTACCGTTACAACTGTTACAAAGCCTATAATGATGGCCCTATAGGCTATATAAGCAGGGGTCCCCACGGCTCATGTTACTACTTTTACACCATCTATATTGAACCTGAGTCAAGTGAAAGACATTCAACTACATAGACATTCTGCAGAAATCTTACCCCAACCATCACAATCAATAGTATAAACCAAAGAAAATCCTAAGAACAACTATGGCCGGAAGTTAGTCTATTTTGGTTATAAGCTTACACTCCATGCTCAACTTTATTTGCAAACAAGCTAGTCCATATAATAACATGTTGATGTTGATGTTGATTAAGTTGCCTGTCGACCAAGTCATCATGTGTTCACATTTTAGTATTGTGACTAGATTACTTTGAAATTGTCAAGATTGAAGTCAAATAATTGAATTTCCTCCTAACTTTTTGTTTTGTTTTGCTTTAATTAATTATTTTATTTTATTTTCTACAGGCTTGGCTGTACTCAACTATCTAACATACATCAAGTTGTAATCAATAGGTCAATGAACGACTAAATCAATTAAAATGGTAGATATAACTAATCAAAATTGAACCCATCGATTTTGGTCAGCTGGATGTCTTACTGAAAATTTTACTTTGGATTGTGGGATAGATGGCCTAATACTGACTCTGTAACATATAATTGATAACAGACCTTACAGGATAATTGGGCAGGCACCCGATCCGGAATCATCCGAAGAAACTAAGGGCCACGTAACGGAAACATTTATTTCACTAACCTATTCAAGATAAAGCAATTATACTCAATGTAGGCTCGACTCTTCATTACTATGGAAACCGTTATTTGAGCAAAGAGACGTTCTAGACATTAGCATAAATAGGAAACCTTTCAGTAGGCAGGACATGTTTTAATTCTTGTACTAAACTCTTAAGCAATTCTTTCTATAATTATTTCAGTAACCTTATTTACTGTCAAGACCAGAAAAAGTAAATGACCAAAATTTTTGGTCAATTTAGTTATCGGATACATCAGTTACTTGAAATTCTGAATGATTTTTACTTTAATCATTGATTATTTGTGATATTGTCACATTTATTTATAGTCTTTTAATTTTGTTCTATTAAATTATTGGCTTTCATATGCTTGCCGTTATTATTCCTCCATTTAAATTTCTATCATTTCACCATTTGATAAAGAGAAGAGGAGAAATTACATGATGGGAGAAAGATGTTTGGAAGATGAAATTATATATTAGTCATGACAAAATTGTAAGCAGATGACTAATTGTGATAAATAAATAAAAGTCAATATTATAATTAGCCGGACAAAAATTGAAAGAGTAGAACTGTGTGACAATGTTACAAAAGACTAAGGGTGTGTTTGGTAACCTGGAAAATGATTTCCGAAAATCATTTTCTGGGCTTTCGGTGCTAGGCAACATCCAGAAAATGTGGTCAACGGAAAATGATTTTCGTTGACCAAGGAAAATCACCCTCTTTTTTTCCTAGAAAACAACTTCCGGACAAAAAGTCCGAAAGTAATTTTTCAGAAACGGAAAAATCACTCCTGTGCGAGGGACGGGCCGTCCCTCTCTCTGTTACGGCGTACTGGTTTTCGCCGGAAACCAGTCCGCCGAAACCACCTGGAAACCAAAGCAAACGTTTTTTTTTTCATTCTTTTTATTTTATATATTTTTATATATTTTTTTACATTTTAAATACAATAATAAAACTCTATAATTATACAATTCTACTCATTTTCTGGAAAATGAACCAAACACACAAAGACAATTTTCAAGATGCAACAAAACACAGAAAATGAAACTGTTTTCTGAAAAATGACTCATTTTCTAAAAATTATTTTCCTACTTTCCAAACACACCCTAAAAGTGAAATTAGCACTCAAAAATTTTATTCATCCTAACAAGTAGTTCCATTTTTTCTCCCATTGAAACTACTCCCAAACTTCATATTGGTCATATAACTTACTGTAATAATAAAATAATGTTGGCATGATTTTAATAAATTTATTACAAATAATGTACTATGATTAAATACATACTATTTTGATTTTCTCAAACACATACACACACATATATAGTGTTTTAATTGTTTTCTTAGCCAAATTAATTATTGAAATATATGTAATAAAATTCTCTTTACTATAAATACAATAGCTATGTTTAATTTAATTCCCACATATTTTTACTTTGGTAATAGATTAATGGTTATGTATAAAGTTGAAAACATCACTAAACATTCTCTTAATTTGTTCTCTCCTTATTAAATTATCTTCTTACAATATGAATTTCTTATATCTCACCAATTTTAATTGAAATTCAAATCATTCATGATAATTAAAAACTTGTGAAAAGTATTTATGCCTAAACTTCTTAATATTTATTTTCCCCGTAACTTCTCCGCACCCAAAACATCTATTCCCCTCCCCCCCCCCCCCCCCCCCCCCCCCCCCCAAAAAAAAAAAAAAAAAAAAAAA
>NC_044920.1:21884926-21901018 GCF_003576645.1 Ipomoea triloba
CCCCCCCCCCCCCCCCCCACCCCACCCCCACACCCAAAAAAATAAAAAATAAAAATAAAAAAACATTGTCTAAGTCTATATATGTTTGTTACGTTTCATAGCTTTATTGGAGTATTGGGCGGCAAATTTCAATATTGCATCATAGAAAAAATAAAACAAGAAAAAGCAAAAAGAAAGTAATTTAATCATTATTCATACAACAACGTTGTGCACATGCAGACTGACTAACCAGGAAATTAATGGGTTTCGTGTTCCAACTTTTCACACTGCCTTAAGTGTGAGGGACCATATCCATACCCCAAACATGTAAGTCTAACCTTACCTAAAATTCGACTCACTGCCTCCCCAAATTCATGACTTTAGGTACCCAAATGTCTTCAAGATTTAATGTAGATCGATATGATTCATATATATATATATATATACATATATATATATATATATATATATATATATATATATATATTTTATGCATGCAATGTCCNTCAAACCTTTCGTATCTTGGATATATATAGGGGCGCGTTTAGGTAGAACAGACATCAAGGAGAGTAATGAGAATAAATTACAATCTTTCATATGTCCATATGTCCAGATGTAGCAGATCATATGTAACTTTTTTTTTTAAAAAAATTATGGTGGCATTTTTATAAATACTCAAACTTTGATGCAAGTAACATGTGTTAAAAAAAATGAAAATAACTAGTCCAAGTATGTAAGTAAAATGTGCAAGTAAAGTCACTTAAAACTGCAATTATTTACACTTAATAGTGCAAGTAATTTACCTTTTCATATTAGTGAACCTAATGATAACGTTGTGTGCACTTAATATTGTTGCTCGATGTGCATTTGTATACTCTATGAAACTGTTATGCGCACTTTTAACACAATTTACTTGCACTTCAAAGTTTGAATTATTTACAAAAATGCCACTGTGTAATTTTCTTTTCTTTTTTTAAGTGTTTTTTATCCGTTAGATCTGAAAAAATAGATTGTTGATGTGGTTTTCACCTGATCCGTCTCATATATATATATATATATATATATATATATATATATATATATATATATCTTGCATTGAAGCTCAAAAACCGATTATTAACTTGGTAACTTGGATTCCGAAAGAATTTGACAATACTCTAGCCACTAAACCACGCTACTAGCTAGTGATCGACGAAAGGTCATCACCATGGTTGAAAAAATCACTAGGCGCTCGGGAAGTGCCTAGGATGCCTAGGCGGGGATTAACCGGCGCCTAGGTACCAGTGTATTTTTTTATTTTTATTTTTTATTTTTAAAAATTTGTTTAAGTATTTTCTATTTATTAAGAGTAATAATTATAAAGTATATAATATTTTAATAGTTAATACTAAAATATTAAATATTAACCTAAAAAATATCTAGAGTTTGACAATTTAGGGTTATTTCGCTCACAACGATGTTGTTTTGAGTGAAATAACCCATTAAAAAAAAAGAACAATAGTTAATTAGCCAACTAGGTGGTCAAGCGGCATAGTTGTGACCTTCTCAAGTGAGACGTCACAAGTTCGATCCCCAGTGGGGGCGTTGGCACTTTGTGCTTCAGTAGATTGAGAAAATAGTATTCAAAAAATGAAAGACCATAAATGCATTATGTTTTTTTTTGAATACTAGTGACCCTGTTACATGTAGTATATGCCCATATATTTTCTCAACCTATTGAAGCCCAACAAAGTCAACATTGCCCCCACGGCTTGAACCCATGACCTCCCACTCGGGAGAATCACTTCATGCCACTTGACCACAAGCCCAACACAATCAAAAATGCATTATATTTTTGAGAACAAAATACCAGGTTGATGCATGATGCTCTCTTCCATGAAACTAATGAGGCAGCGCGGATTTGGAGCTCTTGGCAAGTTAATAGCTGCTATTAATGCTCCATTAATCTTCTGTAACCACAACCCCAAACAAGCAGAAGCCATGGCTAGCTTTGCCGATCAAGAATCAAATGTTTATTAGGGACTCTGGCTCTCAGTCTGTTCCCAGAAGTTGGGTTACTACCCCCTTGTTAAATTAATAATACGCATTTTTTAATGCAAGCAGCCAACATAAGACTCTCTAATCTGTCTTGAAATCAGACTAAGATTTCCTAATCTATCTTACACATTACACATCAACACATTTCATGTATAGCCAAGAAGGTATATAAATTCAAGATAAATGAGGAATACATGATTCTGTTAACATCAACAAAGAGTCATCTTATGTCTAATTTGTATTTACATGACACGATGATGTGGTATGTTATATAATGATGTAATTAGATAAATAACATAACAATAATGACATGACAAAGTATACGACATGACAATGACAATATAGAAAAAAGTGACTAACAAGTCATTTACGAGATAAATATTATCCTTATTTGAGAAAATGTTAATATCACAACTCAAAACTCCATTATCGACTGCCACATTTACAGCCATCCAACTTTCATTCCTCTCTTTTTTTTTGTCTCTCTTCAAGGTTAGCTGATTGAATTATAAAGTTGTTTGGTAAATTAGATATTAAGCTTATAGCTAATTAATATAAAAAAATTTATTAAAAATTAATTGAAAAATAAAATTATTTAAGTAGCATTTTAAATTTTAACTTTAAAATTATAAAAAATTGATTAATCAAACACTTACATTAATTTTTTAACCGAATCAAACATTAGTAATCAAATAAGTTAAAATTGACTAATAAACTAATTATTTTACTACCAATGCATTTTTGGTGGTTTGCCGCCGTTTTGCCTCTCGGAAAACCAAGATTTGACGGAAATGTTACCGTAAGCCTATATTTATTCCGTCATTCACCAATGAAAACCGGGATCGGATTTGAGGCTAGCCGGCATCTTCATCCCGGAAAGGTGATACAAATTCACACTATCTGAGAAACACCGGCGAGTCTATATGCGGCCGCCAAGTGGCCATTAATAGAAATAACAAACATCCTTATGCAATAAAGGAAGCCGCGTAATAAAAGAAAAAAAATTCAAACTCAAATAAGATTAATAACAAAACTATTGTCACATACTGAGTACTAGTTAACTTCAAAAATATAACTTGGAAGCTGATCAATCTCTATCCTGTCAACAATATTTAAATGGATAATAACTTCAAAAACACAACCCCGCAAGTGATTTAGTTCAAGAATCAGCAATGGTAACCTCGACCTCCACCCCAGGCTCAATTGTAATTGAAGTGATCTGCTTCACCACTTCGGGAGAGCTAAATAGGTCAATCACACGCTTGTGGACCCGAAGCTCGAACCTGTCCCACGTGTTGGTACCTGCATAACAAAAATGCTTCACAAACTTTACCACCTTCTTGTAATGTTATTTTATTAAACCTCAGCAATCAAAACATTCAACCAAATAGTATAATGGTTTGATGGATTAATAAATAAATAATCATCTTTTATAGGTAAGATAGAATAAAACTATTATCAAGCAAAACCAATGGTATGCAATTTTCCCTTCAGGGCCTCAAGACTGTTCAATGACATTGAAAAACTGAAAAAACATAGAAATAAACATGTTCACAACAAAAGTATATACCAGAATCACATTATCAAGACATTAGTTCACAAGGTAAATCACATAATCTACATTTGTAGTGTAAAGAATGTTCTTTCTTTAAAAAAGTAACTCTAGTTGAAAACAAAAATCATCCAACAAACTTTTTACCTTCTCCACAGGGAGACTTTCTAGTAGTAATATGAAGAACCTTGGTAGGCATCCTAACCGGTCCCTTGACCCTGAGTCTCTTGTCCTTGGCACCGCGGACCAAGTCAGCACAAACTGTTTAATCACCAGCAGGGAAATCATTTATGAGAACGAATCAAATCTACACAAAACGGTACTCCATAATAGCTGTGTACATAAGAATATAAAAAGCTACTTTTACTCAAAAACCGCAAGTCATCTAATACATTATTAATTAATTAAGGAACAATGCCTTGGATGCCCAATGATTGGTATACTTGGAGTTACACCCGTAAGTTTTTACTTCACTATCTGGCCAATTTTTAACTATGCTGATTTATCGCAAGAACTGGGAATATTATGAGCAATTATTTACTACACAAGCAATCAACCCATTAAGCAAAGACATAGCTCAACTGGTTAACCAACCCAAATAAGTAGAGTGGCTTTGCTTTGCTAGCCAGCCTAGGCTACCAAGGACAAGAAAAAGGAAGATATGAATTTGGCCTGAGCATTAGTGTACAAGCATTTGGAAGCTTATAGGCAAGTTGAAGCACATCCAATGATTTACAGTGAGGACCCTCAAGTTTGGAGTTTTAACTTAATAAGCAAATCATACACCTATCTTAACAACAGTTCAATGAATAACAAATACTAAACCAAGGTTTATAAGATATGCATATTAAGCAAAACCTAGGATAAATGTAATTTACACTTATTAAGGATGGAGTATTTAGAATATAAAATTTCAATTAATAATAAGTAAAATTGAATTCCAAGAACAGGTAATTTGGGCACAAAAACAAAAACACAGTTAGATATGCTATCAACTGCGTGTATCCATTTGCAGGCATCTAAACAAGTAAAGTACGAAGTAAAAGATAGACCTTTCTCGAGATTCTTAACGTTTTTGGAAGAGAGAGTGATCCTGATCTTGTGAATCTGTTCCTGGGGCTCCTCCAGCCCAGCCTTTGCCGGCTTCACCGCTTGATACGCCATATTTTCACTTCGCTTTCTGTCGAAATCCACACATATACATACAACAACATCCAATTACATACATAAATTTTACTGCAAACAATTACGAGAATAGTAATGGCAGAGACGGAAGTTACCGGAGAGGCGGAGAGCGAACTGGCGAAGGAGTAAGGGAGATGCGGCTAGCTGGAAGAAGAAGACGGGAGGGAGGGTTTTGATGATTTTCCAAGGTATAAAAGGGATTAGGGTTTGTAAAAAAATAGGATTGGCCTAGTCCAATTATTTGGGCTGATGAGGTTGGGTCAAACTAGGCCCAATCTAATTGTGTATGTTTTTTAATGCAAATTATGTAATGGACCTATGTCCACCTTACAATGTAGACTCGGGACTAAGTTTACAATTTTATAACTCTATATTCACACTTTTAGATCCCAATATACAAAATTGCATTACTCAATATTCACAAGTTTTGAACTCTATATTCAAAATTTTGTTATATAGATTCAAAAATTGTGTTATACGGTTGAATATAGATTTATAAAATTGTGAATATAGAGTTCTGTAATTATGAATATATAAAGTTCTAAAATTGTTAACATGAACCCACGTCCATGGCATAACAACCCGTTTTTTAAAATCTCAGAAAAAAACACATACAAAAATATTTACACCAAGAGTTATTGCGTGGAACGTTGTGGACCACAGTCCAAAAACGACGTTGTTTTGTGTAATTTTTTTCACGTGACCCGCTGCAACATATATTTTTTATAGCTCATAATGTACATTATTCTAACTAATAAAGTACATTATTCTAACTCATAAAATACATTATCTTACCTCAAAAGTTTCATTATTCTAACACATAAAGTATATTATTTTAACACATAAAGTATATTATTCTAACTCATAATATTCAACGTCGTCGTTTTGGACCGTGGTCCACGCAGCTGACAATAATTTGCCTATTTACACGTATGAAGCCAAAAATATTGTTGAGGGAAATTTATATCAAGAACAAGGGTCCACATAGCATTATGGATCATCGATTGAAACAACTAAGTACAGAATTCATACTCGTAAGGTACAGAATTCATAATACATAACACAAAACACACAAAAAATCACAACACAAGACACATAGCATTATGGACACTGGATTGAAACGACGAGGTACAGAATTCATATTCGTAAGGTACATAATTTCATAACACAAGACACAAAAAATTAATACACAAAACACATACACATGTTATATATTTACTTATTTTTCAAATATGATTTACATACATAATTTGTGTTTATAGACACAAAATTTCACAACAAAAAGACACATGTATTCATAACATAAGACACAATTACTAATTGAGTTAATACCCAAAATGATCCTTACCTATTGTGAATTTTCTCGATTTCGTCCTTGCCTAAGTTTTTTTTTTTATGTTATCACTTACCATCAAGTAATTGGTTAAAAATAGGTGATGGTAAAGATCTTTTTAAGATGGTCTATGATTTTTTCAGTACTGCTTGAATGCACAAAGATTGGAATAAGTGAATGCACAAAGATTGGAATGATACACTTATTGCTCTAATTCCTAAAGTTAAGAACCCGGGAAGAGTCAACCAATTCAGGCCCATCTATCTTTGTAATGTTAAATACAAAGTCATTACAAAGATCCTCACCAATAGGCTTAAAGAACTCATGAAGGACATGGTGAGTGTAGAGCAAAGTAGTTTCGTGTCAGGAAGGCAGATTATTAATAATATTATTGTCTATCAAGAACTTCTTCATACAATGAGAACAAACAGGTGTGGACAAAAAATCATGGTCATGAAAATCGATCTAGAAAAGGCGTAGGTCATATTGTCATGGAGCTTCATCCGCCAAACCTTAGAGGAGGTGGGGATCAACAAACACTAGACTAACATTATTATTGAATGTGCGGAAAACTCCTAAGCTCGAAATCCTTTAGAAACAGACTCGTTTGGATTGGTTCAAGCCCACGAGAGGACTCAGACAAGGCGACCCGATTTCACCCTACCTGTTTGTGCTTTGTATTGAAAAGCTAAACCAGATGATAAAGGAGCAAGTTAATCAAAAGAGGTGGAGGGGTGTCAAACTTTCCAAGTATGGCCTTAAACTTACACATATTTTATTTGCTGATGACATGGTCCTTATTGTAGAAGCGTTTGAGGAGCAAATTAAAGTCATGAAAGACTGTCCTAGAGAGAATCTTAGGGCAAAAAGTGAGTCTTCACAAGTCTCAAATCCACTTTTCACAGAATGTTGAGTCCGCCCTCGTTGTCCGTATCACACGAGAGGCAGGGATTGAAATGACTGAAGATCTTGGGAGATATCTTGGAGTTCCATCCATACATGGAAGAGTCATCAATAGCTTGTTCACAGCTCTTATGGACAAGATTGATGCTAGACTGGAAGGATGGAAAAAGATACATCTTACTCTTGCTGGGCGAATTGTTCTTTCCAACAATGTTTTAAGTGCCATCCCGTACTACACTATGCAAAGCACCTATATCCCAAAAGGTTTCTGTGACGCCATTGAGTGGAAGATACGCACTTTTATTTGGGGCAAGGGTCCTCATTTGGTTCGACGGGAAACGGTAACCTTGCCTAAAGACAACGATGGTCTTGCTATTCGTAGCTTAAAAGATATGAATCATAAAAGAAGTGACGAATTGTGTCAACCTGAGGATGGCTGGACTACGTTGCTTGTTGACGCCTCGTTCACTTTCCCCCATCTGCCTACTGGATGCGAAGAAGTTTTGCGAAGTTCCAAAGGAGAATGGATCCGAGGCTTCAGCTGTACGACTAAGACCAACAACGCGATAGAAGGGGAACTTTCGACGGTTTACACTGGGTTGAATTGGGCATGGAATTTGGGTGTTAAGAAGCTCCAAGTGTTTAGTGACTCTAAGCAAGTGATTGACTAGCTAACTAGAGAACCCGAGCCTTTAGGTCCTTGTGCTCCCATCGTGCACATTTGCAACGATTGGAAATCTAAAGAGTGGGAAATTAACTTTTTTCACACAAACCGCAAGTGTAACGAGGTTGCTGATCGGCTTGCAAATTTAGCACCTCGAAGGGAATGTGATTGGATTGATATTCTTGAGACACCCGAGGATGTTTGTGACCTCATTGAGTACGATCAAGCTAGAATGACTTTCATTAAGAATAACCAATAATTGTACTAGGTTCCCCCCCCCCCCTCTCCCTTTCCCCCCATAAAAATAGGTGATGGTGATCCAATAAGCTTTAAAACTAACATGACATTTATGTTTCAAACCTGGCTACGTTCACAACCAAGAGTTGTGAGACCTAGGGCGCAAAATTCGTTGGATAAAAGATCAAGAGAAGGACATTACACAAGCATTTGTTAGAGTGGTTTTCCTTGATACGAGTAGCAGGTAGTATGTTAGAGCATCCTTAATAGTGTGGTCATTTTACGGTTTTTGAGGAGTTTTTGTAAGTGTGATTAGGAAAGAGAAAATGGGAGGGGAGGAAAAAATAAATAAAACAAATCTAATTTATATATATATATATATAACAAACCTATTAGGCGTGCCTGACGCACCCGCATGGGCACCTGCTATGCGCGAAATGTGCACAACACCTGATGTTTGTGAAAGGAAGCAGTCAGAATTTACTGTGCTAAAAACCTTCTCCTTGCAGATGATACTTTTATTTCTCTCACCTCCACCTCACTTGACACTTGTTCCAAAAACTCCAAATAAGCCATTGATATGGTTGCTCTTAGAGCATGCACATCAATGATTTTTTCACGGTATTTGAGGTAGAAAAGTCAACATGAAGGAGAGAGAATGCAAGAAAGAAAAAGTAGAGTTCAATATGTAAAAATGAGTTTTTGGAACAGGAGCCTTTATTTTTTATTTATTTATTTTTGTTTGCGTCAAAATAAAGAGCCTTTATTTTAACTAAATAGGCTTGAAGGACCAATTCTCTCTCGCTTCCTTTCGCGAGTTTCTTTCCTTCTTCTCGTCTGAGAGTGGTTTCTTCTGTTTTCCGTCGTTTTTCTCTGTTTCTTCAATGGCTGCGGATAGTGCGATGAATGCTCTGGCAACTCTGACTCTTGCGGACCTGGATGACGATGAGGGGGGCCAACAGATCGGAAACGTTCCTGTTGAGTTGGTGCCTGAGGAGGAGTTTTTTGCTGTTGGACGTATTGTATCTGATAGAACTCCCAAATTTTTGTTCTTTCGCGATACGATGGCCAGTGTTTGGAAGCCAGCGATGGGGTTGAATGTGAAGGAATTGCCGTCGAAGAGGTTTATGTTTCGTTTCTTTCACGAGAGCGACATCTCTCGAGCCGTAGATGAGGGACCTTGGGCTTTCGAACAAAATCTTTTGGTTGTCAAGCGTTTGGCTCCAGGCGAGGACCCAGATTTGATTTCTTTAGATCACTCTCAGTTTTGGGTTCAAGTTCACGGTTTGCCGAGTGGGCTTCGGTCTAAGGCGGTGTTGAATGCTGTGGGTGGTTTTATAGGTCGTGTAGTTATGATGGATGAAAGAAACTTTGATGGCTCCATGAGAGTGTTCTTCCGGATTAGGGTGGAGTTGGATGGCTCCATGAGAGTGTTCTTCCGGATTAGGGTGGAGTTGGAGGTCTCCATGAGAGTGTTCTTCCGGATTAGGGTGGAGTTGGAGGTTGCGAAACCGTTGAAAAAGGGTATTAGGGTGGAGTTGGAGGTTGCGAAACCGTTGAAAAAGGGTATCAAGTTACGTCGGGATAATGGTGAATGGATTAAAATTGAGTTTCGTTATGAAAGACTCCCGACTTTTTGTTTCTTGTGTGGCGTCATCGGCCATGGGGACAGATTTTATCCTACGAAGGTGCATGGATGGGATCCGAAGGCTGCTAAACCCTTTGGGGTTGAGTTGAGAGCGGGTGGGCGTAAAAACTCTCCGGCAGTCGACGAAAAATGGGTAGCCCCGGAGACTACAGTTGACCGGCGATCGTGGGTTGCACCGGGAATGACGGTTGACCGAGACTTAAAAGGAAAGATGTCACAAAATATTGCTGAAGATTTGAATGATGTTAATGTGCATGGAAAGACTTCACAGACTTCAAATGGTAAGTTTGTGGCTGATTTGGGTACTCTCGATATGGGATCTGGTAACTTTCCAAATACTTCCAAGGGTAATCAGACTGATTCTCTTACCATTCTTGATAAAAAACGTCGGCGCAAGGAAGCGGATGACAGTGTTACGACTGTGTCAGATGTTACGATGGAAGTAGTGCCTATTGTTTCAAAAAACTTGCTTTTGGCGGGAGCTGGTGTTGCCCAGTCCCGCCCATCCCAATGAGTTCGTTATGTTGGAACTGTTGTGGACTTGGCGATCCACGCACAGTTCGAGAGATTGTGGCCTTAGATGCTAAGGTAAAGCCAATGTTCATTTTTTTGATGGAGACTAAAGTTCGGCAGGTTCATGCGGCTCGTTTAAAAACTACATTATGTTTTGAAGGAATGTTCTATGTTGATGGCGGAGGAGTTGGAGGTGGTTTGGCTTTACTGTGGCGTGATAAGGGGGTGGTGCAGTTGATTAGCTACTCCAAAAACCATATAGACGTTCAAGTTCGGCTGCCTGGCAGCTTACCTTGGCGTTTGACTTTTTATTATGGCTACCCTGAGCGATGTAGAAGACAGCAAGCTTGGAATTTTTTACGGTCTTTAAAGCACAACTCCGACCTTCCTTGGATGGTTGTTGGGGACTTTAATGACATTGCATCTCCCGAAGAGAAACGTGGTGTCCATCCTCATCCTACTCAGCTGATGGATGGTTTCAATGCTGCGTTAGAAGATTGTGGATTATTCGATCTTGGGATGCGTGGCCGACGCTTTACGTGGGAGCGCGGCAGAGGGACCGAGAGTTGGGTTGAGGAACGGTTAGACCGAGTTGTGGCAGGCGTTGATTGGTGTAGTATGTTCCCACAGGCGACCGTTCAGAATTTTGATGTGATGACTTCGGATCACACAGCGATCTTTGTTGAATTAGAAGGTCCTAAATATGCTCGACGTCGCCGAAGTTTTTTATTTGAGAATGCTTGGCTGAAAGATAATGGATGCAAAGACACGGTTCTCGAGTCTTGGAATTCTTCGTTAGGCGACTGTCTAACTACTAGACTCCATCTTTGTGGTGCGTTAGGCGACTGTCTAACTACTAGACTCCATCTTTGTGGTGCTGCTCTTCGTAGGTGGGGCGGAGATTTTGCAAAACGTACCGCTGCTCTTCGTAGGTGGGGCGGAGATTTTGCAAAACGTACCCATGCTCTTCGTAGGTGGGGCGGAGATTTTGCAAAACGTACCCATAGAGATATTGAAAATATTCAGAGGCAGCTTAATTCTCTTCGAGATAGACGAGATATGTCTGGTTTGGCTGAGTTTCGAAGGTTAGATGGTCAGCTTCGAGTTCTTCATGATCAGTTAAATATCTATTGGCGCTAGAGATCAAAGCAGCATTGGCTTTTGCATGGGGATAGAAATACCAAATTTTGTCACCATTATGCTTCCAGTAGAAGGAGGAAAATTAGAATTGATAAGCTTAAGGATGATTCGGGTCAATGGTGCGAAGGTATAGGGCTTCTGGAAGTTGCTACGAAATATTTTACGTCCATATTCACGTCTAAAGGCTCTTTTATGGATGATCTTTTAGATGATTTGGCTCCTCGAATATCTAATCAGGACAACAGTCGGTTGATGCAACCTTTCACAATTGAGGAAGTAAAGGAAGCTTTATTTTCTATGGCCCCCGATAAATCACCTGGACCGGATGGATTTAGTCCGGCGTTTTATCAACATTTCTGGGCTGAGGTTGGACCGGATGTGGCAAATTTTTTAATTGGTTGTGCTAATGAAGGAAGATTCCCATCTGGAATGAATGACGCCATTATCACGCTCATACCAAAGAAATCTGTTCCGGTCGCTATGTCGGATCTCCGACCGATAGCATTGTGCAATGTTACGTACAAGATTTTTTCGAAGATGTTAGCAAACCGGTTGAAAGGGATTTTGGATGAGGTGATTGCAGCAACGCAAAGTGCTTTTATACCTGGCCGGTTAATTACAGATAATGTTCTCGTGGCATCCGAGGTTATTCATTATTTGAACCGTAAAAGGGATGGTAGGGAGGGTTGGTGTGCTTTGAAACTGGATATGGCCAAGGCCTATGACAAAATGGAGTGGTCCTTTTTAAAGGAAATTATGACACGGATGGGTTTCGCTACTGATTTTATTGAACTCATTATGTATTGTGTTACCACTGTTCGTTATAAGGTGAGTATGAATGGGGACCTGTCTGAATTTATTGAGCCAACATGCGGATTGCGACAGGGAGATCCCTTGTCGCCTTACTTGTTTATCATCTGTGCCGAGGGCCTTTCCCATTTGTTGACTAGAGCTGTTCGACAAGGTAGAGTATCACCTTGTGTTGTGGCTAGAGGGGCTCTTGGGATCTCGCATCTTCTCTTTGCAGACGATAGTTTGTTGTTTTTCAAGGCTACAGTCTGTGAGGCAGAATCTGTCAAGTCGTGTTTAGTGAGTTATGAGCGCATGTCCGGCCAAACCGTTAACTACGGGAAATCTTGTATTGTGTTCAGCAGGAACACGGGCGAGTCTCAAAAAAATAATGTGGCGGCGGTTTTTCATGTACAACAGGCAAATAATATTGGCCGGNTGCTGCTCTTCGTAGGTGGGGCGGAGATTTTGCAAAACGTACCCATAGAGATATTGAAAATATTCAGAGGCAGCTTAATTCTCTTCGAGATAGACGAGATATGTCTGGTTTGGCTGAGTTTCGAAGGTTAGATGGTCAGCTTCGAGTTCTTCATGATCAGTTAAATATCTATTGGCGCTAGAGATCAAAGCAGCATTGGCTTTTGCATGGGGATAGAAATACCAAATTTTGTCACCATTATGCTTCCAGTAGAAGGAGGAAAATTAGAATTGATAAGCTTAAGGATGATTCGGGTCAATGGTGCGAAGGTATAGGGCTTCTGGAAGTTGCTACGAAATATTTTACGTCCATATTCACGTCTAAAGGCTCTTTTATGGATGATCTTTTAGATGATTTGGCTCCTCGAATATCTAATCAGGACAACAGTCGGTTGATGCAACCTTTCACAATTGAGGAAGTAAAGGAAGCTTTATTTTCTATGGCCCCCGATAAATCACCTGGACCGGATGGATTTAGTCCGGCGTTTTATCAACATTTCTGGGCTGAGGTTGGACCGGATGTGGCAAATTTTTTAATTGGTTGTGCTAATGAAGGAAGATTCCCATCTGGAATGAATGACGCCATTATCACGCTCATACCAAAGAAATCTGTTCCGGTCGCTATGTCGGATCTCCGACCGATAGCATTGTGCAATGTTACGTACAAGATTTTTTCGAAGATGTTAGCAAACCGGTTGAAAGGGATTTTGGATGAGGTGATTGCAGCAACGCAAAGTGCTTTTATACCTGGCCGGTTAATTACAGATAATGTTCTCGTGGCATCCGAGGTTATTCATTATTTGAACCGTAAAAGGGATGGTAGGGAGGGTTGGTGTGCTTTGAAACTGGATATGGCCAAGGCCTATGACAAAATGGAGTGGTCCTTTTTAAAGGAAATTATGACACGGATGGGTTTCGCTACTGATTTTATTGAACTCATTATGTATTGTGTTACCACTGTTCGTTATAAGGTGAGTATGAATGGGGACCTGTCTGAATTTATTGAGCCAACATGCGGATTGCGACAGGGAGATCCCTTGTCGCCTTACTTGTTTATCATCTGTGCCGAGGGCCTTTCCCATTTGTTGACTAGAGCTGTTCGACAAGGTAGAGTATCACCTTGTGTTGTGGCTAGAGGGGCTCTTGGGATCTCGCATCTTCTCTTTGCAGACGATAGTTTGTTGTTTTTCAAGGCTACAGTCTGTGAGGCAGAATCTGTCAAGTCGTGTTTAGTGAGTTATGAGCGCATGTCCGGCCAAACCGTTAACTACGGGAAATCTTGTATTGTGTTCAGCAGGAACACGGGCGAGTCTCAAAAAAATAATGTGGCGGCGGTTTTTCATGTACAACAGGCAAATAATATTGGCCGGTATTTGGGACTTCCGATGGGGATAGGACGGAATAAGCAAGAAGTCTTTGCATTTATTGAAGCCAAACTTAAACACCGGTTAGGGGGGTGGAATAAGAAGTTTCTTTCACGGGCGGGCAAGGAGATACTACTGAAGAGTGTCGCTCAAGCTTTGCCTACATATACGATGAGTTTATATTTTCTCCCCATCTCCTTATGTGAGCGGCTTGAAAGGTTGATGAATAAATTCTGGTGGACTGCGAATGGTGGTAGTGGTGGTGGAATTCGGTGGATGTCTTGGACGCGCATGTGTGGCCCGAAAAATACTGGTGGAATGGGATTTAAACATCTCCATAATTTTAATATTGCTTTATTAGCAAAACAAGGATGGAGATTGCTGACTTGTCCTGATTCTCTGGCTGCTAGAGTTTACAAGGCTCGGTACTTTCCGCGAGCAGATTTTCTGAATGCTTCAATAGGTGCTAATCCTAGTTATTGTTGGAGATCCATTTTGGCTGGGCAAGATGTTTTAAAAAAAGGCTGTTATAAGAGAATTGGCAATGGTCGAGCGACCTGTGTATGGAATCAGTCGTGGCTGCCAGATGCGACTAATTCGTTTGTGACTACTCCAGTGCATGGTCAGGATGCGAATCTTCGTGTTACTGAGTTACTGCTCCCTCATACCAATGACTGGGATTTGACTAAATTATCCAGTCTGTTTATTCAGCGGGATATTGAGCTTATTACTCAGATCCCAGTCTCCATCAATTTTGAAGACAAATGGTGCTGGAGGGGAGACTTGAGAGGCTGTTATACTGTGAAACAAGGTTATCGTTTGTTGTCAATGGAGTATGAGACCGGGTTCGCTTCGAATGGTATATGGCGTAAACTATGGTGCCTCAAAATCCCGCCGCATATTCGAAACTTCCTCTGGCGGTGTGTGCATTCTGTTATTCCTACGAGGACTGCCCTGTTCGGCCGAGGGGTGAATGTTGATGTGGTATGTCCACTGTGCTCCCATGAACCTGAATCTTTGCACCACTTGTTTTTCCTATGTCCTCAAGTTATGGCTTTATGGGCTTCTATTGATCAACCTGTTGATAGTAGTGTGTCGTTTGTTGCATGGTTAGAAGCTGTTATTTCTGCTGGCCCTATGCTGACAGTGTTACGTGGGGTTGCAATTTGTTGGTGTGTTTGGAGAGGGCGTAATGCGTTGATTTGGAGTGGTAAGCCGTGGGTGGCTTTGCAAATACAAGCTGAGGTTGATTATATGGTTAATTGTTGGCAACAATTGATGAATGCTATGCCAGGTGATGATGAGCGTGCCATGCAGCTGCCACCTTCTTTGACGGTGACGGATGAATTTGTGAAGTTTTTTGTTGATGCAGCGGTGTTTCCTAACTCTGAGCATGCTTTTTATGGGATTATCATTACTGACAGCGATGGGAGATATGTGGCTGCTAAAAATGGTTATTTACGATGCCATAACAATGTTCATCTTGCAGAGGCTATGGCGGTGAAGGAAGCTCTGTCTTGGGCAAAAGATAGGGTGTGTTCGAAGATAGTGGTGATGTCCGATTGTCAGTCAGTGTGTAATTTCATTAATGGCTCTTCAACAGATCTTTCATATGCTGGCTGTGTGATTGATGAGTGCAAGTCTTTGCAAAGACACTTTGAAGTAGTGTCTATTGGTTTTATTCCTAGATCAGCGAATAAGCTTGCCCATGCTGTTGCAAGGGCGGCTCGTTCCCAACCTGGTCCTTCTAGTTGGTTATCTTCTATTCCTTCATGTATTTCGCATTTGATTTAATGAATATTCTGATGTTTTCTTTCAAAAAAAAAAAAAGAGCCTTTATTTTTATTTTTATTTTGTTTACGTCATAATAATAGCTTTTTTTTCATTTTTCCTTTTTTTTCTTTCCCTCCTTTCTCTCCTATGTGTAACCTAAAAAATCACAATCATTATTGTGTGGACCATGGTCCACACAGCTGTGTGGACCATACTATCAAATAATGCACATTCAATATAAAAATAATGTACATTCAGTATAAAAATAGTGTACATTATATTCAGGGGATGTGCATTATTTGTGTACTGAATGTACACTATTTTGTATAATGTACACTCAGTACAAAAATAATGTACATTCAGAACAAAAATAATGTACATTTAGTACATTAAAAATGCACATTTTGTTATGGTCCACACATCACTGTGTGGACCATGGTCTACACAATAATTTGCCAAAAAAATCACAAAAAAAAAAAAAAAAAAAAAAAAAAAAAA
>NC_044920.1:21901233-21961233 GCF_003576645.1 Ipomoea triloba
TTTATATATATATATATATATATATATATATATATATATATATATATATATATATATATATATATATATATATATATATATATATATATATATATATATTAATTTTTTATTATTATAATGATTCGGGGTCGGGGACGGGGACCCGTCCCCGTCCCCGATCCCCGAAATTTGTCCCCATCCCCGTCCCCGTTTGAGACGGGGACGGGGCACATTGCCATCCCTACCCCAAATGGATGGCTCACCCCCTCTAGTATAGAATAACCAATTTGGTCAGTACTTTGCCCCTTAATCAAGTCGTTGTGGTCGTGCATTCTTGTCCTTTAAGAAAGGTCAGGAGTTTGAACCCCCTCTAGTATGAAAAAATAAATATGGCATGTACTTTGCCCTTTAATTGGCCGACCTGGTGCAATTGATACGGGCTTAAAGGTACCTCCTACAGTTAGTGTATGCTCAAGACACCTCGTGATCTAACTAAAAAAAAACCATTAGAGAGAACAAAGTGAGATCTAGTGGGTATGGGAGCAAGGTGCATGCTAATCAGATGATAGATACTGAATCTTGGGTCACCTTGAAGGGTATTTTAAGTGAGCATGGAACAAAGATTTTCGTAGGATGATTGCCCAAAGCAACTCCGCAAATAGTGTGAGGTTGACGAAGGAGGCAAATACATCATTGAGGCCTTGCCTAATGTCATTCAAGCTTGCAAGACAATGTTGGCAAAGGAGTGGGAGATTTCGTTAGAGTAGGTGTACATGGAACAAAATGTGGTTGCCAACTTGCCATGCAAAACATGCTAGCCAGACTACAAGGAATTCCTTTCGGTTGCAAAGAATGATATTGATAGCCAATGACTTTGTGATCTAATGACACAAAGTGGCACTCCTATATGAGAGGTCATGAATTTGAATCTTAATAGGCACAATATTGACTCTTTGTACTTCAATAAATTGAAAAAATAGTTATGAACAGATACTACATTGTAGCATTAGCAGTACTAAAAAAAAACTAAGACTTGTTACCACCCCCTCCCCCAAGCCATGGTTGCCTAGACAAGCCACTTCGTAATCACAAAGCTGCAAAAACATTAATCAAAAATCCTTCCTTTCTAATAAGTAAATTGCCAAATTTAAAGCATCTGATGATGACAATATAAGTAGGGCATTACAATGTGAAAGAATGAATCCCAACCCATCATCCATTGTCAGGCAACAGTCATTGTCAAATTACAAAATTCACTTTAACAAATATTTCATGACAAAGGAGAACCATTGCCCAGTCCTCTCCTCCATTCAATCCACTCTAGCCTAAGCCACAAGTGTGCTTGCGGTAGTAGACTCGCTGCAAGGCAAAGACAAGTACAACATCAGAAATTGGTCATATTAAATGAGGCCTTAGGCTACAATGGCAGGCAATGAGGACGAAACAGAGTAACTAAACCATATAAGAAAATGACTAAGAGCTTCCAAAGGGAAACCGTATAAAAGACTCAATGCAACTCATGTTGATACTTGATATGGCTTTGCAAAGGGAAACATCACTCATTGCTTAACACCACGTGGTTCATCTACGATGAACAACAAAACAGATGCTTTGTTCAGTTTTGACTATTACTCAAAATGGACATAAATTTGTATTTGACATGCTAATTCCTTCGACACCACGGCTTATTTAGTAGCATCAATCAGATCAAAAAATTTGCAACACCAGACCATGTGAGAGAATGCATAACTCAACTGATAATTTCCAGACCTTTAGATTAGTCAAATGTACTAAGAATTCAAGTAATTTTTACAACATAAAACAAAAGTTATTGAAACTAGCAGGAATATAGTAAATGTATAGATTATTGCTCAAAATCCTCGCATAATTCTAATGCATTTCTAACACAACACACAATGAGCAGGGAAACAAATAGAAGCAATTTTGTCATGCAGAAGTTAGCTTGATTAATTAGCACAAAACAGAGACAACTGAACAACAGCATGCATATTAGTACAAAGAAATGAGAAAAGCTATAAACCAAACGGAACAGCTGACTACGAACAATTTAATACTAACATGAAGATTTAGATGAGCATTCAGGGACAGGTTGGGATAATTATGCCACAGAAGAAATTTTAATATAATCTTAGGTTGATTAATAAAATTAACAAATGCATATATTAATGCTATAAAATATTTCTGCAAGTATTGTGCACTTAACAGTATATCTTAGAATAAGTAAATCAGACACAACCATATCCAGCAAAGACTTGAAACTCTACAATAAATCATGTAGGGAAAATGCTATTTTACCTTCCAAATTTTTCCCCTAATATACCCCCCCCCCCCCCCCCCCATGATGTGTCTTATAATCATTGGGTGCCCATTAATTGGGTGACACCACCATTAGTTAAAAAGAAATTTAGTTGTCCAATTAGGAAATGCAATGCAAGGAGGGGAAGATTGGAGGGGAAAATTTTGAAAGGATGGGCAGCATTACTCATAATTTTATTTTGAAGTTTAAGATATTAAGGAATAATTACAACAATCAACAACCATTTTAGAGGGACCAAAATCATGGAACTCAAATCAAAAGAAATATGAATAGCGTTAAGAACAGACAAATAGGACTTACTATTTCCAGACGGGGGGAAGCTTCTTTGTCTTCTTGTAGTAGCGAGCTAGGCGGTGGATTCTGCTCTCAACCAAAATCAGGCGGAACTTGGAGTCCTTATCCTTCCTGTTCCTCTCCAAGTGTTTCCTGATTGCCACAGCCTTCTTAATCAAGTGGTAAAGATCCTCTGGGATCTCAGGTGCAAGCCCTGAGCAAGAAACCATATTTCAGATCATATTCTCGAGATAAATCATTCATACACACACAAACTAATAATCAAACATTAAGAGAAAATACCATGAGCCTTGAGAATACGCAAGATCTTGCTTCCGGTGACGCTCTTCACCTGAGCAATCCCATGAGAATCACGAAGAATCACACCAATCTGAGATGGTGTCATGCCCTTTTTGGCAAACTTACAGATATTCTCATCCACCTGTATGAAAAAACCACATTTTAAATACACAAAAACTATTCATACATTCAAAAGACACTCAGACATATAAGCACTCATACAAATGCTATTATAAGGTCACACAACGCACCCAAAAAAAAAATTTAAAAAAACTGCAATAAATTCGCCAATGGAGAGGGACATAAATCAGAGATATTCAAAATGTGAGACCTAGATTACATTATACGGCTTACATCTTGAGAGGAGGTCTTGAGCCAACTAGGAGGAGTTCTCTTGTAAGGTAAAGCTGAAGATGAGATACCCTTACTGAAATTCACAGGGAAAAGCAAATGTTACAGCCAGAGTAGTGCATCAACAATGGAATCAGAAATTACAGAAAGAAAAAAAAATTAAAAATCATTAGATAGAATAAAGGTATACCCGCGACTATGCATACGCCCCATGTTGACAGAGGTGGTAGATCTCCGCTGTGAACGTCTTAGCTTCGGTCGTCTTCTTCAGAGCAGCGGCTGGCAAACAGACCTAGAAGGTGTTTCGCCACTAGGGTTTATACAATATTAGAACAGAACCCTTTTCGCATTTCGGCATCATTTGTTTTATGGTTAGGCCCAGTCCAAACATTGTCAATAAGCTTTTTTTTAAAACAAAAAAAACAAAAAATTGCGATCCATTGTAACATACATTTTTATAATTTATATAATCTATCTATCTAGATCTACATCTACAATATACATATACATATACATTACATATACAATTATTATAAGAGCCAATAATGTTAGACCCCTAACTGAAACTAAAAAAATGTTTGTGTAATAGTATGCTATAACATATTGTACGTGTTCTTCTTATTGTGCAACCTCCAATTAAATTCCTAATATATCATAATCCTTTATAATTTTACCAAATTATTTCGGTCAAATATAACGGAAGTTTAGTGTCAAATTCTTTACGCAATTTGCTTTTTTATTGTAGTTTTCAAACAAATTGGCAATTTGTTTCTTAATAATCACAACATCTCATGTGTTAATTTTCCTAATAGAAATCTATAATATAATTCTGTATAGATTCCTAACTTAAAATTAGAATATTGAAGTCTTAATAGAAAGAAATCTATAATATAATTCTGTATAGATTCAAAAGTACTGAAGCACAAAGAGTCAACAGTTGCCTCCACTGAGGCTCGAACCCACTCCCATCATTCATGTGAGAGTGTTAACCAAGACACCAGATGCCACTAGACCACAAAGTCTTGGCAAAATCAATGGATAATATACTTATTAATTAGTATAATTTCAATATCGTAATGTAAATATTCCATTGTATAATTTGTTCATCTATACTTGTATCATTGTATATAATGTTGTGGTTGTCATTATATTCTTCTATAATCTACACATTTTAGTTACTCCTTATTCCCTAATCTATGGTTCTTGAATTTATGTTGTGGTTCCCATTATATTATTCCATAACATCCTTTATAAACATATTTCCACCAATGGTACAAAGATATTAGTCATGGCAACACACAAACTGTGGGTTAGAGTTCTAAAGTTCGTGTCATTAAGAAAAACGAACTAAAAAATGCTATTGGAACGCTTGAAAAAAAGTATATGCTCATCGTCTTTTGAAAAAAAGCTGTAAGTAAATATTAAAAAAATTCTCATCAGGTTTGCAATTAAAATTAAAAATATTTCATTAATAACCCAATAGTTTAGGTTAGTTGGTAGGATAAAGAATATCAATGTCTTCTATTACCAAAAATGTATCTCTTCCTCCATCTTGCATTTTTTTTATTCATTTTCATAATATTAATTATTATTCCTTGGTGTAAGACAAAGATTATTGTGAATAAAAGTTTATTGTTTAGTAGTGCATCTCAAAGCTAATTTGATCTTTCAGCTTTGATCTTTCTAAATGAATGAATGCTACTCTAGTTCCATTTTTTTTTTTTTGGGTTAATGTAAAAACTCTAGTTCATTTACAACAAGAGGAAGAAGCCTGTTGCCCATAACTTTGAACATGAGTATTATCCATTCTATTAGAGTATAGTATCTGTTCAATATACTTTCTCGCCACCATTATGGTTCAATCCCGTGACCTTCCATCAAGGAGAGACACATAAGTACTAGGGGTAGTTTGCGATCGTCTCATTCTTGAGACGGTATAAGTTGTTTTGTTTATGAGACTCAGCCTGAGGTCTCCCCTCCTTATTGTATTGAAAAAAAACAAAAAAAAAAAAAAGGAGAGACACATAAGTACTAATTGAGCACAAAGTGTTTGGCAGAAAACACAAATGCTTAACTCTGATGATAAATAAGAGTATAATATGAGACTAATTTACAATTTTTGAGATAACTAGAGGATCAAATTAATATTAAAATAAATAATTGAAAGACAGAAACCAGATTGATGAAACCATAACAATTTGAAGAAAAACAAAGAAGTGATTTTCCCTATACTTAAACCTTACAAAACATTCTTTGCTGCAGAGTTAATCAAACAAAAACGGGTGACACAAGCTGTTGATGAAACAAAAATGGGTATAACACAGAAAAAACAAATGAATAGCACAGGGAATATAAATAACTGATCTTCAAGTTTTAATGAAACTGTACACAGGAATTAGGAGTTCCAAATAAAAAACAAACTTGCAAACAGTACTTTCCAATTCTAAAGGTGAAGGGTTTAGACAGTTATGAACCAAATACACGACCCCCCTCAACCATAGAAACCACAAAATGTTCACCGACAGAAGAAAAAAAATTTCATCAAGGCAGTTAATTAAAACGCCCTTCAGCATCCAAACAAAATACTAGACTATAAAGATGAAGCACATTGACCTCACTTCATTCTAGATACAACCAATGGTGTATGCTATGCTGCCACCTGCATCCAAAGATATGGAGAAAACTGAACAAGTCAAAGATTGCTTATATATGATGTAGATGTATATCATAAGTCATAAAAGCTCAATTTCAATATATAAAGGTCTGTGAGTGGAAGAAGACATAGATGAAGAAAGTTGAATATAGAATTAATTGCTTGAAAATATCTGCCAGAGGCAATAAAATAGTGCTAATTCATAAATCATCATATCATAGTACAGTTTTAATAAGCCTTTATGTGTACTATCTTTTAAAAATAATGTTTGGTTCAAACATGGGAATAAATTGGATAAAAATTTAGGAATGTGAAAAAGCATTTAGTGAACCACATGTTTTGAGGGCATTGGTATCATACCAATAATGGAAATGAAATCTTGTGCAGGTTCTTCATTGTGCAATGGGTCTCACAGGTTAACTGGAGGCTGGTAGGAGTCTTGGCTTTTGTGTGAATAGGTTGTGGGAAAGGGGTTAAACGTCTGAGGTTAACTAGGAAGGGGAAAGGCTAATACGAATGGGCTTTTATGAGTAGATCAGAGAGGGAAGTGGACAGGAGAAGGATTTGCTTAAATCAACACTTGTAACTATCAGGTAGGACCAGGATCCCTATTAGGGCCTAGGAAAGAGCTAAACCCATCTTATGAGTATAGGACAGAATAAGCTATATTTAACTGCACACAATACCCAGATCATCCTCCAAATTGATATGGAACAATAGTTCACCTTTAATGTAACAAGCCAGAGTAGGTGGGTTGGCAGGGTGGAGAGGAAAAAAACACAACTTAAAATCCCCCTACTAAAATACAACTTTTTATGGTTTCTTCAGCAGTAATCTGGCAAAAGGAGGATTGTTCCAGGTTCACTTGATGGTTAGATTGGGTGGCAAAATGTTGGATGGTTAGGACACTATGTTTAGAGATATTAAAAAAAAAAACAAAAAAAAAACAAAAAACAAAAAGAATAGCTTTTAGTATATCCATATACGCTAACTCTTTTTGAAATCTGACTACCTATCGCATTATAAAATGCCATTGCTATTCAAACCTGCATCTTGGCATCCCCAGAGGAGAAGGGATGCAATACTTTAATAGCCTTCTGTTTTTAATGCATAACTTTCTCATAATCTCTACTCAACTTTATTTGGAAGGTAAGTTCATGTATTGCTCTTTAAGGAACTAAATCCAAACAGAATGTTAAAATTTCCAAGATTTTGGTTAGGGGAAGGACCTTAAGATGTTAAGACACAGGAAGACAAACATAAATAAAGAAAAACACAGAAGTATACTGTGAGAAGTGCAAATGCAATCATGCATTTATGTAGTTCCCAACTTCCCTTGACGTCCAAAATCAACATAAATTTAGAGGTTGCACTGGTTTAAAGAACATTATTCTGGCTTCCCATAACAAAATCACATGCATGCAAAAATAATCACCATAACCCACAGAATTGGAAGCTACAATTTCCCTGGTAATGACAACAGAATCTGCACAAACTCCTAACATAATGTATATAACTACCATATTCCTGAGAAAGCAAACTTTTCACTACTCCTCTGTGACTACAATGCTTATATTGCAATCATGTAGTTCCCTTAACGTCCAAATGCAACACACAGTATGAGGTTGCACTGGTTTAAAGGAGAACAATTTTCTGGCTTCCTTAACAAAGTCACATGGTTTTTTCATATCACCACACAACCATAATATAGGAAGCCACAACAACTTCCTAGGTTTCCCAAGGCTGCTTTAACTGATAAAAGAAAAAGAACTCGCACAAATTTTATACATAATGTTTATAACTATTGTATTCCCAAATAAGCAAACTTTTTATGACTTCCAATGACTACAATACACTTTCATGTATACATGCAGTTCCTCTTATCGTCCAAATGCAATACGTAGCAGTGCTGTAGAAGGCGTTAGGTGCTCCTGAGGCAGGCACCTTGATGTAAAAAATTAATAATAATAACAGGGAAAGTGCAAAACCAGTGGTTTGCCAGTCTTCCACTTGTCTTATTAAAATAATTTATTTATTGATTTAATAATTTTAATTCTCCACATTCTTCAATCTCCATATACACTACTGCCAGTCTGCCACTTTTCCACAAACATTCACAATTTATATAAAGCAACAGAGCTCACAAGGTCCACAAGCAACATAGCTCACAATTTATATAAACCATTTGGCATTCAAGTAAAGTAGATAAATAAATAAATTGAAGGTTAGTGGAGCCTAGCAACGACTGCAGACAAGTGTTGACTACCAGACTGCAAGGCTATGAGCTGCAGAGCTGGTGGCAGTGACTCAGCGAAGTACTGCAGAACTGGTAGTGCCACAGTGGTGACTGGGAGTGGGTTTTGTCAAATTTGAAGCTAAGCTGACTAGTCGATTTCAAAATGCGAAGTTTTAGTCCAATGGGCCAACGCCACAACTTGCAACTTGCAAGAGCGGGCCAACAATGAGTTTGAGCTGACGACAACGATGAGGTGAGGGGAGATGCTTGCAAGCTGCTGAGGCCTCTTTCTTGATTTCTTCCCTTTTTTCCGCCGAATACTTAGGATTTTGGTTTGTTTCACTCAAAACTACATTGTTTTGAGCAAAACAACCCAATTACAATAAATAAATCAGCAGATTTAGACACCTAGTCTAACTATTTTGGACGGCAGGCACCTAACACGGAAATCCCCTCAACCTATGGGCTCCTAATACCAACGCAGCACCTAGGCCAATTTTTGCAACACTGATACACAGTTAGTTGTAGCACAGGTTCAAAGGAAAACCTTTTTCTTGCTTCCCATAGCAAGGTCCCATGTGTTCCAAATTATCAGGGAACCTATAGGATTGGAAGCCACAACTTCCCAGATTCCCCTAATTAGCCTCCCCCTACTTGAACTAGTAAAAGACAAAAAGAATCTACATAAACTTTTAAAAGCAATGTTCACATCCACCCCATGTTCCTGAAGATGCAAACTTTTCTCTACTTTTCCACTACAAAGGTATCCTAAATTGTGCAAATGGATAACATCGAATTAATGAGCTATTCATCTCCTGTAGGCATAGTAAAGGAAAAATGGAATCACAAGAGCTGGATGGATGCAGTTTACCATCCTTTAAAAACATGGCACACGTTTCTAATTCAATGAGGTTTCATCCAAGACCCAACTAAAGTGGATTAAGGCATTTACTGCACAAGATCCTAAAGTCATCCATTAGAAATACCATCTAGACCTCCGCAATACTATAAATGTCCACCTATAAGCCTAAGCAATTCGTACATTCTCACAAAATCAACAATGTTCACATCACCAAAAAGAAAAAGTTAGAGAAATTAAAATAAATAGATAAAACAGAAAAAAAAAAAAAGAAATGCACTCACAGGAGGATATCACTTGGCAACCATGCGAGCAATGAATTCCTCGTAGCGGATCTTGCCGTCGGATCCGCAATCGACCTCTCGGATCCACTCATCAAACTCCGCGGGCTCGAGCTTCTCGCCGATGCTGGTGAGGATGTGCTTGAGATCTGAAATGACAACAAAGCCCGAGGAGTCCTTGTCGAGGACCTTGAATGCGTCTCGGAGCTGGCGGTCGAAGGGCTCGGGCTTGAGGTGCTTCGACATGAGGTCGAGGAAGCGCTTGAAATCGAAGGGAGAGGTGAGCTTCTCTTCGGCGACGATGGATTTGAGCTGGGCCTGGGTCGGGTTCCCGCCAAGAGACCTCATCAAAATCCCTAGCTCCGTCGGCGCGATCTTGCCGTCGCCGTCAGTGTCGAACAGCGTAAACGCCTCCTTCATCGAGGACTTTTGATCTTCGCTCAGCCCCATTTCTCTCTCTCTCTCTGTTTCTCTCTCTCTTTCTCGCTGCTTTTCCTTCTACGGTTTTCTGCGTTTCGAATTTCGATTGTGTACACTACTTTTATGCTTGATGAAATTGGGGTCGAAATGCAATTAAATAAAGTTTGACTCCGTACTTTTTCCTTCCAAACAATCGTGTACAGTAATTTGGAAACATGAAGCACGTTTAGCTCGACCAAACAGGTTTCATGGGCTATAATCTTAAGTTGGTTTGTATAACTGAAAATTAAAACATGTTTCATATTCATTTTGATCAGTTATGTATAACTGAAAATTTAAACATGAAGCACGTTTAGCTCTACCAAACAAGTTTTAATGTATAAACATTTTAGCTCGATCAAACCTTTAGCTCGACCAAATAGTTACGTGCAATTGTCAATTGAGATCATAAAATAAAATTTATTTAATATATACTTTTAAATAATAACTTCGATTTCTTTTGTTATTTTAAAAAATAAATACTCCATAAAACATTATGCTACATTCACACATTATTATATTATATTATATTATATTACGGAGTATTTATTTATTTTATAAACTATTTTTATAGTATTTTTTTGGGTTAGACCACGAGGTGTCCTGACGCAAAATACGGGCTAGATTAGTTTTTCCATACGAGAGGGGGTTCAAACTCCCGACCTATGTTAATGGATAAGAGTGCACGGCCAATCATGTCAATCAAACTGATGATAATTGCAATTAAGTAGTGAATATAAAGAATTTTTTATTTTTGTGATGAAAATACGCACAATTATTACATTAAAATATGCATTTTGTAAACCATGATCATGTCGTCTACTACTACTAATAATAATAATAATAAAAATCAAGAAATTATCATTTTTAAACATTATAGGTAGTGAGACCTCAACATTAAAAATGATCAAATTTTAACATAGACTTGATAAAAACTCAAAAAGTTAATTGCAAAAATTATTTTAGTTTAAGAAAAATATTTTTATTTTTCACAGTTTAATCTACTTCATAATACTCACTCTCTTTATTAATTTCATTGGCGCCTTTAAATTAATAGATTGTTCCACAAATTAATAAAGAATTCATAAAATAATCAAATATTAAAAAATCCAATATAAAATGGCACATAAAAAAGAGCAGGAACATAGTTTGCTCCATGTTACCACAAGCCCGGGTAGTAGTAGGGAAAATTGGGAAAGTCATGTTCCCATAAGTAAGGGAATTCCTCATGCCATTGAGGCTACCTTTTGCCTTAACCTCCACAACCTTTTGACCTCCACCCACTTATTCTTCGAATATTGAAAAGAGGTTCTCAGTGGAAGAAACTAAGGCAGCAATGGCCTTCTTCGATATTTGGAAGAAGGTCATGGCAACCATCTTCTTGGAAGAAGGTCATGGCAGCTTTCTTCCAAAATTGGAAGAAATTAAATAACTTGTAAAAACAGGTAAAAATGGGTTATTTGCTTAATTTTTTTGAGTTCAATGATCTAATTGAAACTTTTTGAAGTTGAAGGGTTTAATTGCACATGTGAGTATACTTGGAGGCTTATTTAACCCTTATCCCTATAATTTTTGTATACTAATACTAAACTTAATATTATGAAAATTTGAATTAAAAATAACTCCAGTCAAGTGTCATTAATGGAATTAGACAAATAAAATGGGACGAATGAAATACTTTATAGCAAAAATGTAGTACTTTATAACAAAAATATAATACACAGTTGACATAGCAGATATAATCAATACTTTAAACTTTATATATAATACTTTTTTTTAGTACTACTGACTCGGTTACAATGTAGTATCTGTTTATATATAATACTTTATAACATAAATGTAGTACTTTATGACACAAATCTAATACACAGTTTTCATGATAGATATGATCAATATTTTAAACCTTATATATAATACTTTAAGCCCCATATATGATATATACCACTTAATAGTATAAATGTAATATAGCAATAGCCAACAAAGCCGATAAGAATGTCATAAGACAATGAGGGATATTATATGCAGAATTAAAATAGTTAAGTAGCCCATACGTGCACATAATCTCATAAAACTATAACTTGTAAACTCTAAAGGTATATTTTCCATAAAAACTCTATTATAGTCAACAGTAGAACTAAACTGAGTGAAATATGAAGTGATAAAGCATAACCTTTACAAAGCCATATACAAGATTTCATTTCCTCAATTCATAGAAGCATATAGAATTGGTTCATATAGTGCATAGATGCATAAGATATAAACAAATTGCCTATTCATTGATCGCAACAAGATGGAAGAAAATACATATTTAATCTTCGATTTGATTTTGAATTTAAACTAGAATAAATTTAAAAAAAAACTGGAGAATCCATGTTTGAATTAGTAATTAGTTAGCTCCAGCTTCAATTCATTATAGTATATATTATATTATATAAGGCAGATGGATGATGAGAGTGGGTTCGAGTCTCAGTGGAGGTAATTATTGACTCTTTGTGCTTCAGTAGGTTGAGAAAGTAGCTATGAACAGATACTACATTATAATAGAGTCAGTAGTACTAAAAAAAATTATATAAGGCAGAATCCATTTGCAGAAATGTGATCAAAATTTTACATTGGCTACTAGATGACTTGTAGATATAAATTTTTTGAATGTAATTATCAACAGCTAGATTGGGATTAAGGAAGAGGACATGAAGGGGCAATCTTCACTTTACTTGTAGTAAGACTATTAAAATTTTATTCTTTGATCTGGATGTTCATTGAATACTAACTACTAATCTGTGATGTTGGATTCTTATCTTAGTCTATATGTTCATTGAACATTTCCTTTGCTACCTTCTTTTCCCTAATTATATTTTGCATAAATTTGAACATAGGTGGTCATTAGTTGTGAAAAATTTGTATAAGTGAGTACAAACTAACAATGCCTTGCAGCACATTCCGTATTCTAATGCCTTATATTTTATGAACTGATTAAAGGCTAGCCTAAGTGTGAACACATATTAGTTGTTACAAAACTCAGAAAGCCACAAAATCAAACTATAACCATGTATTTGTTGGTTTTATTGCTACTTTAAAATTATGAGTTTGCATTTATTTGTTGGATGGCAGTGCCCAAAGTTCAACAAGGATTGAAGAGCTGCTACAGGAGGACCATAATTTAAAACACATGAGGGAAAGCTTTCAAAAGTCAGAAACAATCTTCTTTTCTTTCAAAACATACCAGGCAATCAGTATCCATGATAATCGAGCAGCTGATGCGTTAAGCAGGTAAATATTTAGAGTAGGTATCAAGTTACAAATGGGCATATAGTGTATCAAATTATATAGAGTAGGTATGCATTTGATTAGAATTTTGTGAACATTTAGATTTGGTGATTGGAATTGTTCATTATATTTTGAAGTAGATGATGAATTCTTGTGTATTTTGAAATACTTAAAATACTAGTAGAAGATTATACTAATGAATTGATGCTTTGGTATTTATGGTGTTTAGATAAATTGTTTTTATTATATTATGCTTAAAATCAAAATATGTTAAAAACAATAGTTTAAAACCGGTGTCTATGAATGTGAGAATAATGGTTTTTAACCGTTGTCTTATATATCCAAGACAACGGTTAAAAATTGTTGTCTATCAACGTGACTTTCAACACCACTTATGTTAACAACACTCAATAGAAACGGTTAAAAACCCGTTGTCTTTTCAACGGTTAAAACTTGTTGTCTATGTGCTTGACTTTTAACAACACCAGTTTCAACAACACTCAATAGACAACGGTTAAAAAATTATTGTCTTTTATAAAAAAAGACAACGGTTAAAAATCGTTGTCTATGTGCGTAACTTTTAACAACACCAGTTTCAACAACACTCAATAGACAACGGTTAAAAGTCGTTGTCTATGTGCGTGACTTTTAACAACACCGGTTTCAACAACACTCAATAGACAACGGTTAAAAAATTGTTGTCTTTTCTAGAAAACAAAAGACAAGACAACGGTTAAAAAACGTTGTCTATGTGCGTGACTTTTAACAACACTCAATAGACAACGGTTAAAAAAACGTTATCTTTTATAGAAAAGATAACGGTTAAAAATCGTTGTCTATGTGCGTGACTTTTAACAACACCGGCTTCAACAATACTCAATAGACAACGGTTAAAAACCGTTGTCTATGTGCGTGACTTTTAACAACACCGACTTTAACCGTTGCCTATGAGCATCTTTATTGTAATAAAAACAAAACAAGACTTATAGTGTCAAACTACACCAATTTACAAATAGATAAATAATACAGGTTATGTCATCTGACCGAGAACTGCATTAAAAACCTTGCTTCGAACTTCATCTTCACACTTCACTTTGTGCTTTGAAGTTCACCTTCGAGTTTCAACTTCACACTTCAAACTATGGATTTTGAGAGACAAATACATACAAAGAATTTGAGTTTCCTCAAAGCCTAACACAATTTAGTTCATAAGGACATCAAATTACACATTAATACTATCAAAAACTAGAACTCACCACAATATAATGCTTCCCTTTGAGAATCGCCAGTAAAAATTCAACTTCCAAATACCCTTTTAGCAATGAGCGGCAATGAAAAAATAACGGTGATGAAGAAATAGCGAAGAAAACGAAGAGAAACGAGTTGAAACATGAGATTGTGAAGAAGAAACTTGGAAACTAGATTAAAAAAGAAGAAGAAGAAGAAGAAGGAATCGTGCTTCGATAGTTTTACCGTGAAGAATTCATGTAACGGTGGTAAAACTAAGTGAAATGAGATAAAAAATGGGTCAACAAAAATGACTCTAAAAATATGTAAAGAATTACAGATAATGGCTCAACAAAAAACGCATATCTAAGATTGAAAACTAGGAAAATGACTTCTTGAAAATGTTTTCAGGAAAATGAGTTATTTTCCATAAAACATTTTCATTTCTTGTGTTTGGTTGCATCCCAGAAATTTGTCTTTGTATGTTTGGTTTATTTTCTAGAAAACAAGCAGAATTGTATAATTATAATTTTAATTGTTGTTAACTAAAAATTTTTTTGACAACAACTATGTTTTGCCCAACTATCTTTTTTCCAAATAACAAACAAAATATTTAAAAAAAAAAAGATTATTGCTTTCTACTAGTTTTCGATGAAAACCAGTATAAACCAAACTGGTTTTCGTTGGAAACCAGTCAAGGTAGAAAGCGAAGGATGACGGAAGAAAGCCGATGAAGCATTATTGGAAGAAAGCTAAGGAAGCATTCTCGTAAGAAGCCAGGAAGAAAAAGCAATTAGATCCGGAAAATGACTTCCCAAAAAAAATGAGAAGTCATTTTCCATAAAAACCAAGCTACTTTCCTTTTGACCGAGAATCTTTTCTGTTGACTTAAAATTTTCACTCTCTCCCAAACACTATCGTTTTTAGGTTTTCAAACACACCCTAAGGTTGAGAAAGAATAGTCCAAACAAAACAAATAATAATAGTACGTTCATATAAGTTATCTGCTCATAATACTAATCTATAAATTATGACCTAAATTCTACTGATATGACTCTGTCTCACAAATTGAGAAGATGATCTCACAGAAGAATTTGTCATTTATAAATAAAATATGTAGGCCTAATTAGGTCTTCTTCAATAGTTAACGATTTTTGAAGAGATTTTGCAAGTGTGATTAAGAAATAGAAAATGAGAGTGGAGGAAAAAAAAAAGAAAAGAAAAGAAAAAAAAAAACAAAACAAATATTGAAAAAAATAAAATAAAATAAAATAATAAATTTACGTGCCCGCCTGGGCACGAGAACTGCACTTCACGCACGTGAGGCGCCGCATATTCTCCCCAGTGGGCCCCCATTCCAGCCTATCAAAACCCCAAATTTGTAGGAGAAAGAAAGCCATAAAATCCCCCATGCACATTTGTTAAAAATCCACCCAAATCATTTTACTATTCCAAAATTTCCCCAAAACCCATAAATGAGGAATGGCCTTAGCATTTCCTTATAAGAAGTTCGTACGCTTTATCAAGAAAATCAATGATCATTATCTAAAGGTGTAAATGAAATAAACTCTATCTTGTGATCAATAAATCATAAGATTATAAATGATAAATGTATCAGACGGTTTAGGAATTCTGTTGTCTCGTGACGCTCAGAACATTGCAACTAGCATACGACATTAATCTTCGGGGCCCCGGCCCCTCCCTTCCACCAAAAAAAAAAAAAAAGATAAATGTATAGGTAATTAGCATTTCCTTATATGAAAGAGTTCTATTACATGGACTTCCATTTTTTATTCCCTCACTTTTACTTTTCGATGTGACAAGATATGACAGGTTATCTTCATTTATGAATCTTAAGGAAAGTATCAACATCATATATTTTCTTTAAGGAAAGTGTCAATATTAAATTTTGGTACGTGGCATAAAAAGTAAGAAGGATAATTTTGGAGTTAAATAGTACGGAGTATTTTCTTATATAAAATCCGTCCGTTTTAAATTTGGGATAACCTGTGGGCCACTAGGGTTGTGACGTTCGAGTCGACCTACGTGTACGCGTCGGGTCATCGAGTCATGGCAACTAACAAAACACGTACATAAAGAGAAGACAATCAATACCGGGAAAGCTTACCAAAGGTTTTTGCTTCTACGCTTACACTCAATTTCGTGGCCTTTTCTTCGGTTCCGCAATCGAATTTAGAGAGAGAAAGAGAGATAGAGAATCACAAAAACAATGGGAAATGCCTACTGTTTGTTTTGCGGATGCGTAGGGCAGGCGAACGTCGGCGTGGTGGAGAAATGGGGTCGGTTCCAGAAGCTGGCTCAGCCGGGGCTACACTTCTTCAATCCTCTCGCCGGCGAGTGCCTCGCCGGAATTCTCAGCACCAGGATCTGCTCTCTGGACGTCAACATCGAAACCAAAACCAAGGCAGGCCTTCAATTCACCAATTATCTAATTTTTTTTCCCTGCAACCCTACGCCTTTGTTCTTAATCTATATGTTCCGTAATTGAGTCAACGAGTGTTGTGATCGACCTGAAGTAATCTAAAGTTTGGAATAGTGATCGGCGCATCTAATTAACACGATCAACGTTAAACGTGTTGCTTGTTTTGCTTGAAAATTCTCCTTGAAAAAGTCAGGAATCCTTGTCCCTGGTGAAATTAGCACAGTGAATTGCAAGGAGTTGTATAAGGTGTTGTTCTGTGGTAATTGTACCAGTTATCTCATTTAATTGCTATTCACAATTTTTTGGCTTCCCTTTTTCCTCTGTAAAGGGAATATGCCTGAGAGTCAACGAATCTGTTATAAAAGCAATCAACGACTGGCATTATGGCATTAATATTGTGCTGTAATGACTATTCAGATGAATCGATGAAACTGCATCTTAATGATTAGTTGTGGAAGCAATCTGCAAATGGCATAAATGTTATGCTGTAATGAATATTTAGATGAATTTGAGAAAAGTGTAGCCACTAGTTGCATGGCTGCCTCAATAACTTGTTCTTAAACTTTTGGCAATAATGCTTTTATTTTTTCTCAAGAATCTTTACTGCTTCACAAATTTTCAGGATAATGTCTTTGTCCAAATGCATTGCTCTATCCAATATCGAGTGATCAAGGAAAATGCCGATGATGCTTTCTATGAGTTGCAAAATCCCAGGGAGCAGATTACAGCTTACGTATTTGATGGTAATTTGTCATCATTCTTTGGATCAATCTTAGTACTATGCTGAATATCTTGACTATTTGGTTTTCTTAATTCTGTTTATATAATGTTATTCTATTTGCATGTTTGATTGTTCACTTATAGTCGTCCGAGCCCATGTTCCCAAAATGAATTTGGATGAGCTTTTTGAGCAAAAGGATGAGGTTGCAAAGGCTGTCTTGGAGGAACTTGAAAAGGTAAATTGATGATATCAGTTTCGCCCTGTATTTGCTTAGTAACCATAAATGCATTAACTGCATCCTTATATGTGAAGGCAAGATAGTTTCAATGCCTTGTTGTACTACAGGTGTAATGATCATAAAATATTTTTAGCTTTTCTGTTGTACAATAAAATATGAAGTATATCTATGTAGGTGTACATGATTTAGATTGGTTCCATTTTTTGGCAAACCATAATCCAATTTCAATAACACAAATTGCAGCAATCCAAACTAAAATCCAAACCATTCCATTCGGTTTGGATAAATTGGTTTTCGAGTTCCTGAACATCACAATTCTTTTTGCAACCTTACTGCAAAATCCTTAACTGACTTTTTGCATAATAAGCATATAAGTATATAACTAATAAACATATTACAACTTATTTCTGTTCTAATAAGAAATGTTTGAGACCCAAGGGAAAAAATTTTCGTGTTTTATTATTATACTCTGTGCCAAAGACAAAACTGGGTGTATTTACAATTTGTTTTTATTATATATATAGGAATGAATTTTTTTTTAGGTGTGGTAGGTTGTATTCTGAATCCAATTTTGTTAGAACAGTACAAACCAAAAACTAAACTAATATATTTCATTTTTAGATACGTTGGTACAAAAACCAATTGATTTTCAGGTTCTACATGAAAATTTGGATGGATTGATTTGATTTGGATTGGTTTGTTGGTTTTCAGATTTGATTGTACATCACTATTTCTAAGTGCTTGTTTGAATTGGTTCACTTTAATGGGATATCACTGCATGATGCCATGATGCTTATACTTTAGCAGTCCTATATCGTTTTTCCAGCTGCTTTTCTTCATTCTGCACTTGCTGATGCATTAGATATTCATTGTTACTGAATAAGAGAATGGATATTTGAAGGACGTACATATATTTTCTATCTTATGGTATTTTTGCTCATTAGGTGATGGGAGCATATGGTTACAACATTGAGCACATACTGATGGTTGACATTGTCCCTGATGCATCTGTGCGCAAAGCAATGAATGATATAAATGCAGGTAAAAACGATGTCCTAAATTGTGTAAATGAAATAGGTTGTTAAATAGAAAATATGAATTTTTTTTTTTCTAGAATCCATAGAAAATTTGTTTTAAAATAGCATTCTTAATATATAGAAGGGAGTCCATACTATTCTAGTACTAGTATTCTTTAAGGATTTTCTGGACAATTTTGAGTTCAACTGCACATTTAAGTTTTAATTTTATGGTTTAGAATTTTACTGAAAAGGATATATTTGGTGTTGGAAGTGAAAAAAAAAAATAAAAAAAAAAATCTTCATAGCTAGTATGTTATTATTTCTATAAATACCCTGGAGTGAATTTTTAGCTCCAATTATGAGACCATATTATGTTGTGATAATGGAATTGTAGTTGGGTTTTGCTAACATTATATGCCAACCTAGTGCTTCTAGTGTCATGTTAAGGAAAGCAGATGAATATAGAATTTTAACAGCGCTCTCCTACTAATAATGCTCGTTGGTGTTGTATATTAGCGCAAAGGATGCAGCTTGCTAGCGTGTACAAAGGAGAAGCAGAAAAGATTCTCCAAGTTAAGAAAGCTGAAGCGGAAGCTGAATCGAAGTACCTGGGTGGAGTTGGGGTTGCTAGGCAAAGGCAGGCAATTACGGATGGGTTAAGGGAGAACATCTTGAACTTCTCTCACAAAGTTGAAGGTACATCAGCTAAAGAAGTGATGGATCTCATAATGATCACTCAATACTTTGATACCATCAAAGACCTTGGGAACTCTTCAAAGAACACCACGGTTTTCCTACCCCATGGTCCTGGCCATGTCCGGGACATTGGTGAGCAGATACGCAATGGGATGATGGAGGCAGCCAGTGCAAAGGTCAATGTTGAGTAATTCTTTAATGTTCTTATGGATACAAACCAGCCTTATCTTTCTGTTTATGCCAACCTTACATGTTCATCATTATAATTTGGTCAATGTTATACATTTTCCATGACCTCTCAATTCCTCTTTTATTAGGTTTTTTAGTATGTAATAGTTCATTTACAGCTTATACCCTCTATTGGTGTGGTACATAAATTGAGGCAATAATATTCACATGCATGAAGTCTAAGAGACATGGAGTTTTTTTAATGGAAAATTTGGATTAGCTTTCAATATTCTTTCTTCCCAAAAGCTTGAATCCTCAATTCCCAAGAGGTTGAATTCCAAAGCTTTCCATATTCTTAATACTAGGAAAACAGTCCCTCTCTAAAACCCACAATTTATATTGTAGATGTTATTGAGTTGTTCAAAAAATAATAATACTTATTGTTATAGAACAATGGATGTCCAAACTGTGTGATGCTGGGAAAACAGGCACTCTATCCACTGAGGAAGTTCTAACAAAAGTTGATATGTAGAGGCTAAAAGCAAACATGTGACCTCTAGTAATAAATCGATCTTATGGGCATTTGGGTTTGTTGATGGAGAAGAAGATGAAGATCTGGACTTGTTGATGGAGCTTTGGGGTTGGTGGAGCTAGAGCTTTATACTGTGTGAAGGAGGAAGGAGCTGGCGTGAATAAGATGTAAAATGGCTTCCCTCAAAAAAAAGGGGAAGTTATTTTACAAGAAACAAGGGACATCTTACATTGACCAAAGGGTCATTTTACATTGACCATTATTTTACATGGCTTGCCAAACATTGAAAACCCGAAAAATGATTTCCAGAAATCATTTTCTGGGTTTCCAAACACACCCTAAATTCTTCTCCTCCTCCACCAATACTCAGAAGTTTTGCTATTGCTGCTACTATCATAATAATAATAATAATAATAATAATAATAATACATATTTATTATGTTACATGTGATGGAAAGTAATGTTTGGACAACAGATAGAGGCCTTAGCATAATATTCAAAAAGCTATAGGCCCAACTGAGATTATAAGAACCATGAGAGGTCTGAATACAACTTATCCCACACTGAACAACTACGAATCTGGAAACCTAAATAAAAGATTCTACTTGTGAGCACTGGGCACGACCTTACTTGAACAGGATCTGTTCTATAGGCTCGTACCTCTGTATCCTTGAGTTCTAAGGAGACAGGAAATCAAGCTTGGTGGATGAACTATGGCCAAGAGGCTAGAGCGTGAGTAACAGCACCGCCGGTACACTCGCCGGACGGCGCCGTAGATGATCGTTCCCGGCTGTTAATCGCGGCTGGGATGGCCTCTTGGCTGTCTGACAGGCTTCCCAATCTTTAATATTTTTGCACCGAAGCTGCCGTGACAAGTGGCCGGAGATTTTTGTTGGTGGGTTCTTCCAATCCTCCTGCTACTGTGGGTTGGGGTAATGGAATCTTGGTCTGCAGGTTTGTGAATCTGTTTTGCTGGTTTGGGTTTTACGCAGTTTGGCCTCACTGGAAAAATGGAGATTCTGAAAGGAGAGACTAAATCAGATTCTCATCAATTCTCAATGGGGTTTGGGGAAGCATTATGAGATTGGTTCTTGAAAGCCTATGAAGTTTACATGTTTCTGCAACGTGTTAAAACTATGCATTCATTTACTAACAAGAAGCATTGGTAGTCCAACGATAATTGTCTTCCAAGCAATAGACTCGGGTTCTACTCCCTTATACATTATTAAAGTAAGGCAAAAACTTGTGTGAGATCATCTCACCGTGAGACGGGTCGGGTCGGGTCGGGTCAAGATGTAAACGTGTCATACTTATATGCTCAAATGTAATACTAATCAGGAATAAAAATTTTGTTACTTATACGGGTAAATGTAATACTTTTTCTCTTATAAGTAACAAAAATTGTATTCCTGATTAGTATTATATTTGAGCATATAAGTATGATATTTGCATATATAAGTGTGATATTTGCATGGTGATTCTACTCGACCCGTCTCACGAATAAGGATCCGTGAGACAGTCTCACACAAGTGTGACCCTTAAAGTAATTACATGTGGTTATGCACGTTTGTCAGGCCAATGTTATTCATACTTTTAAAACTTAGTAAATTACTCGTCTGAATTTTTTATTATATATTTAAATAATAAAATCAATGTTAAAATGTTAAACAATTCTAATATTTGAAAGTGTACATTTATTTGAAATTATAAGATTTGTATATTAGTGTTGAAATTGATTACATAAAAATTATAATAGGAAAAAAAAAAAGGAAATAGAAGGAAGAGCATAGCTAATTGTTACGGAGTATTATTTTAAATAACAAAAAAAAGAATTATAATCAAATGAGGGGAATCTCTATGTTTAGTTATCATAGTAAAATTAAAGTGTTAAATACATGTTGGTAATATGGACGTAATATGTGTATGTTTAATTTCATTTAATTACCACTGTAATACATTTGTTATATCATGGACCATGGTCCAAAAACGACACTATTTCATTAAGTAAAGAAACAGACGCCGTCACATACTAATGGAGCTTCGTAAATGAAACTATAGTTCATCTCAATTCTCAAATGATACTGCCTCACATTTGTTTTTATATTATCAAATGAAACTATAGTTATATCAAAATGAAAATGTAGTTATGTTGAAAGAAAACTGCAGTGTATATAAAATGAAACTTAATAACAGTTTCACATATTTACGTGTATATTGTCCAATGAAACTGTAGTTATATTGAAATGATATTGTAGTTGTGTTGAAAGGAAACTGAATAATAGTTTCATATATTTGAGTGTATAATTTCGAATGAAACTATAATTATATCGAAAAGAAACTGTAATTGTTTTGAAAGAAATTGCAGTGTATATAAAAATGAAACTGAATATGTTATACACATGGAGTTAACGGCGCAAAACGTAAGTTGTTTCTGCCGTTTATTTTCATTAATAAAAATGATGTCGTTTTGATGCACGGACTACCATGCATTGTGGACCAAGGTCCACAGTAAAATTTGCGAATGTATGATTTGTATATTTAATTTTTTATATGGGCAGGAAAATCCAATAAAATGAGATCGTTTTATTATGATTACTATATGGTAATTAATGAGTATATATTATTCTTAATTAATATTATGCTAACTAGTATTTCTACCCGTGCAATGCACGGAATGTATTTGTTATAACTGCATTGAGGAAGGAAAAAACATTTATGACTGCATTTTATATAAAAGAAAATAGGCGCGTGTAAACTATTAGAAAAATAAATTTGCTCATTTGGTCATTTTGGTTCTCCTACTCGATGTCTCAATTTGAGAAATTCTAATTTTTTTGAACTTGTAATCTCTCTCATATAATTTAAGATCTGCGTTTCTCAATTTGAGAAACCCTATTCCAAATTTGGTCTAGTCTACGAAGCATTGATGTATGTATACCCTATTAATTTCTCTGTCGTTTTTCCTTAATTTGAGAACACATGCACGAGTTATCATATAATTGAATCCATGTCTGTGTTTCTCAAATTGAGAAAACCCTAGTCTGGTTTCTCAAACTGATAAATTCAAAATTGAATTTCTTAGTATGAGAAAACGAAGTATGGAGTTTTAATGTATATACAGATAATAAAGAAAATAATAAGTCAAACAATATATAATGGAATTTAATTTTGGCTCTAACCTTGATATGTGGTCTTTTGCTTCTTCCTAGCCCTTAGAATTATTGATTCTGTGAGTTTCTTAATTTTGTTATTTATGTGAATTGTGAAAAAATGATGCTCAAAACAAAATTGAAAGCTCATAGTTAATTATTAGTTAAGTAATAGTTAATTAAATGGGTATTTCAAATTTGATTAAAGAGTTCAAGAACGAATGTCATAACCTAATTTATGTGGTCAGTGGCTTAAAGAAAAACATATATATCATTTATACCAAAATCTTAATTTGTTCAATATTCACAGATCATAGTGCTAAAGTTTTAGATTTTATTTTTATTAATATATAGCACAAATTAATAATTTTAATCTAGAATTGTATTACGAATAGAAAAGTAAAAAAGAAAAAATATTGTATTAGAAATTGTATACCACACCTTAATTTACAATTGTAGTACAAATAGAAATTGTATTACCATATTTTACAATATTATACAAACCTTAATAGTATATAAGTGTTTTGGGCAGGAAGTTAAAATGATGGATTTTGTTTTTATTAATAGTATAGATTACGTTGCATGGAAGTATTTTTTTTTTTTTGAAAATGCATGGAAGTATATTTATTGTATTATTACAATTAATAATTGTAATCTAGAATTGTATTACTAATAGAAAAGTAAAAAAGAATATATTGTATTATGAATTGTATTACCACATTGTAATAGACAATTGTAGTACGAATATGAATTGTATTACCATATTTTACAATATTAAGCAAACATTAATTGTATAAGAGTATTTTGGGAAGAAGTTAAAATGGAGGATTTTGTTTTTATGAATAGTATAGATTACGTTACAGGGAAGAATATGTACTATATTAATACGATTAGTAATTTAATCCTGAATTGTATTACGAATAGAAAAGTAAAAAAGAATATATTTTATTAGAAACTATATTACCACATTTAAAATACAATTGTAGTACGAATAGGAATTGGACTACCATATTGTATAATATTTCGCACACCTTAATTGTATGTGTGTGTTTTGCGCGGGAAGTTAAAATTGAATATTTTCTTTTTTTGTGAATAGTATAGATTATGTTGCAGGGAAGTATATTTACTGTATTATTACGATTAGTAATTTTAATCTAGAATTGTATTACGAATAGAAAATTAAAACAGAATATATTGTATTAGGAATTCTATTACCGCATTTTAATAGACAATTGTAGTACGGATAATAATTGTATTAACATATTTTACAATACTAAGCAAACCTTAACAGTATAGGAGTATTTTGTGCAGGAAGTTAAAATTGAGGATTTTATTTTTATTAATAGTATAGATTATGACGTCTATGTAATCTGAATAATTATGACAATTAAGGAGTATATATTATTTTTAAGGGAAAATGACACTTTCCCTCCTTAGTTATGTGTATATAGAAGTTTTTTTCCTTGAGTTATCCACTTTTTCCCCTCAATTATTTTGAAAGTGGCTGTGTTCTCCCTGTAATGTTAAATTGATATTTTTGCCCTTAAAATAACTATTTCATTTATTTTTCTTCTCTAACAAATTATTACTTATATGTATTGAAGACCACGGTTCGGTTGGAACCTAATCGAACACTGTAGTAATCGAACATAAATAGTATAGACGGTTATGGTTACAATTCAGAATCGGAAAAAATAAAATAAAATAATTATTGAATTTAGACTATTTTAAAAATAAGAAATAGATTATACAAAAATAAATAAATAAATAAATTTTGAATTGGCGGTTAAAAATCGAAATTGAAACCGAACCGATCCGATTTATCAAAATAAGTGTTTGATAATTTTCACCATATATGACTACGGTTTAATTCCGATTCATGGTTCAACAATTATTTTATTTTACTTTTCGGTTCTGAATCGTAACCAGAACCATCCACACCATTTCAATATGATTGCTACAATGTCCGGTTAGGGTCGAACTGAATCTTGGCCATGCATACATATAAGCAATAATTTGTTGGAGAAGAAAAATAAATGAAATAGTTATTTTTAAAGGCAAAAATGTAATTTAACACCACAAGGGGGAAAACCGTCACTTTAATAACTTGGGGGAAAAAGTGTCATTTTCCCTATTCTTAATAAAATAATATGTGTTTGTTTAATTCGTTTAATTATGGATGTAATATGTGTATGCTTAATTTTCTTTAATATGTTCATAATATGTGTATGCTTAATTTCCTTTAATATGTTCGTAATATGTGTATGTTTAATTTCCTTTAATTATGTCCGTAATATGTGTGCCATTAATTTCCTTAATTGATTAGATAAGATCTATATTACGGCAAGTATAAAAAAATAGTTTCATAAAAGTATAATGTGTGAATTAAAATCTATATTACGGAAATCAAAATATTTTGGACACTTGGTTTAAGCATAACATTAGAATTATAATCGGAATAAAAAACTTAATAAAATTCATTTCTCTTCTAATTTTAAAAAGTTATTTTTTTTTAATTTGTTAGGAAAGAATTACTTTTTCACGAAATTACAATTCTGAAACTCCCAATGATTTGCAATTAAATGGAATGTGGGAAGAAAAGTTACTACTACTATTATTATTATTATTATTATTATTATTATTATTATTATTATTATTATTATTACTACTACAGAGTATTATTATTGATTATTATTGTTGTTGTTGCTGATGTTACTATTGCTGTTGTTGTTGTTGTCTCATCCGTCCATATGATCAAAATAAATGTAAGTCTAAAAGCACATTTAAGATACAATTTTAATGATAAGGGCATCTCCATCAATTTTTTTTTCCTTTCATTTTACCTTCATTTTGTTAGCCTAATTGTTCCACATCATTATTTAATCTCTTCCATTATTTTTCTCTCCACTAATTCTCCAATTTCTCCTCATTTTATAGGTCTTAATCCAAAACATCATCTATTACTTTATTCGCTTTTACTATGATTTTAATTTCAAACATATAATTATAATTTCAATTGATTTTAAATCAACATAAATTTAAACAAATAAATTAAATACATTTGAATTAAAAAATAAATTTTAAAATTTCAAAACAAAAACAATGATGTTTTTTTTTAAAAAAAATGTAAAAAAAATCTATTTAAACTACTACTACTAATAATAATTCGTTTAACGGTAATTGTTTCTTTTTATATTGAAACATTAATGGTTGGAAACAAATTGTCCCCCACTATCACGCATGTGTTACTACTGCTGTTGCTGCTGTTATAATTCGTCAACGGTAATTGTTTCTTTTTATATTGAAACATTAATGGTGGGGGACAAAGTAACTGTCCCCTACTATCACACGTGCGTTACTAGTGCGATGTGTGCTTGGACACAAGCAATCTCGTTCCCCTTCTTTTTTCGGATAGAACTTTATCTATGAAGAATGGTTTTTTTCTTCCCTTTCATTTCTTCCTTTTAGAGATACCCTAAGACTATTATTTCACATGAATTTTCAAAACCTGTGATCCATACAATTGTAGTGGTTGTGTGTGTGTGTTAATATTAAATATTTTGAATTAATAGTTGTAAACTTGTAATATATACTTATACAATTGATCATATTCATACCGTGCAACGCATGGGCGATATAGTAATAGTAGTAGTGGTAATGTGATACGGGCATATCCACAGTAGAAGAGGGTGAAAATCAAGATATGAAAGATAGAGAAGAAACAACTCATACTGCTAGGCCAAAGAGGGAACGAAGGAAACCAGCATGGATGGCTGATTACATTTGTTAGACTAAGTCTATTCATAATAGGATAGTATAGTTTAGTCCCATTCTCCTGCTATCTATCTCTCTCTCTCTCTCTCTCTCTCTATTTCTCTCTCTGATTTTCCCCCTCTCATTCCGTCCTTGGAGTTCGCATCCACTCAAAGCGGTGCCGGCTTGGTACGAGTTCGTATCATAATGGTAGTGGTAGTGGTAGTGGTAGTGGTAATACTAATAATAATAGGGTAATAAATAATAGATCTATTTAAACTAATAATAATAATAATAATAATAATAATAATAATAATTCGTCAACGGTAATTAATTCGACAACTTTGTCCCCCACTATCACGTGTGCGTTACTAGTGGTGTGTACCTGGACATAGGCAATCTCCTTCCCTTTTTTTTCTTTTTTTTTTTCGGATAAAACTTTATCTATGTTGAATGTTTTTTTTTTCATCCCTTAATAATAATAATAATAATAATAATAATAATAATAATAATTCGTCAACGGTAATTGTTTCTTTTTATATTGACATTAATGGTGGGGGACAACTTTGTCCCCCACAATCACGTGTACGTTACTAGTGGTGTGTACCTGGACACATGCAATAAATTATACCGTACACCACGGCGCACATAGCAATGTGCACCACGTACGTAAAAGACATCGTTTTGAACATTGTAAACTAACCGTCCCTTTTTTTGGAAATCACATTTCTTGTTTCGGCCGGTCTGTTTATGTATGTTAATATTCTGTGTATTCTAGGTAATCTTTCTGTGTATTTCAGGCGATCATTCTGTGTATTCTAGGCAACCGTTATGTGTATTCATGTTAGTAACACATGTTGTGATGTGTTTGTGCATTCGAATGTTTAGGAGGATGAGTTCTGTGTATTTTGTGTCAATATTCTGTGTATTCATGTTATTAACATAGGTTGTGATGTGTTTGTGCATTCGAATGTTAGGAGGATGAGTTTTGTGTATTTTGTGTCAATATTCTGTGTATTCTGGGCAAATATTTTGTGTATTCTAGGCAAATGTTCTGTGTATTCTAGATAATGATTATGTGTATTATAGAGAATGAATTCCCTGGAGTCATTCGCGTCTGCATCCACTAACATTGAACCGCCGTCATTTTGGACCAGGAATGTGCACCGTGGTCCACGATATAACGATTGGACACAGGCAATCTCCTTCCCTTTTTTTTTTTTTTTCGGATAAAACTTTATCTACGGTGAATGTTTTTTTTTTTCCTCCCCTTCATCTCTTTCTTTTGGAGATACCTTAAGACTATTATTTCACATGAATTTTCAAAAATTGTGATCCATACAGTTGGTGTGTGTGTGTTCAAATGAAAACAATCCCTTGTGTGAAAAATAAGGATTGATATCAAGCATCATAAACTTTATAAAACAAACTTTGCTTTTTATTCCCTTAATTTTCAACAACACTCAATAGTTGACCTACCCAAATGGATAAATCAGATCGATTTTTTTTTTAAACCTAGGAGTATGTCTTCATATGAACTTCCCGTGTGTGTGTAAGCATGTGTGTATAAGCGTTTTTTGGTATTATAATAAAAATATTATTCTCAAAAATTCATAGCTATTACCATGGGCCTCGAGAAGGACTATTTCCCAAACAAAGTGAATAACTCATTTTCAGTAGTATTATTTTCCAAAAATGAAATATCTTTATCCATTTAAATGCCATTTTATTACAGATCTATTCACCTTTTTTTATGAGCAAACCATGTTGTAAGTTTAGGACACAAAAAAAATAAATTTAAATACAGAATTATTTTAAATATATGTTTAATTATTAAATAGAAGTGATAATAATAACTTATTATAAGTCTAAAATCTAAAATAACCTCGATTTTAAGCTCAACTAAAGATTAAGAAGACTTCATTATCACACTCCCAAGTGTGAACGGTACAAGACTTTCCGTTATCTGCCGTGACGGCCGATGATTTCGTCTTTTTCATTTTATGCTTTGAAATTTTAAATTTCAAATCTTCGCCCCCCATTAATAAAACCGCTTGGAACGCTCATGCTCAAACGGTCGAATTTCCATTTCCTTAAACTACTACACACACTCTCTCTCTCCTTCTCTATCTCTCTCTAGTCTAAGCTTCGTATGTCCGAAACCCAAATCCGAGTTTGAACGAACGACTCTCTCTCTGGCTTGCTCGGCAATCGAATTCCCACATCTTTGAGGTACATTCTCTGATCTAGTGCTGATTTTCTTCGTTGTCTCTGTGAAACTTTTGAACCAAAATCTGTAGCTTTTGTTTCTTTTTGGGATTTTTTGTTTTATTCAGTTTCTGAGTGATAATGAAGTCGTACTTTATGTACTTGTGTATTCCGATTTGGTGATACGGCTTCACCTGAGCTGTTTGAAGTCTCATTTTCTAAAATGAGCTCTGGATCTGGGTAGGGTTCCACTGATTAAGGAATTGTTGCTTGAAAATTGGATTTGGATTTGGATTTCCAAACAGAAATTCTTAAGAGCGGACTGGTACTTTTGGCAAGAAACAGTGGTGGAGCTGGAGATTTCCTAGGGTTTTCTCTGTAAAGAAATGGCTAAGCTCTTAATTGCTTATATTGAATATAAGTGTTAAATTGGATAAGTAGTAAGGTTCTGTTAGCGCAAGGATTAAACTTGCACTAAAGATTAGGTTATTCCTCTATAAAGAATGGGATTGATTTAATTGCTTTTTCTCATGGATTATGATAGTTTAACTGGATCATAGTATGCTTCTAAGTTCTTACAATAAAGTATATATTTTTAGTTTATATTTGCAGATCCCAACATTTCCAGCATGCCTAGCTCACAAGGGGATCCACTTTCACAAGTGGAAACAACGTGTGGTTCGCTGCTATATGAACTGCAGGTAATTGTAAATCTGTAATTACAGTTATGTTTCTTGTGTTTTTCTTCCCTTGCCTCGGTGAAAAACTCGCTGCTTTTGATTTGGCCTAGATAATATGGGATGAAGTAGGGGAATCTGATTCTGAAAGAGACAGAATGCTGCTTGAGCTTGAACAAGAATGCCTCGAGGTATACAGGAGAAAAGTAGACCAAGCGAACAAGTGCAGAGCTCAGCTAAGGCAGGCAATTGCAGATTCTGAAGCAGAACTTGCAGCTATTTGTTCTTCAATGGGGGAACGGCCAGTGCACATTCGGCAACAGGTAAGCACAACTAACTGGTCCCTTATAAATTTGCAGTTGATTTCTCAAATTTTTGGGCATTGAGTATATAACTGACATAATTAGGTCGAAGTCCCAATTAACTGAATCTGAATTGTTTTTAGAGAAAGGTAAATAACTTTTGGGATGATTAACTGCTCTAAAGGATTTTTACTCTGTTTATCAAAATTTAGTGTGAGCAAAACTTGAAAGGCCTAAAGGCAGAACTCAGAGCAATTATTCCGGAAATTGAGGAGATGAGGAAGAGGAAGTGTGAAAGGAAGAAGCAATTTGTTGAAACATTAGAGCAGATACAAAAGATCAAAAGTGAGATTCATAGGTCTGCTGGCAACCATTCTAGCAGTGCAGCAATGGATGAAAGTGATCTATCTTTAAGAAACCTTGAAGAGTTGCACCGAGAACTTCAGGCACTTCAGAAAGAAAAGGTACATTTCCTTTCTGCTGCAGCAGTATGATTATCTGCTAACCCCTCTTTGAAGTTTTTTGTTTTTGTTTTTTTCAATAACACCTTTTCTGGCCTGCAGACTGAACGCCTAAAGCAGGTAATGGACCATCTAGGTACTCTGAATTCATTGTGCTTGGTGCTTGGTATCGATTTCAAACATACCGTCACTGAGGTCCATCCAAGTCTTGGCCAATCTGAAGGAGCAAAGAACATTAGTGATGATACCATACAAGCTTTAGTTGTAGCAATCCAGAGACTGCGAGAAGTTAAAATACAAAGGATGCAACAGGTATATACAATATTGAATTTTTTTCTGGAGATACTTTAGCTCTGTGTATTATTGGAAGACATGGTTGACCTTTGAATTGTGACAATTCAATTGTCACAGGTGCAAGATCTTGCAACCTCAATGTTGGAGTTGTGGAATTTGATGGATACACCAGTTGAAGAGCAACAGATGTTTCAAAGTGTTACTTGTAAGATAGCTGCCTCAGAAGCTGAGATAACAGAGCCAAATATGCTCTCTGTGGAATTTATTGATTATGTGAGTAATTGACGTATCTTCTATTTTTGGAATTTTGGTGAGTTATATTGCCTTTATGTGACACTAACATGTTTCTCCTGTGATTAAGGTTGCAAGAGAAGTATCACGTTTGGAAGAGCTTAAAGCAAGCAAAATGAAGGAACTTGTTTTGAAAAAGAGATCAGAGCTAGAGGAGATCTGCCGAAAAACACATATACTTCCGGATTCAGATCACGCTATGAATGTTGTTATTGAAGCTATTGAATCAGGTATTTAAGTTTTAACTGGACTATATATAATAAATGAAATATCTATTTATGATGATATTAATACTAAGCTCTCTTTATTCCTTTTCTTTTGGAAAAGGAGCTGTTGATGCTGCTAGTGTGCTCGAGCAGATTGAGCTTCAAATAGCTCAAGTTAAAGAAGAAGCTTTTAGCAGGAAAGAAATACTTGAAAAGGTTGAAAAGTGGATGACTGCATGTGAGGAGGAGTGCTGGCTCGAGGAGTATAATAGGGTTCGTTTTCTTCATTTACTTGAACTAATTTGTTTACTTAATTGTGCATATCAATGCTAAACATCACTTTTGATTCACGCCCAGGATGATAATCGCTACAATGCTGGACGAGGTGCCCATCTTACCCTGAAACGTGCTGAGAAAGCTCGTGCTTTGGTTAATAAACTGCCAGGTACAAGTTTTGCTTGCAGTATTTTATATATACAAGGGATGCACAAAATGCTTGATTCTTCATATGGTTTGTTAAAAAATGTTTAACCGAATAACGCCTTCCATGTTTTTGTTGCTTAAACAGGAATGGTCGAGGCGCTGGCTTCGAAAACCAAGTCATGGGAAAATGAAAGGGGAATTGATTTCCTATATGATGGGGTATGATTGACCTTACCTCTTTGCTGTAAAAATTAAACTTAATTGGGAAATGCCTGAATGTGGTTTTACTTTCTGGTTATAGATTCGTCTTCTTTCGATGCTCGAGGAGTATAACATTCTAAGGCAAGAAAAAGAGCAGGAGCGCAAAAGGCAGAGGGTATGATTTCCTGGCCTGATCAGGCCACTAACACTATCTCAAAGAGAAAGCCATTGATCTGTTCATAATTATTACCTCTTTCTTTTAACCTCAGGATCAGAAGAAACTTCAGGGACAGCTGATAGCTGAACACGAGGCTATTTATGGATCAAAACCAAGTCCGATGAAGAACCAAACCAAGAAAGGTCCCCGTTTGTCTTGTGGTGGCGGGCAAAGTAACAGAAGGATGTCTGTTGGAGGCCTGCAGACTCCCAAACCCGAGATAATCCATCCCGCAAAAGCAACTCCCAATACTACCCGTCAAGCTAAGAAGACTGAGCGTGTTCTTCAGTATGATCCCCCGGTTGATGATGGGTTCTCAGCATTATCAGCAGGTATGGTATTCTTCTCTTTAGTTCTGTCAAATTATGTTTTCTTGGCCACCCATCACAGTATTCTCATTGGGTTCTGCTCACTTTAGGGAGGAGAGGTTTGGACATAGCTGGTCTTCCTATGATGAGGAGGCCATTTTCGCCCATTTCTTCAACAGATTCATCACGGTCCAATGCCACCAATGTCTTGGATGAGCTGAACAGAAAGCAACAACAACAACATAGCGAGATGGTTCAGAAAACACTGTCTACACCGGTGAAAACAATCCCAATCCCAAACCCCAATGTCGAAGAAGAGAATAGAACTCCAATGGCAATGCCAATTCCCATCCCGTCAACGCCATCAACCGTGACCATTCCCATGCAGACAGCCATAACGCCCGCCCCTCTCAGCGTTGTTCCATACAATGCTGCCAAGGCAATGGAAGAGACGGGCGAGGAGATCGAGTATTCGTTTGAAGAGAGGAGGGCTGGATTTGTTGTTCCAAGAGAGGAGGGCTGGATTTTTTGTTCCAAGACCTTGATGCTAGTCTGATGATGATACAAAGTATGTATACTGACTGTCTGTCATTTGTGGGTTCTGAATTTGGTGTAGTTGGTAGTGAATATGGGGTTGGTCTTGTGAAGCCAATTCTATTGGCTTCTTTTTATTTGTACATTGTCTGATTGTCTACGGCATTAAGCGTAGACTACTGGATAAGTCACATTTGTTCCATCTGTGCATTAAGCTGGTTTTGGTTTTCCCTTTTAATTTAATTTATTTTTCTATATTTATATTTATAGGATGTATGATGCTTAAAAAATATTTATATTCATTGATTATTATATTCGTTGATTATAATCAATGAATAATGGACACAAATTGTGTTAGGGGACCGTTTTACTCTTCCCATTCTATCTCCAACCGGCCTTTTGCAGTTCAAAATAATATGGTGAAGACTGAAGGGGACCTATCATTCAAGAAAAGTATAATATGGTGAAGCAAAAACCTTGTGCTCAAGAGAACAATGTTTTAAATTTAAGAAAATCAAACAATATTTTGATCATAAATAATTACAACTAAGAATTGTTATCATTATTTTGAGCATAATTCATTCATTACTATAATTTTAGTTATTTTCAAATATTTTGAGTATAAATTATTACTATATTAAAAACATAATTATTACCATTATTTCAATCAATACAAATATGAATCATTACCGCAATTTAAACATAAAATTAATATATAATATAATAAAATTTAAAATATCTACAATATGAAGATATTAAATTAAATAGAAAACTTCAATTCTATCAAATTAGAAGAACTTCGTCATATCTATATTTTGAATTTGAATTTTGAATTAACATGTTAATATTTTCTCTCTCTAAAATATATATATATATATATATATATATATATATATATATATATATATATAAACAGATGGTGAAATAAGAAATCAACAACTGCTTATCTTGTGCGATCCATTCTTATCTGAACGTAGACCGGTGTAGAGAGAATCAATCTAAGTATGAAAACCCCAATTAATGCTTTATACAAACTCTTCTCAATTGCCATTTCTTGTGAAATAAGTCTTCTTTATATATATATATATACTAGGTGCGCGCACTCCAAAACAATCCTTAGTGTTAATTCAACTAATCAGGGTACTCTCTTGTTATTTACCAAATATCCTCCAAGTGTCATTCTTGACAATTCATATAATAGTCTTTAAATTAGAACTTGTAATATTGCTGTAGCAATCACTCTAAGATAAGTTGTTGATTTATACCTCATCTTGATAGACTTATTGTTACGACATCTTAATCTAAAGTACACACTCAAACTAATTAGAGTGTTATAATCTAATGTGCCAAAAATTATGCCAATACATAGTTTTAGCAAAATACATTTATAACTAAGATTACTTCAAGAAGACTAATAGAGAAAAACTAGCAAAATAAATAAAAAAAAACTAGTAGTCACAAAGTCATCATCTTTGAAAGATAACTCTACTGAACATTAGAAGAGACAAAAATTAGTTAGTAGGTGTAGAATGTGAGAAGGCTAAATATGTCTTAGGAAATGCTAACTGAATGATAGATTTAATTTGGACAACAAAAGACATCCTCCTTGTCTACTAGCTAGAAAAGATCGAGCTATTAGATCCTAATACCAACACAATTTTAGAACATTCTATTATCTAGAGAAAAGTCAAATAAATACGTAGAACTTTTCATAAAACTCACCAATCATGTTGAAAAGGAGTATAAAGTCTAAAGGAAGTTAAAGTTACAAAAATGACACCAATAAACTAGGCAAGGTTATTGGATAAAGCTATAATCTAATAGAAAAAGTAAAAATGAGCAACAATTAGAAAAGTTCAAAAACGACCTAATTAAGTTTTCAACATATGCATTTAAATTTAAGTTAAAGAGAAGCGAATCTGAAGGAGAGAAGGTTGATGTGCATAGAAGTATAAACTACTAAGTGCAAAAACTCTTCCAAAAGCCTTAAAGAAAACAAATATCTAGGCACATTAAGCTTAAAGCTAGAATCCTTTATTCTCAAAGGATTTCACACTTTGTTGAAGAAAAAATATCAACTTAGAGGAGTTGGTTATAGTCTTGGAGAAGAATCGGGAGAAAACAAGCAAGAATAATGAGTGTTTGGTGATCAAACATTGTGAAGAGGTTAGTAATCAAATAGTAGGACTTAGTAAACACCTTGAAGCAGATTGGGTTTCTAGCTTGTATTCATTATTAGATTTGACTGCTTGCCATGCAAATATTTCAAACTAAATATCTTTCAAGCTATTTGTCAAACTATAATTTCTCAAAGGTAGATCGAACTAGTTGTGTTAATCCTAAAACTTGGTGAGCTAATTAAAGACTTTCATATGTGTATTTATTTTTTTTACAACACTAAAAACTCAACTCAGTTCATCAGGGCTGGTTTTTGATTTGCGGGGCCCTGTGCTAGTAACTAAGTGAGGTCCTATCAAAGTATAAATATACTGCGAATTGAAGAAAATTTGCAAAGAGAAAATATGCTAAAAACCTAATTTTGAGCCAATATAATCACAAATACATATACTAACTATTAAGTTAGGGTTGGACTAGGGGCCCCCAAAATTTTGGGACCCTGTGCGGTCGCACATCTTGCACGCCTTAAAATCCGGCCCTGCAGTTCATTCGACAAATTATACTGCAAAACAGGGATAAATGTTCATTTTTAATATATTGAATGTTCATTTTTTTTATGTATAGTACTGAATGTTCATTTTTTAAGTAGTATATTTAAAAATAAACCTTCAAAATATAAATGTTCAAAAAATAACACCTAGTGACCCAACATATAATGACTACTTTCATACTCATCAATTTACTTATGTGCATGTATGTGTATATATATATATATATATATAATTTCATATTTAATGCATAGACAATGACCTTCTTTCATTTTTATTTTTATTTTTATTTTTTATCCCTTATTTTTTATTCCATTATTCAAAAGTAAATGAGTAAAAGGGTAATAGATTTTGAAATAACTAAAGGATTGATTCCAATAGTACATAAATAGAGTATTTATATAGAGTAAGTACATAAATAAGGTACTTTTAGAATATTAAAAATTATCTTGTATTCATGGAAAGTAATTAAGTGATTATTGAAAGTATATTATTTTGTATTATTATATACTATTCAGTACATTAAAAATTCATTTTAGTATATAAAAAATGTAGGCTATATTCATGAAAAGGACTTTAATTGAGTATTGAAAATATATTATTTTATATATACTATAATGTACATTTAATATACAAATAATGTACTTTTAGTATATTAAAAATGTATCTTGTATTCATGATAAAAAAAAATTGCCCTTTAAGTCCACTCTTGTTCGTAAATTATTTGAAGCTAATTACAAAGTATATTATAATTTGTTTTACACAGTAATCAAACAAAAATTGTATTCAAAGTGTCTAATGCAATAATGATGTGTACAATGTAAATAATATATGGTAATTTTAAAGAATGAGTATATAACTTTTAAAATCTTTTCTTTTTATTTTTTATTCATTCAAAATTGAAAATTCTTTGTTCTGTTTTTAAAATATTGTATTGAATTTATATTGTAGAACAGGGTCCACATAGCATTATGAACTCTTGATCAAAACGATATCGTTTTGATATTTAAATTTTAACATGCATGTTCTGTAGTTTTCCGTTTTCAATGTTTCAACACAAATTTTAATTTATTCTAGGTACAAAATCAATACTCTTAAGGTATATAATTTCATAACACGAGACACAAAAACTCACAACACAAGACACAAAAACTCACAACACAAGACACATACACATGTTATTTATATGTACTTATTCTCAAATTTGATTTATGTAGATAATATATGTCCTATATGCATATAATTTCATAATACAAGACATAAATTCGTAAAATAAGACACAATATGTTGTGTGTTACACAACTACTAATCTATTATTTCAGGTACAGAATCTATACTCTTAACTGCTTAAGGTATAGAATTGCATAACATGGGGCACAAAATTAAAGCTCATAACACAAGATTGATACACATGTTTTATATTTACTTTAGTTCAGCTACATAAACAATATTTTTAAGGTACAGAATTGCATAATATAAGCCCGCATGGGCAGCTCAACTAGTCACATGGGTGAAATTTGGGAGAAAAATTGCATAATATAAGACAAAAAACGCATAACAGAAGACACAAAAACGCGTGGCAAAAGACACCAAAGCACATGTTATATATATTTACTTTATTTCAAGTACAGAATCCATATGCTTAAGGTACAAAATTGCATAACATGAAATATAGAATCACATAACACAAGGGTCCACAAGCGGTCGCTGTTAAAATTCAAATTCAAAACTACGTCGTTACGTTTAGGATTAGGGTTCACAGTGCATTGTGAACTAGGTGGACCCTAGTTCACGGTATAACGATTGAGTACCATGAAAGCTATCAAAAAGCAATAATAGTGAGGTATCACAATGTATTTTTTTTAATTTTTTTTTCTTTTTTTGAGGAATGGTATCACAATGTACTTATGTACCCAAATACACAATACCCAAAGCTGCCAAATTGCCAAGTTAACTTGCCATTCAATGCCACAGCCCTCTCCTACATTCTTGGATTTCTATAACCCGCCAATCTGCCACAAAATGCGCATTCTGCCTTCTCTCCTAAATTCTTGGAAATTCCATGACTACATTCTTGAATGTTTTTTTTTTTTTTTTTAAGAAATTAATTCGATTGTAATGCATTTTTATTAGAATTACACATTTATAACCAATCCTTCTTGAATAATTGGTTTGATCATACCTGGCCTTTCCCCTTTTGATGTGATGGAATGATCCTAAGATTATCTTTATTTATGCAAATGTGCAATACTTTCTCACTTTTAAAAGTGGATTCTACGTCTACATCATCAAATTTTAAATTATTTAACTATTTTTTTCACTTTCAAAAATAGTCCTACTTTCATATTATATATATATATATATATATATATATATATATATATATATATATATATATATATATATATATATAATTAATTAAAAAATAGAAAAACTGTCAAATGGCAACAAAAGCAACGGAGGGCAAGCTTGCATTCAAAAAAAAAAAAGAAAAAAGAAAAAATGAACTTTCTTTTTTTCACCTCACCCTAAAAGTCTTGGAGTTTGGTTGAGAACAACTTAAGACTTACTATATCCCCATTCTCTGAGATGGAGTACAATTTGCATCTAAAATGAAAATATTAACTAAATCATTTAGAAGATAATCCAACATTGTTGTCTCTCAACCAGTCATTTGTCCCAAATTTATTGTAAAATTAACACATTTGTCTACTTTGCTAAAAACATGAGTGATCAATCCTATATTAATTGATCTTGCAAGTTGCAATAGCTTAACAATGTTGGTAGTTAAAAACTTAAAAAATGAAGTTTTAAGTACAAATCACAGTGGCAGTGACAGTAAAATTAGTGAAATTTTAAGTTTTAAGTACAAATCACAGTGGCAGTGATAGTAAAATTTGTGAAATTAAAGGGCATCTCTGGTTAAATAGTCAACTTTAATAATTCATCTGAAAAGACAGAGACTGGGTCAGAGGATGGAAAAATTTGTATTGGCTACCACTTAACTTTACAGCTTTAAATAATTAAATTGCAATTTAAAAATTAAAGGAATTCTCTTTTTCCCAAATTTCTATATATTTTTTATAAAATTTTCTTAAACAATCAATTCATTCAACTTTTGCCATTTCAAAATCAAGGTTTATTAAATTTCCAAGACGGACTTCAAACCAATTATTTAACCACAATCAATACATTAAATTTTGGAATTAAATATTTATTTATTACTTAATTTTTCAGATTTTTAAATTTAATTTCAATTTCAATTTCAAATTTTTTTTTTCTAGCTTTATTTTCCTCCATCTTTTTTTCAAAAACCCTAATCCCACAACTCCTCTGGAAATTGTGACTTCACCCAGCAAGATTAATTTTTTTTTCTTAGTGTCTTCCATAAGTTAAATTTTTTTTTTTCAACTTTATACTTGTGCTCTGCAACAGCAGATTCTGAATCATAGTTCAGAATTTTGCAGATTTGCAGATGATCTTGAAAACACACGGAATATACTAGCATTTACAGATTCATAGTTCTTTTTTGAAGTAGGTTTAGTGTAAGATTATCCAGGTTCTTAATTGTGGTTTAACTTTTCTGGAAAAAGATTTGTATTTGTGCATTTTGTAGGCTTATTGATCCTTTTGTAAGTTGAGGGTTAAGCTGTTAGTATTGTCTGGGTTTAAGGGGTTATTTCTGGGTTTTTGTGAATGGAGGGAAAAGGAGGTGATGAAGATCCGGGGAGCTTTCAGGTGGGTCCCAGCGGTGAAAATCGGAGCCAGTTGATTGGATCAACTGCGGCGGCGACGCCGGCGGCTCCGGCGGCCAGTGTAGCCGGTAATTCAACAGATGTGAAGAAGAAGAGGGGAAGGCCAAAGAAGTATGGGCCAGATGGTTCAGTAAGGCTGGCATTGTCTCCAATGCCCATATCAGCTTCCATTCCTCTTACTGGGGATTATTCAGCTTGGAAACAACAACCCACTGTAGGCTCCTTGAAGAAGAAAAAGAAGTTCCTCCTGGAAAATCATGGTAAAGGGTTTTTGTCCCTTCCCTCTGTTTATTTTCTTGAGTTTTCAATTTGTGTTTGATTTTCCAGTGATTTACTGTTGCATAGGATTGTAGTATTCTGGCATTGTTATTGAGACTGGAGTGGGGTAGAAGACTAGAAGTTGTGTGTGATTGCTGTATAAGTGGACACATACCCAGAGTCTAGATCTAATTGTTTTGTGCTTTTCTCTATGGGTTTTGCTTGTTGTCTTGTAACCACTGGAGCTATTTGATGTGGGACTAGAATCCAAGTCAACAAATATTTTGTGTATCTTGATATTTTGATGTGTGTGGTGTTTGAAGAAGTTGCTGGATATGGGAGAAATGGAGAATCTTCCTTTGCATCTAAATCTCGGTACTAGTTCTAAGTGATAAGGTAGGTAGGCGATTTATCTAGATTGATGAATGAACACAACACTGATAAAGTGATAAGGTCAGCTTTTTTTTGGATGACGAGGGAAACCCCGCAACCCTTTTGGGTGTGGGTAAACCTCGCCTTGTGGCCCTAGCTGGTAAAGGACCACAAGGAAGTAAACCAGCCTAGGTTACCCATAGCTGACCGTCTAAAACCAAGGGTGTAAGAGATGTCATCATAGCGTCAAGTCTGTCTTTACCCAATCATTGCAAGAGATATAAGCTGGGAAATCAGAATAAACTGTGAATGATGATAGTGAGGGAATGATGTGACATGTGTGGATCTGACGCAATCATTCAGAGGAATCAGAGCCATATGCTGCTTAGATTCATTCACTAGTTTAGAATATAGAATAGATACTGACTTGAAGAATATCTTCTCTGCAATGAAGTTAAAGAAATGCTACGGAGTATGGTTTTATGTAGCTAATTACAATATTATACCGTAAAACTCCTGTTTATATGATGATAAACGAACAATGCTATGGACATGCTTGTAAAACTTCAGTTTTGCTAAAATCAGGTTGATCTTTTTTCCACCATTATGTACCTAGATTAGAGTAGATGTCAAATTTGACATTTTTGAAAGCATTAAGTTGTCATGTACAGAAAAAAAAAATTCTGAATTCACAGAGGTAAAAATGAAAACTGAAATTTGGAATGCAGCAAAAGAAAAAGTTTTCCATATTTGTATATATGTTGCAATATCGATAAAGTTCAAGTGTTTTTGCTACAAATTTTTACATCTTCAAGTATCTTTCTTCAGGGGAGCGAATGGCATACTCTGTTGGTGCAAATTTTACCCCTCATGTTATAACGGTTAATGCTGGAGAGGTATGGCTATTAGTCTGTGTTATATGTAATATTATTTCAGCATTAAATTTTCAAAACTTTGGTCCATATCTGTCAGATTCCAGATATTTAATTAAATTGGAATATAAGTATAAATTTAAGAATTTTGGCATATAGGGATCTCTAATTGTTACTCTGAAAAGTCAATACAGAGTGTACTGTAATTATAATTAATTTGACATTGTTTTTCCTCATAGAACATTCTATTATATTTAGAAACATGCAGCTAGAAATGTATCTATGGAATATATATCAATCTATATATTATTGTTATTGTTTTTATAATTTCTCTTGTAAAATTTTCCGAGGAATTTGTTTGCGCTTGCAGGATGTTACTATGAAAATCATTTCATTTGCTCAACAAGGGTCTAGAGCTATTTGTGTATTGGCCGCAAATGGTGCAATCTCAAATGTTACACTTCGACAGCCTAATTCTTCTGGTGGTACTTTGACCTATGAGGTGTGATTTACAACATTTAGTTTTATGTGCTTTTTAATACATAGCTATCCCTCAAACAACCGAGTGAACGCAAAGTGGACCGAACAAGCCCTAATACCATATTATAATCTAAGATTGGTCCTAGGTCACTCAATTGGGCTATAATGCACATGGGCCAAACCACACTAAAAAGACTGAATCCAATCAATTAGCTAGTCTAACCCATAACCTTATAAACCTATATATTCTCTCTTATATTTTCAATGTGCGACTCTTAACAGTTTCTAAAGCATAATTTTCTTTTTACAGGGGCGCTTTGAAATTCTTTCTCTAACAGGATCGTTTATGCCTAGTGACAATGGGGTGACAAAAAGCAGATCTGGCGGGATGAGCGTCTCTCTATCAGGCCCTGATGGTCGAGTTCTAGGCGGAGGACTTTCAGGAATGTTAGTTGCAGCTGGTTCTGTCCAGGTTCGGTTTCAACAGCCTTATTGTATCATTAGCTCTGCAACTAGGACATCGAATCAATTCATAAACCACGTGTACACAAACGCACATCTTAAAATTTGTGAAGTAATTACCGGTGTTTTGGCATACCAAATAATCTTTTGAGTGGATCAGGTTGTAGTTGGCAGCTTTCTTCACGGCCACCAGCTAGAGCAGAAACCCAAGAAGCCGAGATTCGAGCATACATCATCGATTCACAACCTCGTTTCTTCTAATCCTGTATCGGATGAGAAAAGCGAAGGAGCCTACAGTGGGCAAAGTCCAAATCCCACTTCTTCTCCTAGCTTCCACGGAGATAATTTACACTCTGCAAACTCCATGCACTTTTCAAGAATGTCTGCAATCGGGAATAACAATATTTCTTTGTCGAGGGAGGAACTTCAAGCCCCAAGCCCATCGAAATGTGAGGTCTCTTGCTGATTTCGCTGCCATTGTATCATTGACTGTTTGAGTGTACCCTTTACTCACAACTTTAGGCTCACGTTCCTTTGACCAACATTACACTTAGTGATCACTTCTAGTTTGGTAGGATTGTTGTAGAGATGAGTGACTTATAGATTAGCTTGAAAATTTTTACTATCCCTGTAGGTTTGGTAGTATTTACTACTGCTGTGATCACCCCATTCTGGCTGGGTTTCATTTCATCTTTTTGTCTGTAGAAACTGGGGGGTTGTATGAAACCACCTCAACTTTCATTGTAACACAAAATAATTGAAGACTTCTGAATTCCTTTTCTGTGTCATATGTTGTCTCTTTGTTTCATCTTCAGAATCTGTTTCCATATTTTTGGAGCATTAAATTGAATATATATATTCTCTTGCAGGTCACATCCTCTTGTACTCAACAAGAAGTTGAATATATACCAGGTTACAAGTTTAACTTCTACTTGGAGCGGTCTATTGGTCTTCTTGGTTTGAGTCGGTAAACTATTAGTAACCTAGGGTTGTTTAATGTTTATCCCATTATTTTTTTTTGACAAATGTTTATCCCATTATTGTCCTTTGAATAATGTAAACTTACTACAAGAGTTGTAAATAAATAAAAAGGTAAATTAGGTCCAAATGAGATGTGTAGCCACCAGCGGACGGCTTGGCCACCCGGACAAGGGGCACAAAGGCCCCCGTTGCCCAAGACCAAGAGCGGTCCTATAACTTACTAGCATTGGTTTGGCGAGGTACGCCACCCCTCAATGGACCACAAACTAGGGCTCGGCCAGGTGCTGGTCGGTGAACCCACAGGCCAAACGTACCACCTCATCCTCCTCATGTTCTTCTTGGTTCTACTCCATTTCGTGCTGCTAAATGTACCCTTAGCTCCATTTCATGCTGCCAAATGCACCACTTCCCTAAAAAAGCTACCCCTAGCCAAGTCCACCAACCTGCCTTCAATTATTCTTGTGTCATGCCCCCTTGGGCCCATCATAAATAAATGTATAGAAAAATTAATAATCTAGTATTGTAGACGGATGTTTGCGACAGTCTTCCAGTCTTCTGGTCTAATGGGCTTCAAAGTTTCAGCGAGAGGCACCCTAACCCAACGACAGTCTTCCAGTTTGATTGATGTCTACGACGTTCCTAGTTTATATTTGAAATGTTAAAATCAGGTACTACTAGCTCTTCTCAACGATGAATAAGCTAGATTTGGATCAAGTGGTGAGCGGCTAACGATGAATGACAAGAGAATAGAGGTGGTGATGATGAGAGATGACGGAGAATTGAGCGACAATAACTAGCTTTAGATAACAGACGACTATGTTAGCTAGTTTTTGGTTCATAGATATGAAGCCACTGCTGAGCTAAAGATGGAGATGTCATCACCGAGCTTCGAGAGAGGAGAAGAGACTATTTTAACACAATAAACTAGGAGATAGTTAGTATATCTTGGGCGTAATTATTTCAGATTAATATAACAGGCATCTGTGGTACACTACTACAGACGCCTATTATTAAATTTTGTTTTAAATTTTTTCATAAAAATTATACACGTCTGTAGTTTGTAATCAAAGATGTGGAAAGTTGTTTAAAAAATTACAAAGTTACCATAGTTTGAATTTTTTTACTTTTCAGATTTTTAGTTTTAACTAAAGATGCCTATTGTTACACTTTCTTGGTCAATTCTCTGCTAGTAAAGAGAGCTAATATGTAATTTATTATTCTTTTATATATTTAAATTTGGTAGTTTAAACTAATAATTAATATTAATTTTTTTTAAATATTAAAAATTATACTAAATTACTAGTTTGACTATAGAATCCACTGGGGGCGGGGATTCTTGTCCTCCAAAATTCCCAGTGAAAATAACAATTGTTATAATAATAATATTATTATATAAGTTAAACAAAGTACCTAAGTAGTTAGTTAGTTAATTTGAATTAGTCAATATGTGGATAATAATGCATCATGGCATGCAGTACGTGAGTTGTGTGGAGTGATTGTAGCTTTGCATGACCTTAAGTTTAACATTATCTTGTTGTGCTCTTTGCACTATAAATAGGTGCATTACTCATTTTATATATCATCAATTCAAAGTATCATTTCTTTTCTATTCATCTTTCTCTCTCGTTATATATATATATTTATATATATTATATAGATATATTATATATATTATATAGATATATTATAATTAATATATCTAACATTTGGTATCAGAGCTAGTCAACCTTCCAACCCCGTGATATTGTCCGTAGTGAAATATGGCCACAAATTTCAATATTGTATGGTCGGGTCCCAAATTAGACGGGAAACTCGATTACAATTATTGGCAAATTATGATGACCACTCATTTGAAAGCCCAAAATCTTTGGAGCTTTATTGATCCCGGTCTACAAGAAGGAGCTGATGCAGCCGCTATACGGCGCGATCAATTGGCCTTGGGGCAGATTCACCAAGGTGTTGATTACTCAATTTTTGGGCAATTAGCTGGGGCTCAAACAGCAAAGCAAGCTTGGGACATCCTAATGGTGTCAAACAAAGGAGTTGATCGGGCACAAAAGTCGAAGTTGCAGTCGTTGAGAAGGTTGTACGATCGATGTGAGATGACCTCTACAGAAACAGTAGATGCATATTTCACTCGTCTTATTGATCAGGTGAATAAGATGAGGTTATATGGAGATAAGATTGAAGATGGTGCAGTGGTTGAAAAAGTTCTTCGAACTATGCCGATGAAGTATGACCATGTGGTGGCTTCAATTACAGAGTCACACAAAACCGAGCTCTTATCAGTTGCAGAGCTGAAAGGTATGATAGAAAGTCATATTGACAGGATTGAGTCAAAGTCGGAACCACTTGCAGAAGAAGCTTTGAAGAGCCAAGTCACTCTTAATATGACTGGGCCTAATCAAAGCGGTGGAGGATCTGGTAGAGGTCGTGGAAGAGGAAGAGGAGGATTTAGAGGAAGAGGACGTGGTAGCTCCAATCAAGGAGGAGGACGAGGTAACTCCAACCAAGGAAGAGGTGGAGGTAATGCCAAACAAGGCAAATTTCCATTTCATTGCTACAATTGTGGCAAGTATGGGCACAAGATTGCAGATTGCTGGTACAATGAGGACAATCGTGGAAATCAAGCAAACATTGCTGAAAAGTCCGGTGAGAGTTCTGAAACCTTACTTTTGGCCAATAATAGTTTTTCTACAGACGAAAACATATGGTTCTTGGATACTGGGTGTAGTAACCATATGTGTGGGAAGAAAGAATTGTTTTCCGAACTAGATGAATCAGTCCGGTCTGAAGTGACATTTGGCAACAAGTCAAAAGTGCCAATTTTGGGAAAAGGTAAAATCTCTATTCAGTTGAAAGATGGTACTCATAATTTTATATCCGATGTTTTCTATGTTCCTGAACTGCACCAAAATTTGTTGAGTATGGGGCAGTTGTCAGAAAAAGGATATAAGATAAATATTACTCAGGGGTGTTGTACCATTGTAGATGCTAAGGGAGTTTTGATTGCAAAGGTGAATATGTCCCAAAATCGACTATTTCCTTTGAAAATCAATCATGCACTTCTTGCTTGCTTCAATTCTGAAATATGTGATGATAATTGGTTATGGCATATGCGATTTGGACATTTCCATTTCTCTGGATTAAATTATCTAGCGAAAAAGAAGCTTGTTTCTGATTTACCTGTTGTAAATGTCCCTGATCGTATTTGTGAGATTTGTTTGATTGGGAAGAAGCATAGAGATCCCTTCCCCGTGGGCAAGTCAAGGAGAGCCACAAAACAGTTGGAGATTATCCACTCAGACCTGTGTTCGTTGGAGGTTCCCTCACATGGAGGTTGTAAGTACTTTGTTACTTTCATTGATGATTTTAGTAGGAAAACATGGGTTTACTTTCTGAAGCAAAAGTCTGATGCATGTGATGTTTTCAAACAATTTAAGACTTTTGTTGAAAAGCAAAGTGGTTATGATATCAAAATCTTGAGAACTGATAGAGGTACAGAATATATTGCTTGTGATGATTTTTTGAAGGAGAAAGGTATTCAGCACCAGATGACAGCTAGATACACTCCACAACAAAATGGAGTGGCTGAGAGGAAGAATAGATCAATCATGGATATGGTGAGGTGCATGCTGAAATCTAAAAATCTGCCTAAGCCTTTTTGGGCAGAGGCTGTTGCTTGTGCTGTCTATCTATTGAACAGGTGTCCAACTAAAAGTGTTCGTGATAAGACACCTGAAGAAGCTTGGAGTGGAAGAAAACCCTCTATCAGACATCTCAAGGTTTTTGGATGTTTGGCATATGCACATGTGCCAGATCAATTGAGAAAGAAGTTGGATGATAAAGGAGAGAAGTGTATATTCATTGGTTATAGTGACGGTTCAAAGGCTTATAGACTATACAACCCTGAAACTAAAAAGGTTGTTATAAGCCGTGATGTCACTTTTGATGAATATAGTGCCTGGGATTGGTCAGCTAAAGCTGAAAGGTCAGTTGTTGTTCCTGTTGTTGACGATATTGTTGATGAGCAACCGATTCTAGATAATGTCCAGTCTCCTTCACAACCAGAGTCATCTGTTCGACGATCTCAACGCGAGCGACAATTACCAGCTCGCTTGCAGGATTATGTTTTAGGTCATGATAATGACCTGTCTGATGAAGAGATTGTTCAATTTGCTCTTTTTGCAGATTGTGACCCTCTATCTTTTGAGGAGGCTGCTACAGAAACTCATTGGCTTAAGGCGATGGATGAGGAGATTCGCGCCATTGAAAAGAATGGTACCTGGGAGTTAACAGATTTACCTCCTGGAAAGAAGCCAATTGGAGTAAAGTGGGTCTACAGAACCAAATACAAGTCAAATGGAGAAATTGACCGTTTTAAAGCACGGTTGGTAGCAAAGGGCTACAAGCAGAAACCATGTATTGATTATTTTGAGGTTTTTGCTCCAGTAAGTAGACTTGATACAGTTCGAATGGTTATTTCTCTTGCTGCTCAAAATAATTGGAAATTGCATCAAATGGATGTCAAGTCTGCTTTTTTGAATGGTTTTCTTGAAGAAGAGATATATGTTGAGCAACCTGCAGGATTTGTGCAGAAAGGGGAGGAATCTAAAGTTTACAGGTTGAGAAAAGCTTTATATGGCTTAAAGCAGGCGCCTAGGGCGTGGTATGGTTGCATTGACTCATATTTTCTTGAAAGTGGTTTTATGAGATGTCCCCATGAACACACTTTGTATGTCAAATGCACTGATTCTGGTGACGTTGTTATAATCTGTCTCTATGTTGATGATTTGGTTTTTACTGGAAATAATTTGAAGCTAATCTCATAATTCAGGGAGGCACTAATTAAGAGATTTGAAATGACTGATATGGGTCTTATGTGTTACTTTCTTGGCCTTGAGGTTGTTCAGATGGATGGTGGAATCTTTATTTCACAGAAGAAGTATGTTGCTGATATTTTGAAAAAGTTCAAAATGGAGAACTCCAAACCAGTTTTAACTCCGGTAGCTGAAAAGTTAAAGGTGTCCAAAGATGAGTCTTGTAAGAATGTGAATGTTACAGCTTATAAAAGCTTAATTGGGAGTTTGAGGTATCTGGTGGCAACCAGGCCAGATATTTCTTTTGGAGTTGGAATACTCAGCAGATTCATGGAGGAACCAAAAGAATCACATTGGGCTGCAGCAAAGCGGATTCTGAGATATGTCAAAGGTACGAGTAATGATGGAATTTTTTACTCTACTAATGAAGTTGTGGAGCTTGCTGGATACACAGACAGTGATTGAGCTGGAGATGTTGAGACCAGAAAAAGCACATCAGGATATGCCTTCTATCTTGGTTCAGCCATATTTTCTTGGTCTTCAAAGAAGCAGCAGATTGTAGCACTTTCAACCGCAGAAGCAGAATATATTGCAGCAGCAAATTGTGCTACTCAAGCAATTTGGCTGAGAAGAATTTTGGAATTCTTACAACACAAGCAGGAAGCACCTACAACTATTTTTTGTGACAACAAGTCTGCAATTTCGTTGTCCAAGAATCCTGTGTTTCATGGTCGCAGCAAACATATTGATATCAAGTATCACAAAATCAGAGAGTTGGTTGCTGAAAAAAAAATCAACATTGAGTATTGTTCAAGTGCATGTCAAGTTGCTGATATCTTTACGAAGCCGTTGAAGACAGGGACATTTCTCAAATTGAAGAAGGATATTGGGATGACCAATATATTCAACTTGGTTTAAAGGAGGCAATGTTATAATAATAATATTATTATATAAGTTAAACCAAGTACCTAAGTAGTTAGTTAGTTAATTTGAATTAGTCAATATGTGGATAATAATGCATCATGGCAAAGTACGTGAGTTGTGTGGAGTGATTGTAGCTTTGCATGACCTTAAGTTTAGCATTATCTTGTTGTGCTCTTTGCACTATAAATAGGTGCATTACTCATTTTATATATTATCAATTCAAAGTATCATTTCTTTTCTATTCCTCTTTCTCTCTCGTTATATATATATATTTATATATATTATATAGATATATTATAATTAATATATCTAACAACAATAGAGAAAATTTTTTATACCCAGTTGAAGACGAAACAAGAAGTGGGGCCGGTCATAAGAATGGGTATGGGAAATATACTACTCTTTTCCGCTCTGTTGCCATCCCTAGCCGGTCCATGTCGGGGTATATATCTTGCAAACCACTGCACCCAGGAACATGAGAGGGATACCTGTAATCGCATCCACCATTGTATTCCTTGAAGCAGAAGCCTGGACGATCACTGCACATATTAATTAGGAGATTCAATTCCGTTGTCAGCCCAACACGCTTTTTGGGACAACCCACAATCTAAAAATACACACAAATTAAAAGTTTTGGTCACATATTCAAGTCACTATGGGGAGTGTTAATTAAGAAACAATTGAATTAAAACCATAAACATTAAAATATTATTGTTTAAAAAAATCAAAACATTAAATAAGTGATAAGCGTGGATATTCGCCCATCATTATGGTGAATATGTTTTCACAACAAATAATGATGGGATTAGTAAGAATCTTAACTTTAATTTTCCTATAATCCTAATAAAAGGAATGATTTGGCCTCATATGCTCCCCTCTAAACACCCATTATGATTAGGTCCAAATTGCATGTAAATCTTATTTCAAAAATTATGTATCTGCAGTTAACCTATTATATGTCTCCAGTTAATAAATTATGTGTCTGTAAATAAATTGAAGACACATAATATGTTAACCGTATATTATGTGCATGCAGTTAACATTACATACGCGTAATTTATTAACTGCAAGCGTATAATATATTATTTGAATATTATTTCGGACGAAAATTCATAATGCAAGGTGGACGTGTTGGATGGTATAATTTGTCTCTAAACACCGTATTGTACATTTGTACTTAAGGTTGTGATGATGAAGCACGTGCAGGCACTCAATCAAATAGGGCATGCCAATGCAAGAAGGTGATGAGGATTAGAGTTTCTGCACATAATTATGTTTATATTTTGGGGCCATCCCTTTAAGGAATGTCTAGCAAAAGAGAAACATATAACTCCCCCCTATCACCCCTTGCGATTTGCCAAGGAATAAAGGTAATTAGGGAGTCCCCTGGCCTATTGCATATGCCCTCATGGGCATGGCTGTGCACATCATCATTAGGTTTCCTCCCCCATTTCTAACTTTATGTACGGATACTTCACACACGATTTGTCTCGTTATTCAATTTTATTTATGTTTATCGTGTACAGAACATGGCAATGATTCTGATGTTCACGAGAGAATGGAAACTACAAGTTTATCACCTTCCACTATATATATGTCGCCATTGCTACTACCAAATAGTTGCGTATACTCTAACTCACTGTATTAATCTTATCTTATGTTAATACTACTTATCGATATCTGACTAATTAATACTCATCCCAAACTATATTTTATCACTTCTTAATTGAAATTCTTAAATTTTGTATTATCCATTTTATATGTACCGATCAAATGAGAACCCGTAGTCATGTGCAAACGTGCAGATTTGTGTACTTATAACGATTATATTGTGCAATTTTAAAAGGTGTGCATTGCACTTTTGATTATTGGATATATTTTGCACATTTAGGGTCCGTTTGGAAAACAGAAAAATGACTTCTGGAAAATGAGTCATTTTCCGGAAAACAGTTTCATTTCCAGTGTTTGGATGTATTATGGAAAACTGTCTTTGTGTGTTTGGTTCATTTTCTGGAAAATGGATATAATTGTATAATTAAACATTGTAATTGTTTTATTTAAAATATAAAAAATTATAATAGTTATTAAAATAATGATATTTAATAAAAAAATAGAATTTATAAAAAAAATAAAATAAAATAAAATGTAGCAAAGGTTTTCGGCGGTTTTCCCACCTCCTTGGTCCATGGTCATGGGTGATATGGCTTGGTTTTGGTCGAAAACATGCGAAACAACTATTCTGACGATTCCGTAAAATGACTTACGGAAAAAAATTCCATAAGTCATTTTCCGGAAAAATGAACTGATTTTCCTTGGTCAACGGAAAACATTTTCCGTTGACCACATTTTCCGGACGTTGCCAAACACAGAAAACTCAGAAAACATTTTCCGGAAATCATTTTACGGGTTACCAAACACACCCTTAGGGTATCTTTGGTTCAAAGATTGGTATTTTTCATTTTTAAAAATTTTTCATTTAATTTTTTTTCTCCCTTATATTTTTTATTCTGTTGTTTAAAAGTAGAGGAATAAAAGGGTAATGAGTTTTGTAATTACTGAAGGATTTAGGAATGACAATGGGGCGGGGCGGAGATATTCCCTGCCCTTGCACCCATATTCCCAACCAACTCCCCGCGCCCGCACCCGCGCGGGTGATAAAATTTATACCCCACCCATGAAGATTTTGTGGGTGCGGGTAATACCCAACCCGCAACTCTAATCAATAATATTACACTTAAATATAATAAAAATTTTATAACTACAATTCAATTATCACATGAATTCTTTTTATAACTTTGAACATAACTCAAAAATTTAATGAGTATCAAAACGAATTTATGTTGTGTATTTTTATAATTTTTACTTTTGAGTTGTACTCGTAAATATAATAGTATGCAAATTTATTATTTATGTTGTGCACTTTAATTTTAAAATTTTAAGTTACGAACTTTATTTTTTGCACTTATAAAAATCATAAAATGCACTTTGTACACATTTGTGTTATATGCTTTAGACAATTTAGAGCTCGCACGTTTGTACTTAGCTTGATCCAGTATATATATATATATATATATATATATATATATATAGAGGATGAGTTTGGGTACGAGGATGCTCCCAGGTGCAGTTATGCGGTTATATATGAACCGTTGATCAAATCTAGATCAACGGCTCAAATCAATGAGAATTTTAAAAAAAAAAAAACGCGTGTGAAAGAAGCATTAGCTAAAAATGGCGCACCTTAAGTGATAGAAACACACATCAAGTGTTAGAACAACGCAACTTAAGTGTTAAAATGACACACCTTAAGTTTTATTCTTGAGGGCTTGAGTTAGGGGTCTGGCAGACCCCTCACTCAGGCCCTTTAGTTCAAAAGGAAGAAGGGTGGCGGGCAAGGAGTGCCTGTTACCCTTTGCCGTCTTCTTCTTGAGGTACGGGGTGACTGGCCACCCTAACCTGCTAGTTATGTGGATAGTTCTGTTCCAATTTTGAAGAAGAAACACGACGCATCTTAAGCACAAGACCTACGCACCTTAAGCACAAATCCTGCGCATCATAAGTTTGATCAATATGAAAAATGACCAAATTGCCACCACGTTTTTTTTGAAAACATTGTTAATCCTGTCCGTTGATTTTGGCAAGATCAATAACTTTCCTATCACCGCACAACCGCACTTGAGCAATTCAATATATATATATATATATATTAGGTGGCATATTAAGTCGTTGATATATAAAGAGTTGGCTGAATTTCCATCTTAGCTTGCTTAGTGAAAAGTCTAGTCAGTCACTCATAAATCTTTGCTTTTCGTTTCTTCTCTTTGTTTCTTTTCTTCTTCCAACAAGGAATAATGGTCAATCTCTAGGCACTTAAAATATTTCACAGCAGGTTGATTTATGCTTAGCTTTAAATTAAAATCCTTTATTTCGTGACGGACTACCTGCACGCCTAGAAATTAAATTACAAATTTTTATCACTTTTTTTTCGACCACCTTTAATATGTGATAAAAATTCAAACTACTTTTTAAATAGTCAGAAATGTATGTTTTGCACATACAATTAAAATTCCAGGTTGTATTTTAGTTTTTGTGAAGATTCAATTGTGGTTTTCCACATATCCTATGAATGAATAGGATTCCAGATAGGTTTGTTTTACCAAACTAAATAATATTTTCTTGTCCGACATATACTTATTCAGCAAGCAGCATTCTAGCTAAAAGACAGTCCCCTTCCCCACGCCCTTTGCCTTTCACCAGAACTTGTATAGTTGTATGTCCCTGTTGAAAGTGTTTGGACCTCATTTCATAATTGGAAAATACTACAAGTTGTTTTAAGATTATATATCTCGTCACCTAACCTATATTAATTGAGTAGAAAAGAAAGGAAAATAAAAAGTTAGTCACTTATAGAGTCAATATACTTGTACTTTATGCACCAAATCACAATAAAGGTATATTGTGCATTTGAGGCATGCAGGTTGATGGATGGGATATTAGGGTCCCGATCGCCCGACTGATCGAATCTCTCTCTTAGCAACTGGTCAGAGCGATAGAGTATGGCTTTGGGCTAGCTTGACATAGGCCAAGGGACTACATATTGGGCTTTACAGGTAGGATGGGGCTCACAACCCCATGGCCCAACGCGGGCAGGAGTGGGGCATCCTGGGTTAATTCATGTCGCAATAGGACTAGGTTACCTATTCTTAATGTAACAATAACTTTCAACGCGTTTCATTTTAGGATTTAATTTCCTTTTAGGACTCTTCCTTCTCTGTATAAAGATCACTTCCTCAGGGGTTAAAACGGATATGATTTTTCCTAATAAAATATCTATTAACTCTAGACTATCTTTCGATTTTCTCTAAACACGTACTTGCTATTTTAATGATGGTGTTGTCACACTATCAACTACCTCTTATTAGTTGTAAAACCAACACAGGTGCGGGGAAAGAACCGTTGAGCAGAGGTATGTAAGACCAAGTTTAGTATCCTATCATCTAAACGTTTCACTAATTCTGCAATTAATAAAGAAATAAAGTTAGTTATTCGTAACTAGTTATAGCTTTTGGAGAAGCGTTTGGAGCCCATAAAAAAATAATGTCTATACTTCTTCAATTATATTTATGATTATCAACCACAACAAAATGAAAGTATGAAGTAAAATGAGAACGTTACTGATAAATAGTATTTAAAATCTAGATTTTTGGAGAAACTTCCATTGCTGATTTGATTCAGAAATGAATGAATCATCCCACTTAAGTGGGATTCAATTGAGTAAACAGCAAAGCAATCTGCGCCACCCAAAAAGTTGAAGAATGAAAAACCAAAATAATTCAATTCCAAGAAGAAAATTGTACACGTATGAAAGCATAAATTATGCAATTTGGTTCAAAAGTGTTGACTTTGATTCATAATCACTACTTTTGGTTTAAGAGACCAAAGGTCTATCACAACTCACAAGCCAGCCAGCAAGCTAAACATCATGTCACTTGTCACCCTCAAAATAGGATCTCCATCATACACGCTGACATAGTACTGGAGAAATTCTCCAGCCAATTAGAATTTGGTGAATTATTAGTATTTCAATAGTTATAATATATTTTGAATTTGTAATATTTTATTTAAATCAGGGATACAGATCAGGTTTACTTTTGAATTATAAAAAAAAAAATACAATTAAATCTTCAAATAAGAATAAGTTTCAAATGCACACTTTAACTCAAAATTAAAACAATTAGGTGCAATTGCAGCCCTTTTGTATAGGTAAACTTCTGTAGAAACCAGTAAAGGTTTAATGGTGTCTAATGTGCAATATCAATTACTTAGAAGATTGCTTATAAACAGTGGTAATTACATTTTTTTTTTTGAGAATTGTAGTTTATTTTAGAGTTTAAATTGCTTATAAAACAGTGGTAATTACATTTTTTTTTTGAGAATTGTAGTTTATTTTAGAGTTTAAATGAAATGTCAGTATCGAATATTTATCGTTGCGCAAAAAATTATAGATAATAGCGAAGATGTAATTTTATTTCATTATACTTGCGTAGCAATTAGCGTCATGTTTCGATGGAAGAACGATGAAGTCGGCCCAAACCAATTAAGCCTCTAACAACAAATTTTACTGTGGACCATGAAGTAGGTATCATTCTAATTAAATTTCAGTCTCATTTGACAATATTGCTATATTTTTTAGTTCAATCTTCCAAAGACTAGTTTTATTATAACAATACCAAAGCCAAAGCATCATTTTAGTTTAATTTTACACAAACACTAGTTTAATTATAGAATATTGAAGTATTATTTTAGTTACACTTCAGATTCATTTGAAAATATATGTTATTGTATGTCTCTGAATTTTAGTTTTATTTTCCACACACAATAGTTTTATTATACAAATACTAAAGTATCATTTTAATTATACTATAATTTCATTTGACAATATATATTATTGAATGTGCTCTATTTTTTAGTTTCATTTTTTCACACAGTAGTTTCATTATAGCAACACTAAAGTATTATTTTAATTTTACTGCAGTTTCATTTGACGACCATGGTCCACACAACGTTGTGGAAATTAACGTTGTCTATATACGATTTTCTATTTTATAGTGATTGTTCTAATTTTGCAAAGTAAGGGGTCCATAGCTCAGTGGTAGAGCATTTGACTGCAGATTAAGCAGTCATCGGTTCGAACCTGGTTGGGTCCTCAGAAAGATTTATTCATTTTTTACCCACAACTTTGTACATAAATCTTTTTATTCATTTTTATGATTTGTTTTTAAAAAACACATTTAAATTTATACAAATGTATTTTCAAAGTATTTTGTAATTTGTGTCTTACCTTTTATGCACATAACTTACTGAACATAAGAAATTTGTATAGTTCTTTTACCAATTAAGATATTAAAGTGAAAAATTTTTTGATCAAATTTTTTGCAATGTCTCTTTATATGCACACAGAAGAGAATTTTAACATACTAGATCTAACTAAATAGTTATAGTAAGGGTGTGTTTGGTTGGTGGGTTTAGGTATAAGGAATGGGTATGAAAGTGATTGCTTGTGTTTGGTTGATAGGTTTTGTGAATGCTACTATGGGTTTGGAATACCCCATTAATGAGAAAACCCATACCCTTATTAAATAAGGTTTCATCCCTCTTCCTCCTTTCTTCCCCAACAATTAATAACCATTCCCATTCCACCCAACTACCAAACATGCTAAATACTTTCACCAAAACCCATTACCATTACCAAGTTTTTGATACCCATTCCGATTCCGATTCCCATGTGCGAACCAAACGCACCCTAAGTCATTCCACCTATGAAAATGTAAGATTTGTTGCTTCAAAAACATTCTAAAATTCTCAAGGATATAAAATACTAATACTTTGAACTTGTTTGTTTGTTCGTTTTTTTTATTTTGTTTTGTTTTGTTTTGTTTTGTTTTTTTTTAAATCAACATGGGAGATATAATATGCAGAATAAACAATATTTATTTCTTTAGGAAAGGTTTGTGAAATTAAATATTTGATTTGTTACTCCGTATTAACTTTAAAAATACTCTTATCATCCATAACTTATAGGCTTCGAGCACAATGTATTGAGCTCCTTATCTTTTCAAAGTCTAATATCTTTTTTTTATTGTTTTCTACTCATTCCTAATCACATTTCACACATTGAAGAATGAAGATGGGATAAATCTGATATGATATTGCAACAGTTTTATACTTGCCTCCCATCCATGCTTAATGAATAAAACCCTTGGTCCATAGCATGTACTCTTCGCGGGAAAGTAGTTAGAGTTTTAATCTGTGGTGTCCATTCAATTATTTATTTTTTTAAAGCAAACCAATTAATGTTTATATATTAATCGAGATGAAATATAGAGGGAAGAGTCTCAATACAAATTGTTAGCCTGAGAATAGGCCGTTGTAGCTAAAGAATGATCTAAAGTATTGTCAACTCATGAAAATCTTTATCCATGGCCAAGTTGTAAATTTAGAAAATAATTTATATTAATTTTCATACTATAAAAGTTTTATTGATCGAAAAATCTATGTTATAAATACGATTTTTATTCTAATGCATTATCAATATTAGGAGTCGGCACAGGTTGGGTTTAGATTTGACCCGGCCAGAACTTTAGATACCAAAATTTTTGGGTTGAGAATTTTTAAACTTATAGCCTAAACTGACACACACACACACTCATATATATATATATATATATATATATATATATATATATATATATATATATATATATATATATATATATATATGGATAAATTGCTTCGGGTTCAGGTAGTTAAGATTGAGTTGGGCTCGAATTTAGGTAGTTATACTCGAAATATTAAGCTTAGTTTTAAAATATAAAAATTTGACTAAAATTCTAAATTAAAATCAAAAGCAATAAATTAAAATAATATTTCAGAAATTACAACTCAAAACTCATGTAATAATACATGAATTTACTAATATAATAATTACAAGTACATTAACAAGATAATAATAATAAAAAACATGTATAGTGTAGCATAGATCTATTGAAATGCTCTGCGCCCAGACAACTTGGTTTTTTCATCCACAAGTTGTACTTCCATCTTCAAATTTCAATTTTCCTTCAATAAAGAGAAAGCACAATTAAGTGAAAACAACTTAATTGCAATATATAAAATTTAGTATAAACTTAAATCCTCTTAGTATTTTCACAGAAGTTTTATAGGTTTTATTTTAAAATATAAAGTTAAATAAGTTAGACAAATAAAAATAAGAAAATGTCGCTCAAGATTTGACCATATTCATTCTCAATTTGGTAAAGAATTATATATAGATAAATCAATCAACCAAATACACCAAATACTGAAACTCATTTTTCAATAATTACAGTGGACTTTTTCAGTTTTCAGTTTCCAGTTTCCAGTATTAGCACTTCAATAAAAGTTATAACATCAATATAAAAATAGCTATTACTACAAAAGAACATTAGTTATTATCACGTAAACATCTCTTGAACTAATTAACAATCCACTATCATCCAAAAAATCAATGATCACCAATTGATACACAAGATACTTATTGCAAATTTGTCACCATTCTCATAAGAAAATATTGCCATGCATGAATAAAGGAACACTTTTTATACTAAGAAACTAGTAATATCTAAGTAAAGTAAAACATGATTCTTAGCATCTTAGTAAAACGTGAACAATCACATGTACCGAAAGTAACACATGCCATAAGATTAGTACACATAAATTTCCACAATCAGTATATATAGGAAGCAACGCATGCCATAAGAAGCTAATAACAAAATTTAAACAACCAATACTCTATAAATAAAATAGAAAATACAAATGACCTTATGTCACACTTTACAATCTGTACTATCCAGAGACAGGTCAATAATCTCAATACCATTTTTTGCTCAAAAAATCCATCATCATCACCACCTCATAAATCTCTTCATATATGTATTTACACATGCACATATGCATGAGTACTAAACTGCAAAATTATCCCCAAGTAGCAACTCAAGAACGAACTATATGGTCCACAACAATATAACAATACCAATAATATACTTAATTAAAAGTAAAAATACGAAAGATATTTACCTTAATGAGGAATACTTAGCCTTTGGACTATTATGGATCTGCTGTCTTGTCTCTTTTCAGATCCACAATAAACGACCTAGACACTTATAATTCGGCAAGGAATCAAATAGAAGAAAATTTTTCACAATAGTTTTAAAAATTAAATTTTCTAAACAAAAAAAAAAAAAAAAAGAGAGAAAAATATCCTTAGAGCTTTAATTTTTTAATATAGTTTTTTTTTAAAAAAAAAAATACATGGAAAAATATATCCAAAATCATTAAAAAAAAAAAAAGGAAAGTTATAAAAAAATTCGAAAAATTAATACAAAAAGGAAAAAAAAATACTCAAACAATGTTAAAACTATCAATTTTTTGGACAGTATATTGATCCTTCGAGCTTTGATTAGTGGACCATCGCTAGGTTGGTTACCATAGAAGTGGATCGGAGCAAGTTAAAGCCTCGAAGAAGATCTTTTCAAATCTACATTGTATGATACGTAGATCAAAAGAGATCTAGGGTTTTCGGTGTATAGAGCCAAAGAGGTGAGAGAATGAGAAATTAAGACTATGACTATGAGTAGATGAAACTCTAAAAGTAAGAGGTCTGAGGTGACTAAGCAAAAGTGATTGAGTGGTGATTTAGTGAAGGCAAAGGCAAGACTCGAGAGTGAGAGCCTGAAAGCGGTGAGACTGGGAGAGGTCAGAGAGCTGGAAACGGAGTCATGGTCCCACGAAAAGGCGGATAGAGTGTGAGAGGCTGTGACAGCGTGTGAACAGCGGATATGGTGATTGATTGGGTGAAACTTGAGAGACAGAGAGAGTGAGAGGTGAGATCTAAGAGGAGTGAGAGGTGTGAGCAGTGTAGATGAGGGGTGAAAGTGTGAAACCCTAACTAACATATATTTATATACCTAGGTAAATTTGGGTTTGGGTTGGATTTGAATTTTAAACCAAGAACCCAAAACCCGAATTGAATTAATATTTTTTAGCACGATTTTTTTTAAAGGGTTTGACCCGTTTGGCATCAAATATAACCCGATTCGGGTCAAACGGATCTATCCTAAGGGTTTTTCATGTTAAACCCAATTTATGCCCAACCCTAATCAATATACATTGTCTCATCATATTAGTGAGTAAAATATAGTTTCTTGAAAATTTATAGTAGCAATCATCCGTGGAGAGTGATAAGGGGTCGCCGCCAAAGGATTTCCCTTGCTAGAATAAAAAACAAAGTTCATCCTTAAGTAACATTTTCTAAATGACATTGCACTAGTTTGTTTAAGAAAGCCAATATGGTATCCACTTTATGTGGCACAAAGATAGCGATGGTTGTATTCTCACCATCTGGCAAGGCTTTTACCTTTGCTAACCCTGATATGAGCATGACCCTTAACAACTACATTGCAAAAAATCTCACAATATATAGAAGCGAACTTCACTGAATAGATTCTCCATGCTCAACTGGAAGCCAACATGAGAAGGATGACCTCCTAAATCAATAATCTTGAAGCTCAAATTGAAGAATAAATGTTAGTCAATCAAGCTTTGAGAGAAGCTGAAAAAGGTAGACCATCCATATATGGTCTACAATTGCATGAGCTACAATCCATGAAACACTACATAGAAGACTCTATTAATCATGTAATTAAAAAATTTAATCAGTTGCCCATGACGGGTGCACAATCTCAAGCCTTGGCAACTCAAAACAACATAAAACATAATAATGATTTAAACACCACTTAGTCTAGTGCC
>NC_044920.1:21968733-21992934 GCF_003576645.1 Ipomoea triloba
CATTTGTGTTGCAACCGGGAGATGTTCAGCACCTTTGAAACCATTGAGGGCGAGAAGGTGTGGATGGGAAACTCTACTCAGTCCGTTGTAGAGGGCATGAGCATGGGCTTTGGTACCAAAAAAAAAAAATTATTACGGAGTATATATTACATTGTACAAATATATAAAAGGCTCAAATATTTGATTTTATATTTTTGCCCTCAATTTTAACACCTATTTAACATCGATTTAACAGAATGACCAAAATTGGTACAAAATCAATAGTTAAGGGACAAACTTTGATCAAATTAAAAGTCGAGTACAAAAATGGGTAAAAGTCAATAGTCGAAGGACCATTGTTGGAATTAACTCAATTCGAAAATAGTGAACGAAAAAAAAAACGAAAAAAAAAAAAGAAAGAAGAGAGAAGATGTAACACATGGTCTTTCTAGTGCAATTTACTTCTCTTGTGAATTTTGCATGCTATTGCACACGAGCGGGATTTACCTAGCACACTTCAAAATAGTAATTGCAAGTTTCCGTCGTCACTTCAAAAAAATTAACAATTATAAAATTAAATTAAATTAAATTTAGACAATTTATCACAAGTATATATCAACATTAATGATTGACACATTATAAAAGTTTATGTAGCCAGAAGCAAGTGAATTGATGAGCAAGTAGCAATGAATTGTAAAATTAAAGGCAAGGCAAGGCAGGCTTCCTTTTACAAGGCAGATTCCATAGCCTCTCTTATATAGAGAATGATTCACAACATATCCCGCTGCCTCCGGCTTCCCAAACACTGTCTACATGCATGCATCGTTCTCTCTATCTTTCTCTCACACTCTCACCCTTTTATATTTACTGCATACTAATCAAAATAATAGTATAATTAAAATATAAATTAACGCGGTTAGCGTACATAAGAGTTTGCGACAAATCATATAATTAAATGGCATAATCTTTAATAGCATATCCATCATATATAGAACACAATAATAAATGCATTAATCTAAAGAACGAGCAATGTTCTTCTTCCCCCAATGTTAATTAGAGAGCCTATCAGCTGTCAGAAACAATCGTAGCATAAAAACTAAATTAATTAATTAAGAAACACTTGATTACAATCTTTAAACATGTGGAATATATACAATTTCGAAAGTTTTTATTTCAATCTTTAATGTAGACATGTGAAATATAAAATTTCAAAAGGTTTTAGGTGTCACAGTTAACATTTCCACATGGATGATGGGAGTGTGTTCGAGCCTCAGTGGAGGCAACTATTGACTCTTTGTGCTTCATTAGGTTGAGAAAGTAGCTATGAACAGATACTACATTGTAACAGAGTCAGTAGTACTCAAAAAAAAAGTTTTTCATTTTGGTTTTCAAAAAAAAAAAATCATTTTGCTTACTAAGCAATTAACAACTGTGATCAAATTAGAATTTTGAAGATGGCAAATTTCACAAGTTGATTTTCTATGAATATTACAATTTTTCCTCATAAACAACTCTCAACCCCTAATATTACATTTTGATTTATGAGTACTACATTTTTTTTTTATCAAAAGTATCACATTTTTACTCATAAGTATTACTTTTTTTTTTCTTAGTAACAATCAATCAATTTATCTCTGATTAGTATTACATATTTTCTCATAAGTAACTGTCCAACGCTAAATATTATATTTTGATTTAAAAGTATTACATTTTTCTTTAAAAGTATTATATTTTCAGTGATAAATAACAAACAATTTGTTCATGATTAGCATTACATTTTCCAGCCTGAGTATTACATTTCTATCTTGACCCAACTCATCTCATTGATAAGCATATGTGTGATGTCTCTCAAGAGACTCACCCCTAAATAATATATTAAAATTTCAAAAAAAATACTAAAACAGTGTAAAATAACATGACAATATACCACAAAATGACCACTAAAAATGCACATTTTACTAAAATTTCCAACAATCATCTCCTTCTTCTCTTTTTCTTCCATTATTTTCTTCTTTACCCTCCTCCTTCGTTGAAGACCATTGCCAAGAAACATCTTGGTTGTTGCTGGAAGTGATTTAACAACAACAACAACAACAATAATAATAATTCCTAAAAAGCATAAAATAATATTTCAACCCCATAACACTATAATAAAGTTATTTAAACATCCAAAATACATATTTAAACATATGCATAAATTCAACCACTTTCTATATCAATATCTAACATTAGCAGAAAATGACACATCACATTATCTTAATCAAACGATGGACTTGTCATAGAATTATAGGCTTATAGCCTAGTTTAAATAAGAAATCAAATTGGTTATCAACAATTAGGGCAACCTTAGTTGCTTTGGGTTTTATGGGATTTTTTGTCATGTGGCATGGAAATTTTTTGAAAATTCAAAAACAAAAACAAAAACAAAATATTAGAGTGGTTTCTAGTTGGCCACAACTCTAACGCTAGTTGATGAAATTCATATACGTACTTGATGAACCAAATTAGGTATTAACTCTTATTTATGGATTTCCTCACTCTAAATGTGACTTTGCATTCACCTTTTGATAAGCCGTTAATTAACATATAAATATACTTTGATTGTACTAATTTCTAAGTGAATATTATGTGTTTGTGCAAGAAAGAAGTGTATTTTAGGTATTTACGGCTCAATCATTGGAAACCGGGACCTATGCATGAGGAAGCGTAAAATGAAGACGAATCGGGATGAATCCAAGGCAAAAATGGGTCAAGAATGAAGGATCAAAACCACAGCAAAGTTCAACGGAAAATTGGAGCAAAGGAGAAGTCAGAAAACGCCACCGGGAGGGTGTCACGCCGTGACCTGCAGCGTGACACCGTGGTTAGCTTTCAGATGGTCTGTGTCACGCTGCAGGTCACGTCGTGACCCGCAGCATGACCAACCATCATCTGAAAGTGGCATGTGTGGTCACGATGAAGGTCACGCCGTGACCTGCAGGCCACTTTGCGGATTCAAGGCGTCACGCTGCAGTTCACGCCGTGACGTGCAGCGTGACGGCCTGGAATCCGCGAGGCTTAAGTCTGGTCACAATGAAGGTCACGCTGTGACCTCCATCGTGACCAGGCATCCTGAAGGTAGTTTTTTTTTTTTTTTTTTTTTTGCGCAAATGTCATAGTATAAATAGGATTAGGCTTTATTTTAAATCTATCTTTCAAATTTTCTAAGTCTTCTTTTAGTTTCCCTCTCCACAAACACTTTAGATTATCTATACATGCAATTCCATTACTTTTGAAGAAGAATTACCCTTTGTAATTATCAATTTTATTACAATTTCATATTCAAACATTATGAATTGAATCAAGTAAGAATTTCAATTTCTTCTTCCTTCAATTCTTAAATTTCTTTTGCATTTAACATCATTGTCTATTATTCCAATTGTTTTAGTTTATAATTTCATTATGAATTGTTAAATACTTTAAGGATTTAAATTATATTGCCTTGTATGAATGCTTACATGAATTAAATTGTTTAATCTAGGTTTTTCATTGCCTTTAGAATGAATGCGGTTGTGATATGATATTAGGGAATTACTTGACTCTTGTTTGATTATGGCCAAATTATGCAAGAGATGTATGGAATTGGAGTTTCACCTATGAGAATAGGGATTCACCATAGCCAACCCTTTAACAATTCTAACTTGCCCTTGAGAAAGGGAAGTTGGAAGGGATTATGCACACAATGTGTTTGATTAAATACCTCACCTAGTCTAATTGCTATGAATAAATTGCTATGGTTAGGGTGATGGATAAATTTCAAACTCATCTTGAATCAACTAGATATACCATAAGACTAAATTTTAAGCAAGAGCTTTCAACGTGAGAATAAGCCTCTCAAGTCCTAACATTATTTGAGAACTTTATATTATTTTGTTTAGGAGAGGTACTAGACTTATTAGAAATTTTATTTTACAAAACATGTACTATATTTTAATTATCTTAAAATTGCCTTCAAGCATTCATTCCATAATGTGACATTATATGTGGTAGATAAATACCATGGCAATTAGTAGATATTATGAAATAAAAATATCATTTCTTTTAATTTGCTAAATAGATGCATTTTTAAACTTTAAATTATATTAGTTTCTAAATATTTGCACTTTTAATACTATCTTGTTATGTATTGTGTTTTCATTTTCATCATCATGTTATAAAGATTACTTCGAGCATAATGCTTGGATGTATGTCTTCAAAGTTGCATGTGGAACTCCTTGCCCATTAAAATGCTTGGATGTATGTCTTCAAAATTTTGCAACAACACTACAAAAGGACTACAAACTTTAAGTCAACTTGCAATTTAAGTACTTCACTACATCTTATAATATAAGAAATAAAAAAATTTTTGTAAACGCGTTTCTTCTCTAAACCTCGTTTTGAAAACATTTGCATTCCATTTCCTAATTAATCAAAAAATTTCGAAAAGTTTCATGCCATTTCCCAATTAATAAAAAATGGGAAACTCATTTACAAAGTAATCATATTAATAAATCAAAACAAACAATACAAATAACACTATCCATGCATAGCATAATGGAATATGAACTACATAGAGCTAAACTTTATTTTTGGGTGCTCAATTAAGTATATAATACAATTTTGATCAACAAATAAATGCAAATTAATTTCGAATCACTATAGCACTAATAGCTATTAACAATGACTAAATAATTTCTACACCAAAAGACTAAAATATCTCATTTAATTTCTAGTGTCAATAGAGTTTAAATCTTAAATAAATAATTATGAATTTCATATAAATTATATTAAGTCAACAATCATGGGCGAATTCTGATGAGACAAATAGTCAAAGTAGTAACAACTAGATTTGGATGCACATATAAATAGAGTTTACAAATTAACACCATTTGCAAGATTTGTCGATGGAGAAGAACTATGTACTCATATCTATACTTTGGAATGTAGGAATTTTGCCTATAGATTTACAGACAAAGCAACAAAGCATCTTCTTTACTGCCCTGCCAACGTTAGACAAAGACCAAGTAGTTGAAATATTTTATCATAATTTATATTACATCCAGATGATTAGTCCATATAGAAATGCTAAAAAAAAATTAAAAATAAAAATATTGATATTCTACCAACAAAAAAAATAATAAAACTGTTTTTTGGGTGTATCCAGTTGTCTATCGTCGAACACAGTGACTAACCTGCTCGCTAAATTGTAGGCACATCTTTGGATGGGATAACTGACTTGAAAATTTAAGACTGCTCCATACCCAATACCAAAAATCAAACCTTTGACCTTTGATTAAAAATGGATGAGTCCCTTACCACGCAATTATACCACAGGTTAAAAATATTAATTGTTGATCCCAAATCAATTGAACACCAACCCAACATCCTTCCCATTTCACCATGCGGTGTGATAATTATCAATTGGCCGTGCGCCAGTGGGCTATACCAAAATCTATGAACTTTTACCAACCAACACACACTCAAGTTTATCTTTTAATTTTTATATTTTAATTTTAAGAAGCAATTACAATTTCAAACTGATTAAATATTGTTTTTAATTCAATTTTGGTGTTATGCAATAGTACATAGCGTACCCATGAACTATTGGCTATACGCATCTATTAACTATTGGTTTTTTTTTTTAGTACTATTGGTTTTTAATAACTCTGTCAACATGCTCAACTGAATAAATGACCCTCTTTTTGACGTTAGGGGTGGCGGAACCCTTAACAACATCATTTTTTAGTGCAAGCAATGGATAAGAAAGCTTGGAACGTCAAATGTTGCCATATTTTGCTGGAGCAGAATCAGGTGGCGGACTGGCTTGCTAAGAATTATGGATCTGAGCCTGACTTGGCTTTATTGTATTCTTGTCCTAACTCTAGTGTTGCAGCTTTTGCCCGCAATGATTGTCTTGGTGCGCCTATTGTGCGTGGTGATTGATTTGATTTTCTTTCCCGGGGTTCCACCTTCCTTTGTATTAAAAAAAATCTATTAACTATTGTAATTAAAAGTGATGACTGATGCCTAAAGTTATATGATGGCATAGTAGTAATTAGTTGAGTGACAAAAATAAAAAGAATGACTTAAGAGTATGTAGTGAGGATTTTTTTTCTATAACTTCAACTCATGATCTATGAAATATGCAGTTATGTACCTACAATTAATCCTTTGCAAAAAAAAAAAATAATAAAATAAATTGTCTAGGTATCTGGGGTGATACTAACCCTTTGAGTGTGAGACCTAAAAGAAAACTTTTTTTAATTCATCCTCTCATTAGAATAAATTTTGTAGATGTCCCTATTAAGAATCCATCTAGATAGAATTTAAATCTAGGACACGCAACAACAACAACAACAAATTTCCTAAACTCTGACCCTCTACAAATCTAAATTAGAGTTCATCAATTTTAATCATTTCTACTAAGAAACTCCTAATTGCCTATTGATCAAAAACCCATGTACCTACACGGCTACCCCCCTTCACTACTCTCACTTGCAACAAAACTAGGCACACATTGGAAGGTTATAAGTGGCCACTTAATATTATCCTTAGAATGCAAAATTTTAAAGCAATTTAACATACAATATCTTAAAAAAGAAATTTCTTGTTTTATAGAGAAAAATCCAGAAAAGCGTTAGAGGAGCGATGCACTCGACTCTGGGTGACACCGAGCCGACGCCCCTAGCTAATCAGAGCGCACTAGCCTTGGCACAATACCACTGGGGTTTTTCTCTCCTCACCCGGTGCCCAAGTCATCCCCAGCGACCATACGACTCACACTTAGTTCGATTGACCGTGGAAGACTGCCTGGGGTTCGACCAATAAAGGGATAAGGGGAGGTGTACAGGTGACAAGGTGGCGGGGTCTCAAGCGGTGGTTGGTGGGGACATCGATCACATATTGCAATGTGGCACGCGAAGGATAGTTTGGTGAGAAAGCTTGGAACCTGGCAAGAAACGCATATGGTAGCGGATGACGAAGCGTTGTGGTCATGCACTTGTCCATGACATGTGGCCCTGGAAGCAGTATAAAAGGGAGAGTGATCTCCCGTTCGAGCCGTCAATACTCAATAGCTCTCTACCTCTTCACGTTGACTTCCCCCTTAGTCAATAGAGCAGTCCTCCGCGAGTTAGCTGTTAGTAGCAATAGTCCACCAATTTGTACGGTCGTTATACCATGGACCATGGTCATGGCTGATACTGCAGTTGTATTGAACTGATACTGCAGTTATATTGAAAGGGAACTACAGGTTGAATAGTGGAAGGGTCTAAAAGTGGTTTCCCTCCAACGGACCTTTTTCAATACGCCCATAAATACGCTCTTCCAAGACTAAAGAAGAGGCTAGTCATTTCAAAAATTAGTCTAAGTGTTCAAGCAATTCTAAGTATTCACATCTAGTGACCAATGAGAGAGAAAAAGCTTAACAGTTCAACATCAAGCTAGTATCAAGAGACTTGTGTTGCTGATTAGTGAAGATCAAGATTCTAAAAGCTTGGAGAAAGAAGAAACTTTTTCTTCAAACTTTGTATTCTCTACGCGGTAGTAGAAGAAAGAGGCAGAGTAGACTGGTGATAGTAGAAAAACCTGATGGAGTTCAAGACATGCTTAGTGTTCAAGGCTAGCTTGGACGTCCGTGCTGTACTAAGGGATAGTGCAAAACCCTCCTTAGGAGTTCCAAGCAGAAGAGTGGAGTAGGCTACGTTAGTCAAACCACTATAAAATCTCTCTCTCTCTCTCTCTCTCTCTATATATATATATATATATATATATATATATATATAATATTAATCAAATGCGGCCTTGCTATTAGGTGCGGTCATGTGGCCTAGGGTGCGTCATTGGATTGTGTTGATCTGACGGTGGAAGTTATATATTAGGATTCAGGAAGTTTAATTCGCGTAACTTAAGTGGGGGCTTTATGGTAATTGTAAGTGGGAAGATAATGTGTAGAGTACAGAATGCACCAACAAACGTATTATTAAAACACACCATTCAACGTACTAAAATGCACCAGGTCTTAGATTAAAACACACCACTTAACAACCACACACCAAATGCAACTACTCTCGTAAAATTCACCACCATGTGTATTAAAACACACCATTCTACGTTATAAAATGCACCACTTGACAAATTAAAACACACAATTCCCCACCATACCGAAATACACCACTCAATTCAAATGCACCAACAAAATTAAAACACACCATTCAACGTATGAAAATGCACCAGTTCTCAGATTAAAACACACCACTTAACCACCACACACCAAATGTAACTACTCTCGTAAATTCACCACCATGTGTATTAAAATTTAAGACACATCATTCTACGTTATAAAATGCACCACTGGACAAATTAAAACACACCATTCCCCACCATACAGAAATACACCACTCAAATTTAAATGCACCAACAAAATTAAAACACACCATTATACTTTATAAAATGCACCAGTTCTCATATTAAAACCCACCACACACCAAATACACATACTATTGCGAATTTCACCAATAGTATCCCAAATATGAACCAGATTAATGTTGATAATGCACAGACTATTGCGAATTACTCAATTCTTGTTCCTTTGTTGGATTCGACCTGTGCGTTTTGTTCGGAACGGAGCGCTCGTTGCTGGTGATGGAGTCCCTTCTACGCTCGTCAGGTGTTTGTTGCTCAGTGCTCGTCGACTTCAAGTCTGATCTCCATCGTCGTCTGATCTGGTTTTGAAATTGTAGTGAATTGTCAACATTATCCTTCTCGTTCGCGTAGCTAAAGATGAGGCATGTATTGTTTGGATTAATATGAAGCCTTAGATCATGGGATCTAATGGTGTAGATCAGGCCACACAGCCGCACGGGGGAGGCAGGCCGCATCTGATGGGGCCTCTATATATATATATATATATATATATATATATATATATATATATATATATATCTTATTTACTAGTTTCAATTGCATTTTATCACAAGCAAACCTAAAAAATTTACAAGATCAAAATTACGTGCAAACCACACTCAAAAAGGGTTAACTAATATTTCCGTTGTGCATACTCTCAAATCGTTATAAAGTCACCACGCACACCTAAAATTTTAGGTCGACACACCTTAAGTATACAAACCACACACCTTAATACACAAACCACACACCTTAAGAACACAAACCACGCAAAAGGTTTTAAAATGGCGCACTTATGTTTCAATAACTCACACACCTTAAGCATACAAATCACTTACCTTAAGAAGGAAAACAATGCACCTTAAGAAGGTAAACCATGCACCTTAAGCTTTAGGTTCACGCACATTAAGTTTCAACATTGCGCACCTTAAGCATACAAACCACGCACCTTAAGAAGGATGACGATAAGTATTATTACCGGGTATATTTCATAGGAGTGAAATATAGTATTATTTGAGTGTAATGGGTAAGTACAAGAGATAAGTGAGTAACAATGGTTTTGGTACCACAATGTTGATCTGTGTATTTAGTGAGTCCCCCCCCCCCCCCCCCCCCTTTCTCCAACGAGACTCCGCTTTTATACCCTCAAGTGCCAACGACTCTTTGCGAGTAAGTAACGGATGCGTAATGTTATACTAAGTGCGGCTAATGATGATAAGGAGTAACTCCTCTTCAATGTGCTGACCCCTCCTCTTCAATGTGTCGTCTTTGTGTAACGGGTGACCGTTTGTTGCCTTCGTGTCAGTGCTGGTGATCCGGGTCGAATGTTGCTTGCTTAATTATTCTGTCAAAGGAAAATTACGCACCTAAGCAACCGCACAACCGTACCTAAGAAGGTCAATCGCACGGGAACTCATTTATAAATATAAATGTATATATATATTTAATATTATTATGATTAGGTTTTTGTATAAAATTATTTGGTAATTATAATCAATTTTAAATTAAATATTAAGTTAATAAATACATAAATCCTATTTCATAATATTAACTTATACATATATAAATTATTCTCATATTAGGAAGATAAGATCTCATTTTAATTGGATTAAAATATCTTAAAGATGATTATATTTTAAATATTTAATTGAAAAAGATATTATATTTTTGTGAAATAAAATATTAGATGAGATAATGATGATTAGTGAAAAAAGTATTTATGGTAGATATATATTGCGTTGGTAATGATTAGTTTACAAACATGGATTAGATTTTTGATAATGATGATAACATTTCAAGGCATACATCATAAATTATAATAACAACATATTTATTTTGAAAATATTTATTAAATAATAAAAGTTAGAATAAAAAGAGAGGACTAAAAACTAATAGCAAACAATTATATCTGAAATCAGAGGAATGCGAACACATTATATACTAAAACAACTTACCACTCAAAATTACACTTCAAATTCAAATATTAATTATCACTAACTAACCGTGTGGGTAAAAAAGCACAATAAATATAATGAAAGTGATGTTATTTGATAGGTATTTAATGGTAATAGTTATGATAGGTTGATATGTAGGTGATCGAAGGTATATAGGTGATGGGGTTTGGGGTGGGTGATGTTCTTTGATAGGTATGTAATGGTAATAGTTAGGATAGTTTGATACGTAGGTGAAGATATATATTTGATGGTGTCTAAAGTACATAATACGAAGCCAAAGACCTTGTGATCAAGCGGCATAGTTGTGATCCTCCCAAGTGAGAGGTCACAGGTTCGATCCCTGGTAGGTGCCAATTTTAGGTATTCAAAGTAGTGGAGGAGGGTGCGAGAGGCCAATATGGATTGCTAAACTGCAACTAGGATTGCAAAACTGCTAAACTTCGAATTGTGCGAGAGGCCAATATGACTATCTATATTTCTTAGCCAGTTCTTAGCCTTAGTCATCTATTCGATCAATGCGGCCTACCAAACTTCGAATTGTGCGCTATTCGATCAATGCGGCCTACCAAACTTCGAATTGTGCGAGAGGCCAGTATGACTATCTATATCAGTTCCAAACTTCGAATTCGAATTGTGCTCGAATTGTGCAAGGCCAAGGCCTATCAGTTCCAAACTTCGAATTGTGCTCGAATTGTGCAAGGCCAAGGCCTGCCAAACTTCGAATTGTGCGAGAGACCAGTATGACTATCTATATCAGTTCCAAACTTCGAATTGTGCGAGAGACCAGTATGACTATCTATATCAGTTCCAAACTTCGAATTCGAATTGTGCTCGAATTGTGCAAAATTCGAATTGTGCTCGAATTGTGCAAGGCCAAGGCCTGCCAAACTTCGAATTGTGCGAGAGACCAGTATGACTATCTATATCAGTTCCAAACTTCGAATTCGAATTGTGCTCGAATTGTGCAAGGCCAAGGCCTGCCAAACTTCGAATTGTGCGAGAGACCAGTATGACTATCTATATCAGTTCCAAACTTCGGCGAGAGACCAGTATGACTATCTATATCAGTTCCAAACTTCGAATTGTGCGAGAGACCAGTATGACTATCTATATCAGTTCCAAACTTCGAAAAATAGAGGTGCAGATTATAGGGATATAATAGAGAATCACAAGAAGCCTAGAATAGGGAGGGAACCAACCTAGGTTGCTCGTGCAACCTAGGTGCACCTCACGTGCGTACACGGGTGCTTCAGCTCCTTCATGAAACGCAACTAAACTAGTCTATGATGTACAGTTGTGGGCAACCATTGCAGACAGTTGAAAGTATAATATAGGCGATGGGTGGCAGGTATGTAATGGTAATAGTTAGGAATTAGGATAGGTTGATATGTAGGTGAAGGTATATATATTGGTGATGGGGTCCATAGTAGTGTATAATATGAAGAGAGGTAAGAAACTTGGAACTCTAATTAAATAAGGCACAAAACCCAAAAGGCCAAAGAGTGCAAAGTTGGAAGAGAGTACTAAGTGAAACTACATATATGTGTGTTTGTATTTGAGCATTTTGAAAAACCTTATTAGGTTAAAATTATAGAGAATTTTACAATTTTTTATTTTCTGTTTTCTAATTTAAAAGAAAAAAAAATTATTTGAACAACAAATACTGGGTTCATTTTTAATTTCCAGAAAATTAGAAAAATTTTCAATTACTAAACAATGTTTAACTATTTCTCAATTTCTTCATTTATACCGCAAAATTTGTTTTGAATCAAATAAACTAATTGGTTGGAAAGAGACAAATTTAAATAAGGGTCACACTTGTGTGAGACCGTCTCACGGATCCTTAATTCCTTATTCGTGAGACGGGTCGGGTCGGGTCAAAGCACCATGCAAATGTTATACTTATATGTGCAAATCTCATACTTATATACTCAAATATAACACTAATCAAAAATACAATTTTTGTTACTTATAAGAGAAAAAGTAATACATTTTTCATAATAAGTAATGTTGACAAGTGTGTCTCACTTATAAGGGCAAATATAATACTTTTGAGGAAAAATGTAATACTTTTAAGTCGAAATGTAAAAGTATTTTATTTTCCCTTAAAAGTATTACATTTACCGTAATAAGTAACAAAAAATTTGTTCCTGATTAGTATTACATTTGAACATATAAGTATGGGATTTGTTCATATAAGTGTTACATTTGCATTGTGACCCGACCTGTCTCATGGTGAGACGGTCTCACACAAGTTTTTGCCTCAAATAATAATGAAATCAACATTTATTATTTGATTTGTTATTTGAAAACGCAATAAATATTTGACATATGTGATTATCAACTAACCACATACACTGATGACTATAAATTGTGTGATTTTTATAGGGTTAGGAAGCATTTCCCTAGCTATAAAACAAACCCTTAAAGTTGTGTGTATGCATGTATTGAAATAATTAATAAATCCAAACATTAATTAAATGCCAAATTTGGGATGTTGTGTATTTCTTTTTTAAAAAAATTGTGTTAAGTACTTGAAAGTACTTTTTGTGAAATAATAACAATAACAATAATCATCCAAAGGTTTCAATATATCAAACCCATATGTTGTTCAAGAAATAATTAACTCATGGCCACCATTTTAATTAAAAAAAAATCTTTATTATAAATTAGATGCATACAACCTCTATTGTTTAATACAAGAAGATGGGGGATCGTCCAAGAACTAACAACACGATATATCTCATTCTCCATACAAAACATGACTAAGTCATGCACAACACGTCCTCCTAATGATTCTCTGCAAAGCCGTGAGAAGAACACTGAACCACTTTACACCTCTCCCAGCCCTCTAGCTCATTCCCAAGGGCTACCTTGATAACTTCCAAGTTAGATGTATACAAATTTTTTAATACCAAACATATGCATCCCCCCGCCCTCCCCCTTCATGAGAGAGTGAGAGACCAAGAACCCCATCTCAAAAAATTGAAAAGGGGTGAACAATGACCCGAGATCAAGTCTCACCAGCGACAGTGTGGGAACAACTTTTCAAAGTGAGGGACTCCTCGTGCACAGTAAGCAAAGGTCTAACTTCTCTGTTCAATTGAGTTACCATGATTTACATGCTCCTAGATATTCTGTCAGGCCGATCGAGACTTGAGGAGTCCTTGGGGTTAAGAATTCAACCTTTTTGGGAACAATAGAACAACAAAGAAAAGAAACTAAGAATTGATTTACAACAAGTGTGATGTGTAATAAATGGGGAGGTGTGGGCTCAGAAAACATGTTTAAAGAAACGGCCGACCAGAAAGGAGAAGAAAAAATATGTTAGCTAAAGAGATAGATGGAGCCATCCCATTCCCTTTATGATCGGCGCCAATTGGATATATATATGGGAATCAATATTCAATACCGGCCTACAAAATCATGCATACAGATTCATTATTGTAGAACAAACATTAAGCAGAAGAAAAGTGATTTTTTTTTTTTTTTTTGGAGGGGTGTCCAAACAGACCGGAAAAAGCACCTTTTTACCTGCTGAGATAATTTTGGTGAGGCAAAAATGTTTCACTCTCTCAATGTTATGCTATATTTTTGCTTTAAAGGGTTCAATAATAATTTAGTATAGGTGTTAAAAAAATAAAAAAATCCTCCCTCAAGTACGGTCCTACTGTTTTATATGCTCAGGGCAAGACAAAAATATAGGGACTACTTAAAGTTAACATATATTTTTATACCTAAAATTTAAATTACATAAGGAAAAAAATACTAATAAATAAGATTCGCAAGTTTTTTTAAAATTTTACATACACAAAAATAATCATGAAAAGATCATAGGTATTTTTCTAAATGTAAAAGAATCAATAAGTACATTAGTGTCTTCATAAACAAATAATTATAGTTTATAAAAATGAATTAAAAAAATTAAAATTTAAAAAATTTACAAACAATAACATTGTTAACATAATAAATAATAAATAATAAATAATAAATTAATTATTAACAAAAAAAATTATAAAAAAAAACTTACAAACATGGCGAAGCTAAAAATATTTTTGATTGGGGGTCAGAAATCAAAACATTTCAAAACGCGATAAAAATATTAATAACAAAATATAAAACATAATTAATTTAATAAAATAGTTCGAATAGAAAACACATTATAAATCTCACATATTCTATATTGATATTTATAAATACTTTTTATTTTAGCTATATGAATTTCAAATTTTTCTAGAATAATTTAAATACTATAACACATGATAGAAAGTTCTAAACTATATTGACTAGATGATTTATATTTTTTTTAAAACAAAAAAAAAAAACTTATCTTTTTATTTGTTTTTCCATAACTAAATCACAAAATATATTTCATGTAAATTAATTAATCAAGTTAAATCATCTTTAAAATCCATAATTCATTATAAAGCTCACAAAAAAAAATACTATTTTATCTTTATTTAAATATATTATATATTTAAATATCTTATATCACACACACACAAGGGGATGGGGGTGGTGTGTGCCCTCTCCCAATATTGGCCCTGGGCAAGGGCCTAGCCTACCCTTGCCCAAGGTCGGGTCTGTCCTCCCTATGTAAACGTTAGGATCAAAGGCACTATTGCAGATCTGATTAAAGAATGTTGGCAAAGTTCTAGGAGAGATTAACTAGTTGATCAAGGCCGGGGGCTCATATTTATAGGGAACAAAATGGTGTGACATATCAGATGTGCTAATTAAGGGTGCTCTCTCCCATAGCCTTGGGTGGTGTACAACGGCCCACGAAGGGGTGTTATAAAAGCTATTCAGGCGAATCTCTGTGGGAATGTTAGAACCCGAAGGGTGACTATGGTGAATTGAGACGTGCTCTTGTGGGTCTTCCTCCTTCCTTCCAAATTTAAAAAAAAAAAAAAATCTTTACTATTCATTGGTCAATCGTTATGCGTTTTTTTTTTTTTTAAAACTTAGTTATTTTATCAAAAATAAAACAGGCAAAGTGCTAAAATGTTCATAAAAAATCTAAACATTACTATCATTTTATGTTTTCATTCGTCAAAACTTTATAAAGCTCTCAATAGAAGTGACATATTGGCATTATGAGTTTGAGTCGATCAGTTATAAACAATCTAAGTTGGTTTACCTCCTTGTGGTCCTTTGACAACTAGCACCACAAGGCGAGGTTTAATTTACCTAGTGCACACCATCAGATAGTGACTACATGTTTCTCTCGTCACCCAAAAAATACTTTGTAAAGTTTGTACTATATTTGATAATTGGAAAAATTACAATTTAGTCCCTAAGTTATAGGACATGTGTAATTTTATTTCCTAATTAACAATGAGTTGAAATAAATACGTCCTAATTAGTCAACAATGTGACACATTTTGGATGGAAAGACCACACGTGTTTCTGGCATCAATAGTAATTATCCTTCAGCTATTAACAATTTTGATTAATTCTCACATTATGGGTACCCTAAATCTAAACAAATACACTCTTATCTATATAAAATTGACTAAATTGTCCACAAAGATCATCTCTAATGTGTAGTTAGAACTTATTGAAAAAAACAAAAACAAAAACAAAAACAAAAAACAAATTAAAAATTGTAATCTTTTAAATTGTAAGTTATGGTTTTTGCTCATAGCAGTTACAATTTATCTTCAAAATTACATTTGGCAAGAATCATTTAATGTACTGCATTGTAAAATGAGGAGTACAATAGCAATCCTTCAATGAATTAGGGGAGTATTGAATTGCAAAAAACATAAAACAAAATTAATAGAAAACATATTAGATCCAAATTAACATTTTTTGTTAACGTGGTGAATTCATTATATGAAAAACAAAAGGCAAAAAAAAACAAAAAAACAAAACAAAACAAAACAAAACAAAAAAAAACAAAAACAAAAACAAAAAAAAAGAGCAAAAGTATAGTTCCTTTTGAATAAATGTATTGGCCATATGATAGAACGTAGAACCTCTTTTCTTAACAAGTGGACTACAAAATAAAAGAGGCAAGTCACCCTTTCTCAGAACATGCTTTCCCTTCATGTGGATACATCTTTTTCTTCATTTTTCTTTTCCTTTGTCAAACTAACCAAGTTATTATAACAATGAAATTTGATAGATTGTCAACTGAATTAATTACATAATTATTACGGAGTACTCTATTTTTGTACAGTTAATTGTAAAACTCTTAATTATTGTTGTCGAGATTGACTCGAAACCTGTACTCTAAGCCATTCGGAAAGAGAGCGAGTCTCAGCCAAAAGCTGACACGTTGGTCATTGACTGTAAAACCATTATGAACCAAATTTAGGACATCAACCTCGTTCATGCATGTTTTTTGGGTAGGGAATCAATGCGCTGATTATTTGGCCAATCTTGGTCAATCTACGGAATGGGGACGATGATCTTGGAGCAACCTTGAAAGGAATCAAAACCTTTGGAGAAAGATGCTAGAGGCGTAGCCACAAGAAGAATCTACTAATTTTGGGACCAATGAGTCCCTCCGGGGTACCAAAAAAAAAAAAAAAAACTCTTAATTATAATAGTTGTGTAAATCTGTGTAGTAAAACCCACAAAAATTAAAGTGAGTATGCCCAATGCAACTCTTAGTAAAAGGATCATAAATTATTTGTATACATTTATCCGAATTTAGTAGAGAGGAAAAAATATTAATATCAAACTGAGTAATGATAAGTTTTTTTTTCTTCTTGAAGTTATCTGTTAATATTTATTAATTTCTTGACATGACATTATTATTATTATTTTTACTCACTTCCTTTTTGTTTGACCTACTTTTCTTTTTATTCTGTTTCAAAAACTTCCCATTTGCCTAATGTTATTTATTTGTTTATTTGTAGATGAAAAGGAGGTTAGGAGGGGAGACCCAAGGGAGTTGCAAAGACCACAGCTTCAAGCTCTTTCAAGAACGCTAAACTACGCCACACCAAACCCAATTCATTTTCTATCAAACCCGCCGCTACTACTCGAAAATGTGTGCTACTACTCAAAAATATGCGCTAGATGACCAAAAAAGTTGTAATTTGAATTCGTGACCTTGTGAATATTACAAGTTTGTATCCTTAGTCATTTTAATAGTCATCCCATATTCTTTTGCTACCTCTCATTTGACTCTAATTTAAATATCACTACCTTTTTGCATTTCCCAACTTATCATTTATTCCTTTTAAAATAGATCCCAATACAACTTTTGAATTCCTTTTAAAATAGGTCCCAATACAACTTTTTCAGAAGGGAAAATTTAGAAATATATATATTACATCTTATTTATATTTTTAAAAATCACACCAAACACAACTCTTGCTTAACTCATGATACTATAGTTCAACTTATAGACAATAATGAATTGATTATTAAAAAAAAAAAAAAGTTGTCACGTTAGTGTAAATACTAGAAGGTAAGGGTAGGATAGAAAAACAAAAATTTTCACATCAAATTGCAGGACAAGTGAAGCATGCCAAACCAACCAAGCAATTCCTTTTTTTTCTTCCACTTCGATCTAAGTGCATGATACCAATTTGGACTAAAATTTAGTTGATGGTATGTTGTTAATGGACCATTTCTAGTGCTCTCAACATCCCACGAGCCCCCATCCCCTCTTCTCCCCATTTTTAAACTCACCCTTTTATCTTTATCCCCCCAATCCCCATCCCCATTCTTCAATTATTTCCATCTCTCCCCCCCAAACATTAACACTCCCCTCCCTCTCTTATTTCTCCTTCCACCATGGCTCTAGAAACTTGGCTCATCAAAGTAAAGAAGACCATAGCGCGTGCCACGGCGCCCCACCATCACGCCGCGAAGCCGAGCGTGATGGTCAAGAAATCCGCGCAGGTCGGCGTTTTGGCCTTCGAGATCTCCGGCCTCATGGCCAAGCTCCTCCACTTGTGGCAGTCCTTGTCGGACAAGAACGTGACGCGCCTCCGCGGCGAGTGTTTGGCATTGGAGGGCGTCCGGAAGATCGTGTCCAACGACGACGTTTTCCTCCTCGGCCTGGCCTGCGCGGAATTGGTGGAGAATCTCCGGGTGGTGGCGAAATCCGTGACGAGAATTAGCCGGAAATGCGACGACCCGAAGCTCCGGTCCTTGGACCGGAGCTTGAACGAGTTTGCGAACTCCGGGAAGGACCCGCACGGGATGGTTTTGGGTTGGAAAGAAATGGAGGCAAAGATTAAGAAGATGGACCGCTACGTGAGCTCAACAGCTCTGCTTCATAAGCAAATGGACGAGCTTTCCGGCCTGGAAAAGAAGGCCGCGCAGGCCGAGGGCCTGGAGAGCTCGGCCAGAGAAAAACGGCTCGGCGATCTCCACCAAAAGATCCAATGGCAGAAACAACAAATCAAATACCTCAAAGAGAAATCCCTCTGGTCTAGAACCTTCGACACCGTCACATTATTACTCGCCCGGTCCATTTTCACTATATTAGCGAGAACCAAGATTGTTTTTGGAATCAATAATTCCACCCTCCCCTACCCATCCACGCTCCCCCGGAGCCTCTCCGCCTCCGCCACGGTCCACCCGTCGGAAAATCCGCCGCCGCCGTTCGTCTCCGGGCCGCTACTCCAAGAACCGCCGAATAAATTCTTCCGGTCGAATTCCGACATGCTAAAACCCCCGGCCACCACGCTCGGCGCGGCGGCGCTGGCTCTACACTACGCCAATCTTATAATCGTGATGGAAAAGATGATCCGATCGCCCCAGCTCGTCGGAGTCGACGCCCGGGACGATTTATACTCAATGTTACCCAACAGTATCCGGTCGGCGCTCCGGGCGAGGCTAAAAGGGGTGGGATTCTCCGCCACCGATCCGGCGCTGGCCGGCGAGTGGCGAGACGCGCTGCAGAAGATATTGGGATGGCTTTCGCCATTGGCTCACAACATGATCAAATGGCAGAGCGAGAGGAGCTTCGAGCACCAAAACCTCTTGCCCAAAACCAACGTTCTCTTGCTCCAAACCTTATTTTTTGCTAATCAGGAGAAGACCGAAGCCGCCATTACCGAGCTTCTCGTCGGCCTCAATTACATCTGGAGATTTGAAAGGGAGATGAATGCTAAAGCCCTATTCGAATGCACAAACTTCAACACCTTCTTGAATTTGCAAGAATTCAAATAATACCTGTCTGCACCACTAATCTTTAGTAGGCAGTATTTGAAAGAACAGAACAGGTCAAGATTAGAAATTTAGCAACGACAGTGTGATGATTATATCCAAAATGGACCGATCCAGCCATTGAATTACTATGATTTACTTCATCCCACCTGCTCTGTCGGACCGAGACAAGCCAGGGAAGAAAATTTGAAGTAATAATTCCCTGTTTATTCTTCATCTGTCAAAATTTTCTTGGGCTTTTTTTTTTTTCTCTTAATTTAATTTTTATTTTTGGTATATCATTCCAATTAAGAATCTAGAGATTAAGAATCCTCTTCCAGATCTAAAGAGGGTTTTGTTTTGGCTCTAACCCTGCCGTGCCGGTATAAATGTATATTGTAATGTATCTTTGGCCATATAATATATGTGAATGTATAATATATGATGGGATTGGGTCAAAACTTCATTTCATGATGATTTCAAAGTCATGTGAACTTATTCTTGTAGTTGCTATATATTATGATGTTACCACATGGATCCACTTTGATTAAGGCATACCAAATAATTTCTTGATATGCACATTAACCAACCTTGATTATTATGTTAGAATAATAATAATTTCAAATATAATAAATATGAGTATGATGGGCAGTTGGATTATAATTGTCATTTAACTTGGTCACCTTTTTTTTTTTTGTTTTTGAGTGTGATTTAGTTGAGGAGAATTTAATCAAATTTCCTCCCACTTTGGATACTCCATGAACCACATATTCTTTTGATATTTCTGGTTAGGTTGCAATTATGCATATTCACATGATAGATATATTGTCCAATAATAACTATATTGGTATGAAAAAAAAGTTAATAAGATAAAGCCTATTATTTAAAAATGAAAAATAGCATATAATATTCAATAATTAAACTTTTCCAGCCAAGGATAATCTTAACTACTGTACTATTGTAATCTATTACATTCTTCTCAAAAGGATGAATCTCCAACTTCAAGGGCCCACCTTGACCTGACGGAGCATCTGGGAGCCCCCTCACTTTGAGATGTTGTTCCCACACTACCGCTGGTAAGACTCAATCGATCCATGGTCTTTCTTTCCAAATTTCACCCTTATGACCAACTGAGTTGTACTCTATTACATTACCGAGTCAATAGGCCTCCACTGGAATTCGAACATGTAACCTCCCATTAGAGAGAGTGATGAGTATAATTGTGAGTGTAAAAAAAGGGTGTAAAATGTCATTCCGCTGAGGATTGGGGCTATGGCACGTATTGTGCGAATTAAAAAGTACTAGACACTAGAGCAGTTGAATCAAATAGAATCCAAGTAAATGATAATTGAATAAGGAAATTAAAGGAAATAAATTGGCTAATGAATAAATTGAATGATAAAGGAATGGGTCAGATTATGGGTATTGCAATCTCAATGTTCTAACAACACAGAATTAGGGAAAGAATGATTAACCAAGGGATTTATGGGCAATGCACACAAGAATTCAATTCAGCTACTTTCGTAATCAATAAACAGAATTAGGCTAGGATTGCCCCACTTTCGTAATGCATCAATCATAGTCTTAAGCACCTAAGCATTGTAAGCCCCCAAATTACCCCTATTCTCATAGTAGGAAAGATTAGGTTGGAATTGGTAAGGCTCGAGATCTTCACCCAACTTTCGTTGTAATGAATCACTCTCCTAAACTAGCAATCAATTGTGGCCACCAATTAATAACAAGTAGAAAATAATCCTCAATTCAACATAAACCCTAGGTGAATAATTCAATATCTTTATGCAATAATCACATATTGAACATCAAGATTAGCAATAGATCCCTAATCTAAACCGATAAACGAACTACTCACTCATGATTAAAGCAAACAAAACAAAGCAAGAATTAAATATTGAAATCATAGCAGCGAATCTAAAGAATAAAAGAGAGAACTTTACTAACAATCTCGAAGAGTAATTCCAATCCAAAACCTTGATTCCAAGCTTGCAAACGTATTCAAGTATGTAAAACAGTGCTAATCTATGCTATGGAAAACTCTAAAGAGAAGGAAAATTGTACCGAACTAAACTAGGGCTCGGAATGCCCAAAAAGACAGCAAAACGCGAGATTAAATACTAGACAGCAGCAAGGTCACGGGCACCCTCACGACCGGGATCAGGGCTGTGAGGCGCCCTGACCAGCTGATGTCCGTGATGGGGCTCACGGCCGTGAGGCGTCCTCTTGGTTTGCCTTCTGACTTCTTTCGTGCTCCGTTGCTCCTTTCCGACCTCGGTAGATTCTTATGCTTCGAAAACTCGTCCAAGATGACTGAAAATCCTTCCTTTACTCTTCGTTCGTGAATAAACTAAGATTAATCAAATGTAACACACAAACGAGTCTTAAATAATTCATCAAGGTAAAGGAAATAAGCAACAAAACTAACTAAATTATGGGGCAAATAATAGTATAAAATCATATGTATTAGAAAGCTATAGAAATATCATTGAGTTATAAGCAACTTGGCAAGTTTTTTTATATTCTGAGTAAAAAGTTATCAAAAACTATAATATTATTCTAAATAGATTCTAGCATTAACTTTATTTCCATGTTTGAACTAAAATTTGAATTCACATCATTAAAATTGATCAGTTAATTTTTTTTTTTAAATCAAGTCAACTGTGTAGTACTCGACTTGACTTGAATGGCTTAGATATTTGTATGTGTTTTAGTATTTTTTTTTTCTCTCTTTTTTTTTTATAAAAAAAATAGAATTTACATATATTATAATTACTAAACTGAAGTTATATGACAATTGTATTATTTTATATTTTTAAAACATTGCAATTGAATAAGTTTTTCGATATAGCATTATCGATTTATCGTTGGCTTAATTAAGGCTAAAATATTATTGTTAATTATTGACTTTTTTCATGATTTTATAAACTCGGTCAATCAAGTCGGACGAGGGCTTCCTTCAAAAAAAAAAAAAAAAAAGTCGGACGAGGGCGGTCCAAACAATACAGCCTCTTTCGGCTTCTATATACACAATGGTGATGGTTCGTTTGTGGTAGTTGTCAACGTTCCTCTTGCATATCCTCAGGATCCTGCTCTAGCTGAAACTATGGCGGTTCGAGAAGCATTATCTTGGCTGAAGGAACACGATTTCACATACGTTATTGTCTTCTCCGACTGTCTGTCTCTCTGTTTGAATCTTCATCATAAGATTATAGCTCGTTCATATGTTGGTCATGTAGTTCATTCTTGCTTACAGTTAATCAGTTCCATTCCAGGTTGTTTTGTTAGCTTTATTAGCGGGCAAGCCAATCAGGTTGCTCATTCTTTAGCTAAAGCCGAGGGAGCTGCTTCCTCTCGCTCTGTTTGGGGAGATTCTCCTCCATTGTTCTTGAACCATTTGATAAGTTAATATATTTGCTTTGTTGGTTTTCAAAAAAAAAAAAAAAGTCGGACGAGGGCAAATTATGCTATGGACCTGGGTCTACCTTGCAAGGTGGACCCGAATCTATGTTCATAAATTTAGAACATCACAATTTTAGAATTCTATATTCACAATTTTAGTTCTCAATATACAAAATTACATTACTCAATATTCACAATTTTTGAACTCTATATTCACAATTTTGTTATATATATTCAAAAATTGTGTTATACTGTTGAACATAGAGTTTTGATACTATTGAATATAGAGTTATGAAATTGTGAACGTAGAGCTATGAAATTGTAAATATAAAATTATGAAATTGTGAACATAAAGTTATGAAACTATGAACATGAAGTAATGAAATTGTGAACATAAAGTAATGAAATTGTGAACATGAAGTTATGAAATTATGAACATAGAGTTATGAAATTGTGAACATGGGCTCGGGTTCACCTTGCAAGGTGGATCTGGATCCATGACATAACAACTGTCTAACGAGCTAGCTAGTCACCTCTTCTCATTAAGTAATTTGGCATAAACATGCCAATTCCAGTCTAAGAAGTAAACAAGTTGAGCTCCAATGCATATTTTATTAGTAAATAAGTACATGAGTTCATTGGGAGACCCAAATTAAAGCCCAAAAAATTGATCAAAGGTGATGAAGACTCGTTGTGTGCAGAGTGTGCAGACAAGGATGAAAATTGATAACTGATTGGATAGCTCACGATTTACCTCCCCAAGTGTCCTTGGACAAAGGTTCTGGGAGCTTAAAATTGTAGAATAATTGAGCTCTAAAGTTGCAGAATAGCGGTGTGTTGAAATTGATGTTCCCTGACAGCAAATGTGAGACAAAAAGAAAATAATTAACATATTGGTAATATTGTAGATGATACATCTTGTCTTGTCTTGTCTTATTACTGAGATGGCATAGACCCATAAGGTAGGGGTGTCAAAGCGGGCCGGCCTGCCCCATTAAGCCCGCCCCACCGCGGGCCTAATTTCTGGCGGGTTTTTGCGGGCCGGCCCGTTAGGCCCGCGGGCTAGAGTTTAAGCAACCCTAACCCGCCCCACGCGGGTTGGCGGGCCCCGCGGGCCGGCCCGTGGACTTTTTTAAAAATTATATTTATTAAATTTTTTAATATAAATAATATAATTAAATCTAAATAAATATAATTATGTATATAATTAATTATATATAATTAAATATATATAAAAACTTAGTGTACTGTGTTCGCATGCGAACACAGTACACTAAGATTGTATATATAAATTATATATACAATCTTAGTGTAC
>NC_044920.1:21993866-22183663 GCF_003576645.1 Ipomoea triloba
CTTAGTGTACTGTGTTCGCATGCGAACACAGAACACAAGATTATATATATAAATAACTTTTTTTTTAAAAAAAAAGGGTCTGGCCCGCAGCCCGCGCGGGCTAACCCACGCGGGCCGCGGGCCAGGCCCGTTAGGCCCGCTTTTTCGCGGGCCACTTATTTAGTAGCCCTAACCCGCCCCACTGCGGGGCGGGTGCAGGCCGGCCCGCGGGCTTCGGCCCATTTTGATAGTACTACCTTCAGGGCATCCTCAATAGTTGAGTTTTTTTTTGTGGTTTTTAAAGAGTTTTTGTAAGTGTGGTTAGGAAAGAGAAAATTGTAGGAAAGAGAAAAGAAAAAAAATTAAAAAAAAATTAAGAAATTAAAACATCGCCATTAACGCGCCCACTGAGCGCAATTGTGACAGCCACCCCATTAACACGTGATTGGTCCATTAACGCAATAGGTCCCACATTTCGATCTGCGAAAAACCTTCCCATTGCCAGAGGATCTCTACCTTTCTCTCCTCCACCTCACCAAAAGTTTCTCAAAATCTGGTCCAAAAACTACTAATGTAGATGGCCTTATTATATATGCGTCTCAAGCCTAGAAAATATGATCAACCAACCTAGAAAGTAGGATACCAATAAAGTAGGATATTGACTAACTAAAATGAATAAATCAACAGTGAACAATAATTAAATCAGAATTATAATGATGGTCTAACAAAGATTAGTCTAGCATAAAGAAATTGAATGTATCAAAAAATAATTTTTTCTTTTCTTTTTTGTTAAAAGAGATAGGCGAGTGAGTAAAACATGACCGACTTTCGTACTTGATAATTACGAGTTTAATTTTTGTCAAACATCCTCATAACCATGCCATACTTAATGTTTTGGGCGAATTTAAATGGATGGCTGAAATTGTATGAAAGTGTGGAAATTGGAAGGAAAATTGAGTAGTCTTAATGAGCTGACTATAACTGCATTTCACTGTCAAATATACCAAATGCCATATGGCCATAGACTTCTTGGGACCTAAGAAATCATTACAACTTCAAAATGCATGAGGACAACAAATGTTTTCTAGCTTAATAAATTCTAGTAGAAGATGAGATCATGAGAAGCCATGGCCATGATTTTAGTATGAGGTTGGCCCTACTTTCTAGAATTTTTTTGAAATTTCTTTTTCCAAAAAATGCAACATATATAACCTTTTTCAATTGGTGGATATATATACATAATATTTAGCTATCTCCCAGCTGATATTTGGGGTGACACTGTGACAGCAACCCATATTATTCCCTATTTTCTCCACACCACTTTGCCTGCTCTTTGTTTGCCCTCAATAGTGTTGCTTTAAAATTTAGAAAAAAAAAAAATTATAGTTTCTTGCTATGATGGGGTCATGTTAATTATATTTCCATCCAAACATTTAACATTCATTGAATCATAAGGTTTATCGACTGATATTAAATAAATTTGACACACTTGCTTCATAATCAAATAGAACATGGGTCACACTTATGAGAGGCCGTCTCACGGATCCTTATTCGTGAGACGGGTCGGGTCGGGTCGAATCAACATGCAAATGTCATGCTTATATACTCAAATATAATCCTAATCAAGAATACAATTTTTATTACTTATAAAAGAAAAAGTAATACATTTTTCATAATAAGTAATGTTGACAAGTGCCCCTTACTTAAAATATAATATTTTAAAGAAAAAATGTACTCCGTAATACTTTTTAAATCGAAATGTAAAAGTATTTTATTTTCCCTTAAAAATATTACATTTACCCAAGTAACAAAAATTTTGTTCCTGATTAGTATTACATTTGAGCATATAAGTATGACATTTGTGCGTATAAGTATTATATTTGCATCTTGACCCAACTCAACCAGTCTCACGGTGAGATGGTCTCACACAAGTTTTTGTCATAGACCATATATAAGAGGTAGTAATATTAGAAAACTGTATAATCAACTGTTTTTTTTTAATACATTGTAACAGAGTCAGTAATGTATAATCAACTGTTATGATTTGAATACACTAGGGAACTCGATATTCAATACTAGGGGTGTAAACGAATCGAATCGAGTCAAATACTTCAGTATTCGATTCGAATTCGATTATTTTGATGAGTATTCGAATTCGAATTCGTCTGGTGTGTTCGAATCCTAAATTCCAATTCGTATTCGATTCGACCAATTTATTCGAATATATTCGATTCGATTCGAATATTCGAATTCGAAATGACTATCTTAATTTTTTTCTAAATTTTTTAATAAATTAAGATAAAATATAACAAAAATTGCCGCGGCCGTAAAGATTGTTGCCTTTGCCGAATGACAGTGGCCGTGAGGAGTTGCTTGCTGAGTTGCTCTCCTTGTTGCCGTGCTTCCTTGCCACGACGGTGGTCTGCCGTGAAAAGGGGAGGACAAGAAGAGGGCGAAGCAGTTGGTGGAAGAGGGGAAGTTGGGAACTGCGGCTGCCCTACTCTCACTTTTATTTTAGCTTAGGGTTTATGCCTTTACTAGTTTAGTTTCTTTATATATATATATATATATATATATATATATATATATATATATATATATATATATATTCAAATATTTGAATACTATTTGAATCGAATCTATCCTGATTTGTATTTGGATTTGAATAACATTCGAATCAAAATGTGTATTCGAATTCAGATTCGTATTCGAAATATTCGAATTCGAATATAACTATTCGAATTCGAATCACGAATCGAACCAAAAGTATTTGATTTGTTTACACCCCTATTCAATACATGCATTATCTCTATTCTGAAAAGTCTTTAGCTTTTTAGGTTTTGAAAGATTATATTGCACATGCATCTTTAATTTCCTCATTGGTTCTTTCCGCTCCTTTTAGTTATTTTTCTAGTCTATACATGGAGGTGATCAATCCCCGTCAATCCTAGCTAACAACTAACTTTATAGGCAACCGATACCAGGAGATATCTCATACTTTAATTTGTTATAAAGTGATACAATATTTTCTCATATTTAAAATACTTTTTTTTTTGAATACATTTAAAATACTTCTTAAGATTTGTTGTGCACCGTGTCATTGCAAGATTGTTGCCTTTAGAACCAACTATTATACCCACAACCTCCTGGAAAATATAGGGTCCCCTGTTAGGCATGACTTTCCTTGCTTTATAAACTTGCTAATCAATTACTTTCTCAATACTAGATCACCCTTTATTTACCAAAAAAAATACTAGATCACCCTTTTAAGTTGTATGTGCTCAAATTCAAGATCAGTTTAGGAAGTTGACATGTTTGGTGAGTGAAGATAATAAGATATACATATTGGGCTGACGGAAAATTGTAATTTTTGTCCCTTCATAATATGTCAATTATCAATGTCAATTATAAAATTGTAATTGTTGCCCCTCAATTTTTAAAAATGGTACATATATTGCCCTTCCCGCACCGATAGGGGGCAATGTTTACACCATGGGAGGGGCAGTATATGTACCGTTTTTGAAAATTAAGGGGCAATATTTACACCACTAATAATTCAGGGGTGACATTGATAATTGGCATATTATGGAGGGGCATACATTACAATTTTCCCTTGGGTCAGAGGACTAAGGATGTTAATCGTAGGTTGAAATCGAGGCAAATCAACGGGAGTTCAAAACGAGGTTGTTAAATTTTATGAGTTAGAATAATGCACATTATGAGTTAGAATAATGTAATGTGTTAGAATAATATATTTTATGTGTTGGAATGATGAAACTTATGGGGTAAGATAATATACTTTATGAGTTAGAATAATGTACATTGTGTTTTAAAATAATGTATGTTGCAGTGGGTCACGTGAAAAAAAATACGTAAAATGATGTCGTTTTTGGACCGTAGTCTACACAGTTGTGTGAACCACGGTCCACACAATAACTATTGTTGAAATTGAGGTAAATTATGCCATAGACCCGAGTCCACCTTGCAAGGTGGACCCGGAGTCTATATTCACAATTTTAGAACTCTATATTCACAATTTTAGATCTCAATATACAAAATAACATTATTCAACATTCACAATTTTTGAACTCTATATTCACAAATTTGTTATATACATTCAAAAATTGTGGTATACTGTTGAATATAAAGTTATGAAATTGTGTATATAGAGTTCTATAATTATGAACATAGAATTCTAAAATTGTTAATATAGATCCGAGTCCATGGCATAACAACCGTGAGGCAAATTATTGTGTGGACCATGGTCCACATAGGTGACATAGCTATGTGGACCATGAATATAGGGTACATTTTTATTATATTAAAAGTACATTATTTTTGTACTGAAGGTACATTATTTGATTAGTATATATAAAATAATGTACTTTCAATACTTAAATAATGTACTCTAAAATAATGTACTTTTAGTATATTAAAAATGTATTTTTTATTTATGATCTACACAGTTGTGTGGACCATGGTCCATGCAATAATGACTCCAACCGTGATGTGTTGGCCTGATAAGATCGAAACTTAGAGAATTGAGGAATAAAAATTAACCTGACAAGAAAATCAAGTTAATTGGGCCAGTCTTATTGGACTATCATGCTGTGTGAGAAATGGATTAAATTTGAGGAAGAATATAATGAATTGGAAGTTGCCTAGCTACCATGGTTGGGCTTATTTGGGTGGGGTGGTGGTTGTACTTGTGGGCTGATAAAGGTTTAGGAAGTGTAGAGATGATCTTTCATTCTACCAAAATTTCTGCTTCAGGTGTCCATGCTTGTCAAACTGCATTCCACTAGGGTTGTTATTCACATACACTATACTCTACATTCACATACACTATACTCTATATTCACAATTTGTAAACTCCACATTCACACATTACAGGATTATATGTTTAGTAACTATATTACCACTGTTATGCATTCACACATTCAAAATTCTATATTCACAGCTCCTATATTTCACATTCACAACTTGAGAACTCCACATTCACACATTACAGGGCTACAAGTTGCTAAAACTTCTTTAACTCTATTACAGATTCACACATGCATAACTCTACATTCACGATTTCTATACTCCATATTCACAATTTGAAACCTCCACATTCACACATTTCTGGGCAACTCTACATTCACACAATCATAAATCTACATTCACGATTTCTATACTCTACATTCACACTTTGAAACCTCTACATTCACACATTTTTGGACAACTCTATATTCAGCAATATGTTTACTAATTAAAAAAAAAAAAAAAAAAAAAAAAAAAAAAAACAACGTAGTTTTGGACCGAGGTCCACCTCGGTCCACAGCATAATTTGCCATTCCACTATCAATGGCGATTCATAGTATTGTTCCAAACCTAAAATTGATATTTTGAAGAGTTTATATCACTTTTAATCACTTAATTTAATTCTTGTCACATTTTCCGACCGACAGAACATTTAAAAGGATGTAAATCATGGTAACTCGGTGGATAAGCAAACAATGTCAAATATTGAATCTGTTCACTTTGGACATAATCCCCACACTAACACGTACTTTTCTAATATAATATTAATATTATTAAACTAGGAGTAGAACTATACATATATTAGTTGGAGTTTTAGTATAGTTTGAATGTTACTTGATGTTATGTAGTTTTTTATTTAAAATAATACGGAGTACTAATAATAATTCATTTTATATATCAATAATTAATGATATTCAACTCAAAAAAAAAAAAAAAAGTGATACTAATTCAAAATTCAATAAAAGAATATTCCAAAGATGTTAGACAAGCAGCAAGATTCCAAACTTTAAAATACTAACTGCAAAAACTACAAAATTTTCAATTACATTCAAAACACAACAGAGGAATTAAAACTATGTTACTGCCATATTCTAGTACTTACAATATAATCTTGCTTTGCAAGCACAGATTAACAAGCATGAGCAACACATATATGCGGCGTTGGTTTGGTTGCGGTTCTTTTTATTTCTTTGAGGGTTAGGTTTTTACCTATTTTTTTGTTAGTAGCAGTCTTTCTCCGTTTGTGTAACGGTCTGAGTCCACCCATGTTCGCTCCAAAACGTACGGGAGCTGGCCCAGGGAGAATCGAATCCGTGTTCTCCCAAAATTCTTCCCCACAAAGAGAGCTCACTTGCCACTTGAGCTACCCGATTGAATTACTTATTTCGGTAATGATAATAGAGAACAAAGTCTTTAAATGCCAAAGACTTTGTGATCAAGATGCATGAAATAACTTCCCCAAAAGGGAGGTCATGGCTGAGTTCGAACCTTAGTGTAGGCGATATTGACTCGTTGCGCTTCAGCGGGTTGAGGAAGTATATATGGACAGATACTACATGTAACAGGGTCAATAGGACTAAAAAAGGCGAAGTAGACAGATACTACATATAACAGGATTAATAGTACTCAAAAAAAAAAAAAGTCTTTAAATTGACAAGATACCTGAGTCCTAAGTACTTAATTGCATGTGTTTGTAGGTGATTTCACCCAACTTATTTAATTGTTTTTCAAATAAAGGAAAGAATCAAAGAAAATTCTCAATAATTTAGGGTGTGTTTGAAAACTCAGAAAATGATTTCAAGAAATCATTTTTCGAGTTTTCAGTGTTTAGCAAGAGGAGAAAATAAAAGTCAATGGAAAATGTTGTCTTGGTCAATGAAAAATAAGTGTGTTTTTTCAAAAAAAAAAATGATTTCCCCTTTTTTGGGGGAATTCATTTTCCACGCCTTTCTCTTTCAACACCAGACCACGCCTCTCTCTACCAACACTAGACTACTGCTTATCTACTCTCAACTTCTTCTTGCTACAACAACTGCTTCTTCTTCATCTTCTTGCCATCATCTCCTTTCGTCGTCGTTCACCACCACCAAAGACTGTTTAATTTCCTCCTTTTTTTCAGTTTTGATTTTTTATTCTGGTAGCGAATCTGGTGGAACTCAGCCATCGGAGATGGTTTCTGGTTGTGGGGACAAAAGCCCACAGTCGAAACCTTCCTCGTTGGTTTCCGCATCAGAAACCAAAGGCATTGGTTTCCCAGCCAGAAACTAGTCTGGTTTCCGACTTAGAAAACCATACGATACCACTAGTTTTCTGGTTATTTTGTTGTGATTTTTCTGTGATTTTTTTTATGTTACTTTTCTAACACCATATACAAATCTGTTCTTGGTGATTACAGCGGGTTCAATCACCCCATCTCGGATCATAAGTCTCTTAACTTGTTGTAGAATTCTTCCATAGTGAGTGATCCTTGTTGAAGTGTGTTTAACTCAAAAGACTGATGATGGTGAAACAATGGACAATGAACTAGAAAATCACAAGGAATAGCAAAAACAAATCTGGACAGATTTTACCATGAAGTTTCCCAGACAATGTTATTTTGTTGTGATTTTTTAATATAAATTTGCAATGAGTTTTTGTTTATTTTTTATGATGGATAGTAATGTATGTGCAGTTTCTATTGTGAGAAAACAATGCTATTTTGCTTTGATTTTTTATATAAATTTGCACTTAGTCTTTGATTGTTTTAATGAATGGAATGATAATGAATGTATGTGCAGTTTCTTATGAAGAAATGTTTTGTTACAATTGTGATACTTTTGTTGTGATTATTTTGCTTTTTTGATTGTATAGATGGATAAGAATCATGTCCCTGCAACTGTTATAAGTACATCATGTGCAATATTAGCTGTTGGAGTTCTTCTATTACAACTACTTAAGAATATAAATCAAATATGTGCAATGTGCATCATAGATAAGAATCATGTGCGTGCAACTGTTATAAGTGCATCATGTGCAATATTAGTTGTTGGGGTTCTTCTATTACAACTACTTAAGAATATAAATCAAATAGATCATGAGATTGTCAATATTAGCGATTGGGTTCTTCTAATGTTAAATTTTTTTACTATTGCATAATTTTATTTTATTTTTTTGGTTTTTTTTTATATCCATAGGCAACCGCAACTCCCAAGTATGAAACTTTATTGAAAAGAAAAATTGAGTATTATGATGAGATGTCTATTATTGTTGGGAGAGATTGTGTCGTAGGAAGGTTTGCAAAATCTTTTGCAGATATTGATTTAGAAGGTACCAATGAAGTGGATGACATATTTCCTGAAAACTTGCATGACCAAAATGTTGAAGAAACTAGGGGGGAAAACATCTGCATCAATTGCTACTTCGTCTAAAAAATTCGGGCGAAACAGAAAGTCACTTGACTTGAAAGTGGATGAAATGGCAGAACAACTTGCTAACATTGCAAAAATCATTAAGTCATTGAGTACGGTTGCATTGATGAAAGTGAATTGTATCAACAAGTGATGACAATAGGTGTTTACTTTCATGAGGATGACGTGTATAAAGCATTTGAATTTCTAATGACAAATGAAGTTCAAGCTAGAATTTTCAAGGTGAAGAGTATAAGCTTGAAGAGGATATGGATTGAGAGCTTTATTTCTTCTTTGAGTTAGATTGTGTATGACTTTGTAGTTGGTTATGTTAGATTTTAGGACTTTATCTTGGTTTGTAAGACTTTCATGTTGGATTGCTAGTTTGTTATTTTGATATCTTATTTTGGATTGTAAGACGTTGGATGGAATGATCACTTGTTTATTTTGGTTTGTTACTTTCAATTGCAATACTTTTGTTAGTTATTTTGATATTTTATTAGTAATTTGTTGATTATACTGAAAATTGTTATTATAAATGTCATATCTAAATAAAACAATTAAAATGTTTAATTATACAATTTTGCTCATTTTTCAGAAAATTAACCAAACACACCAACGCAGTTTTATGGAATGCAACCAAACATCGGAAATGAAAATGTTTTCTGAAAAATGACTCATTTTCCAAAAGTCAATTTTTCTAGTTTCCAAACACACCCTTAATTGAAACAGAATGGTAATAGAATCAAATGTATTTGTAATAGATTTAAGTAAAAGGGATCACTTTGTTGGGTAGTAAATAGGAATTGGAATCAAAATAATTAATTAATTAATTAAAATTAAAATAAACAAATAAATATATTTTAAAATAGAATCAAATACTTAGTAATGATAATATGTTTAAGTAGAAGGGGTCATTAACATTTTCAGCCCAAAGATGGTTCGATCATGTGACCACTCATTTAGAATGGTTACAGATGTGACATCACACTACATACTAGTTGGCAAATAACTAAATATATAACAATATATAATAGATATACACACGTGTGTGCGTGTGTATTAAACTCCATATTTAATGCATGGACAATGACGTTTTTATTTTTTTTTTATTTTTCTCTATTTTTGATTCCATTGTTCAAAAGTAGAAGAGTAAAATGGCAATTAGTTTTGTAATTATTAAAAGATTTGATTTCAATATTGGCATTCCTCAATAATAGGAATTTTGGTGTGGTTTTTTGAGGAGTTTGTAAGTGTAATTAGGAAAGAGAAAATGGGAGTGAAGTAAAAAAGAAAAGGAAAAAATAAAAAATAAATAAAACTGAAAAGAAAAATTAAAAAAAATAAAAGCATTTACGCGCCCGCTAGGCGCGCAAAGAGATCAGTTTTAAACAAATATGGCCCCACCATTCTGACTAAAACATGCAGGAGGTATTCAAACTTTCTCTCTCTCCCTTATCACGGCAATTTATATCTTGGATTAGGGTGCACAATGCATTGTGCACCCGTACTAAATGTTAGGAGATGAGTTCTGTGTATTCTAGACAATCGTTCTATGTATTCTGGCAATCATTCTGTGTATTCTAGGCAACCGTTTAGTGTATTCATGTTAGTAACACAAGTTGTGATGTGTTTGTGCATTCGAATGTTTAGGATGATGAGTTCTGTGTATTTTGTGTCACTATTCTGTGTATTCTAGGCAACCGTCCTATGTATTCATGTTATTAACACAGGTTGTGATGTGTTTGTGCATTCGAATGTTATGAGGATGAGGTCTGTGTATTTTGTGCCAATATTCTGTGTATTCTAGGCAAACGTTCTGTGCATTCTAGGCAACCATTCTGTGTATTCATGTTAGTAACATTCGAATGTTAGGAGGATGAGTTATGTGTATTTTGTGTCAATATTCTATATATTATAGGAAAACGTTCTGTGTATTCTAGGCAACTGTTCTGTGTATTCATGTTAGTAACATTCGAATGTTAGGATAATGAGTTTTGTGCATTTTGTGTCAATATTCTGTGTATTCTAGGCAACCGTTCTGTGTATTTTTGGCAACCGTTCTGTGTATTCATGTTAGTGACACAGGTTGTGATATGTTTGTGCATTCGAATGTTAGGATACACAGAATATAAGCTCAAGTATTATCTATTATATTTCATGTTTTTCAAATTTCACAATGTTGTTTAAATATTCACCTTTTGTCATGTATGTTTTTGTGATCTGATGAATTTGTGTGTGTTTTTTTGTTCTTGCTTCTTCGTCACTATTTTTGTTGTTGTTCAAATTACAGTTATATTTTAATTTAAAAAAAATCGGAAAAACCCGTAACAATACGGCTGGTTTCAGGTGTGGACCCTGGTCCACAGTATAGCGATCCCCTTATCACTCCTGTACCTCATCATATTTTTCTTAAAATTTGTGTAAAATTTCGTTATTGGGGAAGACCTGGATAACAAAAGTAGACAAACAAATATAGTAATGAGTATCAAAACTCATAATAGTGCAAAAGTGTACAATCAAACACTACCTAACATTTTTTTATTTACAAATTTATCTATATATTACAATACATGTCCAAATTAATCACTTAGGATAATTAAGGGAAAAAATGTGCTGTGTCTATAAGTAAGGGAGAAGCAGGACTATATCACTATAATTGATGGTCAAAAGTGCCTTTTTTATGTTTTTTTTTTTTTAGAGTTAATTCAATTTTTTTCCTAGATTTATAGATAACAATTAACTTTTAGTCTTTTTTTTTTATAAGAACATCTTAATTGGTCCTAATATTATTGTGACATGACCATGTTTTATCCTCCATCAATAAAATCATTGAAATGTCGTTAAATACAAGGACATTTAGATCTTTTTTTATACAAAGTAGGTTGACCCACTACAATTTTTTTTAATTCATAAATAATGTCCGAAATGTCTTTGTATTTAACGACATTTAAACTGTTTTGTTAATAGAAGACTAACAATGGTCATTTTACAATAATGTTATGATAAAAGTGAATGAATAGATAAAAAAAAAAGGACAAAAAATGAACTACACTTATATGACAAAAATAGAATTAACTCTTTTTCTTAATAAATTTATAATTTACATTTTTATCACATTCAGAAATATTCTATAAAAAATAATAATAATAAAGATATTGCAAATTGGGACCAAACCAAGAAATTGAATAAGTGGAAGGCGAATTCAAATGACACGTAAATTAAGGTTTTGTCATTACTGAAAATCTGAAATGGAGGAGCGTTTCTTGCGTTCTGTTGCAACTTTGAACAGCACAAAATGGCAAATGTCTTGCGAACATTAATGATAAAGCCATCATTCTCATAAACACCGCCTTAAAAGCGTGAGACTTTTTCGTCGGATGTCATGTGGGGTGTTTTTCTTTTTTTTTTTTTTTTAAGTACTATTGACCCTGTTACATGTGGAGTTTCTTCGTTTTTCAATTACTCCATATTTTATAAGCAATAAATAATGTGAATGGTATGCATGGTGGAGCGATGATTCGGAGGATCATTTAGACTGGCCTCTTGGTCTGGCAAATGATTTTTTTAATACACTTTAACTTGAATTTTTTTTTTGAAAGACACTTTAACTTGATAATATTTCAATCTTTTATTCCAACTAATATGACAAAGAAAATGACGATTCTCTTAGTACATACCATGTAAGTAACGTGATTGATTGATTGGAGTCTACCGAGAAAAATGTTTTACTTATTTAATGGTTTAATTGCACATTTTTTTCTTTTTGAAGTATATTATAAGAGAAAATAAAAATAAAAATATCGTCCCACTTTTTTCTAAAACTAATTCCATGAATTACGTGAATAAAATAGTTTTTTAAGGGTAATTCCTGTCAAGTTGATTAATCAAGTTTGACTTCAGCAAGAGCGACTTATTGACCTTCTTTGTTTGGGCCAATTAGTTATGGGCAACATAAGTTGGTTTACCTTGCCCCAGTGGATATCATCGAATATCGAATAGTAGTTTGCAAGTTTTCCTTGTCACTCAAAATAATACTTTTTATGTTATAAAAGAAAAGCGTAACTACTCTTCAAGAGTGTGAAATACTATTATTAGATGGAGAGTGTGAAATAATATTATTAGATGAAGTATACAGTCAACTACTATGTAGTGTGATAACACATTTGTCCAAATGGATGGTTAACATTGAGAAAGTATATAAAATATACTACCTTTTAAATAATTATAATTAAGTGATTAAAAAATATGGCATAATGCTAATTTACTCACAAATGAACCACATAAAATGAGTGTTAGCGATAATTGAACCCATTACTTTCATGTCTAAAAATCATGTTTCACTCACTTAACTACCCTTGTAAGACCACTTTTATTCATTATTGTCTCATAGTGAGGTTGATCAATATATAAATAACCGATTTAAAAAAAAAAAATTAAAGGCTTAGATATAATGTTATGTCAATAATAAATACTGAGTATTAAAGAGTGGCTTCAGAAGAAAAAATATTATTATCCTTACAAAAATTAGTATTGTAATATTATTTTTAATTCATTATTTTTGTTGAATATTCATAGAAAATTCACATGATAATTAAATATTAAAAATTTAATACAATAATTACATGTTATACACGGAGTAGTAAATATTACTCCGTAATTGATAATTTTTTATATAGAAACTTTTTGTATTGGATAATTAAATAGAGATGAAAATTTTGCTAAATTTAAAATTCAAAAGCCTGACAGACAATGATGGGATCATGGGAGAAGGTTCTATCTGGTTGTCAACATCCTTATTTTGTTGAGGCTTCAGTTTTTTAGGCTTTAACATTTTATTTTTTTTGAAACATAGGCTTTTACATTATATGAAGTACGAATATATATATATATAGGTTTAAATGCGGACAGTGATTTTTCGGGTGTAGTCGGTGTGAATTTACCATAAAATATGTATAAATGCACCATATAGTGCTCATAAATGCACCATAATTAAATGCACTACAAAGAGCGCCACATACCAAAAAACGCACTACACCTTACCACACATAATGGTGCATTTTCGAACATTTTGTAGTGAATTTTGATGTACCTAATGGTGAGTGACCGCACGGGAAGCGTTGTCCGTATGAGAACTCATATATATATATATATATATATATATATATATAATTGAAGCAACAAACAAATGTTGGTCTATATATAGCATCAATTTAACCAACATTATTGCCATTGTGCTTCCAATTTTGTTTATGGATTTCCTTTTTCTGCATCTATATTACTATATATTCGATTTCACAAAGGGTTACTGCATTAACGTAACATTTGTATAGATTTGCTTATTTGGTAAACGTTTTCTTAAATTAATTTTTAAAGAATTATTAAAATTAAATGTTATAAATAATATATCCTTAATGAATGAGCCTTATAGCTTTATTAAGAAAAAAATATTTATAATTATGTAAGGTAATATTATATTCTTTTGTTGTGCTATTCACTCCTAAAGAATCCTAAATTCCTAATCCATTCACCAAGACAGGTAATGGTATCAACTTTTATTACAGAGTATACTAATCATAATTAGATATTTATAACTTATCTCGTGATTAATTACTATTCATGTGAATGACAGAAATGAAAATATTCAATTAATATAGTAAGAATTAATTCTGTTTTGATGTTTTGTATAATTCTATTTTGAATCTGCACTATGCTTACTTCTCAATGGATTACCTATCATGTAACTGCTGTAAGTCAAGTCCACAGAATTCTTTAGTTATCTAGTTGTCATAACCAATTAGTAATAAGTAGATGGACATTAACCATTTAACTACATCCCTCTATGGTAAGTCACATTGTCACGTCTCGAATCGAGTAGGGGTTGAATTCGACCAATTCAACCGACACCCATATATTAACCAACTTAACCACTATTTTTTTTAGTGGTAAAGAAAATTCACAGTCACGTGTATTAAGATTTTAGAAATAACAGTTGAACAAAATGTGTCATACGTTGCATAAATCTAAGTTGGCAAAATGTTTTTAAAAATACCAAATGGAAACAAACCAAAGCATGTTAAACTGAGAAAAGACAAACGAAAAAACACAAAAATACGGGGGTGTTTTGGTAATTACAGCGCCAGAGCGGACCACCACATATTCAAATTTCCGCGCTGTTCCCTCTTTCTTCTCAATGGATATATATAAAGGAGAGATGATCAGTCGTACGGCTCTGTTCTGCAGTTTCGCGTTGCGCTAAAACATACGGGAATTTCGCCGGCCATCGCGACACGGAAAATCCCCTTCTCTCGTTTCCTCCTCTTCTAAGGGGTTTCGCATTCTAAACCCTTGCGGCCCCTGAGACGTCAACAGGGGTCGGCCGGCGGGGGTGAGGGAGCTCAGGTCAACCATTGCGACGTTAATCATTACCTCTGATTTATTCGTTTATCGGTTTTATGTAAGTTTAGTATTGAGGATTTGGAGACCTTTTTGGAGAGGAAAATGGACGACGATATGGATTATTTCGTTGAGGTTGAGCAGGATGAATGCCACAAGCCATCGGAGATTGATTTGGATTACGAGTTTGATGCCGCTCGTTTCTTCGATTTCTCCCACTCCGAGACGATCTTCGAGATCATAGAAGCCGAGCTTTGGTTCCATGCCTCCGGCAATTATCCGCCTTCTCGTAAGAATTTCGTCTAAATCTTTCTCTCTCTCTCTCTCTCTCTCTCTCTCTCTCTGAATATGCGTGCTTATATATATTTTTTAATTTGTTTTCATTATTTGTTTATTTTCTATATCATTTGCATTTGCTTTGAGCCATGAACTCATGATGAATGAATGAAGAAAGCAGGAAATTCTGCTCTCTGGTTTCTGCAATGGAGGAGATTTTACTATTTTAGCATGCGTAATTTTCGATTTTTGATTCAGCAGAGTTCCTCTTTTGATGATTTTGTTCATTTTGATTTGATGGTTCATAATGATAGTAGGTGATTGTGTGTTTTCTCACCTTTGAATCTTCAGCTTTAATTATCAAGACAAATTGGGGGAGTGGCACTTCTTCAGAACAGAAGACAGCAGGTAAGACTTTTTTGCATGTTTGTTTAATTTACTTTTTAGATTAAATAAACTTTGATAAAAACTAAAAATTAAAAATAGGAACTAATGTGAACCATTAAACTATACTGAATCTATTAGTAGTTTTTAATACTTTAAAATTCAATTCTCAAAAAAAAAAAAAACTTTAAAATTCAAGTAATTTCAGTTATCATTTTTACTTGATTTTTTCCCCTATTTTATAGGGAGAAAGTTTAAAATAACGTATAAAACTGCATTCGGGTTGCGCTCTCAAACTCCAACGGGTCTAGACCCCATTATAATTTTCTTGTTTTTCAAATTTTCTGGATTAAGAAAAGTGGAGGATAAATTGAAGAAAAGAAATGAAGCAGGAAAATGGCAAAAAGTTAGGGCTTGTTTGGGGAGGACAGGTACAACTAGAGGTTTTTTTTTTTAAATCTCTCCCTCTAAAAATTAAACATAAAGGCTTTTTAACTAGCTACATAAGTATGTTTAATGTACAATTTTAACTAATTTTCATATTTGTTAATAGTATAGAGATTAAATCAACTTAATTAATATTTAAATGTTTTAAATTACTTTTGGAACTATTGTAGTAGTTGAAGTTTTATTTTTGGTAACATAGTGATCTAGGCATATTAACATGTTATTTTCTTTTTACTACTTCAGGAACATCAAGTGATAGTAGCATGTCTCAAGAAACTCCAGAATCAAAATCAAAATCAGCACCCAAATTATCCAAACACAGGATTTCAACATTAATGAAACCCACTGCTAGTCACCTGGCCAAGCTAAACCATGCTCAGAAAGTATATTCTACTCACATTGGTGAAAGGTTCACTTTCATCCCTTATCATATGTTTTTTACAATTTTAATTGTTTCCAAGAACTAGTATCATCTTATGTTTGTACTCATTGTTCTGGTAATTTTTACCTCAGCTCTTTTAACTTTACTTGTAAAGTAGTCTCAAAATAATCCTCTATGCTCTTCATTTACCATTAATAGTTTGCATTCATTGTTGTTATTGAATTCACTAGATCACTGAAGGCAGCCAATAAGTCTGATGAGCAAAGTCTGCAAAGTTCTTCTGGATTCGATAATCTAGCTACCAAACGACAAAAACTAGAGACTGGTTACTTGTGTAAGGTCTGTTGGATCAGTTAATATGTTGCAGTCATACGGAAACTTGTTGTGTATCTTTTACTGTCCTATGCTTCATCTTTTGTTGTCTGTGTTATACACCTTGCTTTTGGTTATCTACCCTTGATGAGTATTCCAAATCATCATTTTCCTCTTGCTGACCAGGTTTCTCATCTGAAGCATCAAGCTCAGATGTTACACAAATTATCCAAAAAGGTATACCGGAAATGCTGTCTTTTGTGTTTTCAAGATGATCCTAGTACTCTTTGACAATTTTTCAATAATAATAATAATAATGTATGCATTTAAATTTGATGTAGCAGGGTGGATTTCCTGTTTCCAATAACTTAGTTAACTATAAGTTAAAGGTCACTGTTCCCAAACAGCCTGAACTGAAAACACTGCATAGAGCGCAAATCCGGAGGTAAATAAGGTCTTTCTGATTATTGATGTCCTTATCCTCCATCCAGCAAAAGGATATTGTTAGTGGACTGATTAACTCCACATGCATTTGTCTAACCTAAAAGTTTCAGGTCCAAGAGTGATTTGCAGTCAAGTGAGCATGAAAAACAGAAAACTAATACCCTTAAAGCAGTGCCATTGAACAAAAAAGTTGGTACTTCTTTGAACATTATCAGAAGAAAATTTCAGTTTTATGTACTAATTAGCAAAAATTATTACTTTAGACCCTCTTGTGCTCTTTATAGATTCCTGAGGCTTGTCTGAAGCCCCAACCTAAGAAGAGCAAACAGAAATTGCCAAATTTTCGAGTATTATGCAACTCTTTCTAATTTTATTGTCCTTATGCTTGATTAATAGAATATCAGGCTTCCAGTAGGGATACCAAGTCCTTTCTTCTTGTGCTTTTCAGGAGTTTCACTTGAAGACAATGGAGAGGGCAACGATACATTCCCCTGATAATGTGGGTTACTATAATAACTTGATGCAAGTAATATTTTTAAATGATTACTAGTTATGCCAAGTTATTAATGTTTCTGAAGAAAGTTCCAGTTCACTAATGTCATGGTTCTGTTTCTAAACCCTTTCACCTTTTCAATGCTAAAGTTTCTGTTTAACAAATATTATGCATTTTCAAGGGCTTTGGTTTGATTTTCGATAAATACAATTTACACCATTATGGAAAATGTAGAGATTCCAACAGGAATATGTGATTTTGCATGATTCTTGTTGTGAGCATTATTGTATGGGGCTTCTTTCCTGGTATAAGAATCCCTGGTGTTGAAGTATACCTTTAAAATGAAAAAGTTATATCCTTTTGATGGCTTTTATATTTAAACATTTAATATTTTGAGGTTTAACCAGATTCATTTATTTACATCACTCACATTTTGTTGAAGTCAATACATTTTACTCTGATCCTGCAATTTTTGTTTTCTCTTTCTGGCTTTTTCAGTTATCAAGTCATCATACTGCTAATTCTGTTGTACAAAGCACAGCCACTTACCCCAGAAGGTTGGATTACTTGACTCTGATCTCTCCATGATTGAATGAAAAGAACCAAAGTTCAAATTCATTGTTATGCTTGACATCACTTTCACAAATGCCCCTTCTGGTTTAGAAGAACTCTTTATGCTACAATCTACAAAATGTATCTGAAAATTATGTCCATTCTTGTGTGCTGCACTTGAGAATGCTCCATTGTTATCAGAACTGCACCACATTTCTCATCTACACAATAATGGCACCACTCGGGTCTGGCTATGGGTTTCCTCGTCATCCAAAAATAATAATAATAATGGCACCCCAAAGTATCTGAAATGTCTCCCCCATACCTCACTTTTCTTATTATTCTTACATACTCAACAATTTCCTTTCAGACCAAAAGCTCCAAGTCCAATGAAGCCTGAGAAAAGTGAAAGGTCACCCCAGACCAACTCTGGCCTATCTAATAGGGTAATGTTGATATTTACTCATTTTTTTAACCATTCATCTCTCTCTCACTCTCTATCTTGTGGTTGTTTTTAGTGCTAGTGTTAAAATGTATTTTCTGTTGCAGAAACTTTCATATGGGGAACACCATGCTCATGCTGTATGTCAAAATACCAGAGAAGGGACTACACTCCATAGAGTAAAGCATTATTTCATTTGTTTTCTCCTTGTTCTATTATCTATAGCCTTAAACAGTTTCACTCTCCTGCAGCAATCCCAATCTTCAAATAATTTGAGACTATTGCAGCATCCTCCAACAGAATTATTTAACAAGGTATCAAGTTAATTCAAATTCTTTTCTATCGTCTTGGAATTACTTTTATATGTATTTACCAGAGTTACCAGCTATCTAGCCAACAACTGTACTTTTGGATGGATTTAGCAACGAGCAAATACCAATTTTAGTCCCACGAGCATTAGCAAAATGACAGTTTTGATCCACATGTTTAATTCCTACCAATTTTCATCCACAACTGTTGTTTTAGTGTCAAAATTCATCCGGTCACTCCTTTTTAAACATGCCAAAATCTAAAATTTTTAAGGTTATTTTCGTCTTTTTCAACTTAAGATCCCAATTTGAGCATGAATAAAGAGATTTAAGCTCTAAGATTGATCCCAATTCGCAATTCTCCTTTTCATCCTACCTTAATTTTAGGAGAAAAACTGTGAATTGGAATCAATCTTAGAGCTTAAATCTCTTTATTTATGCTCAAATTGGGATCTTAATTTGAAAAGGACGAAAATACTTTTAATAATTTCATATTTCAGCATGTCAAAATGAAGGGGTGATCAGCGTGATGAATTTTAGCACTAAAACAATAGTTGTGGTTGTGGATGAAAATTGGTATTTGCTCATTTAGCAACTTATTAATCAGTTCAATAGCAAAATGATTCATTTTATTTCCCAGATGTCCCTTGTACCTGACACAGACACTGCTGCTGCAGCAATATCTCAGCCAAAATTGCGTCTTTCTGGAAAGGTGGAATTTATAGAACTGAAATTTGAGGATTTCTGTGTATTGAAACATGTCTAATGCGTGCTTTCTTAAACTAGGGCATGAAAGAGAACGCTCCAGATCCCTCCCGAAATGGATCTTCAGTAAGCAAGCAATACCAGCAATTTCAAGATTCTTTCTTACTTAAAAAATCAAATTATTTTCTTTACTGTTATTCTCAAATGCAGAAATATGGTGGGAAACCAAACCATAGTGGAATAGGGAGGACTACTTCCAAGATTGTATGCCATCCCAGCGTCAACAGGTCGCACTAAAACATTTTTCTGATACATTACCCTGAAAAATGACTTTTGGAAGTCATTTTTCAGATTTTTCGTTGTTGGGTATTCAAAGAAAATAAAATCAAAAGGAAAATATCCATTCTCGTTAACAAAAAAAAGAAAGAAGAAGAAGAAGAAGAAGCCAAGTGAAATTGTCGATTTTCGGAAGACATTTTCTGAATTCTTTATTTTCACATATCTTTTAAAGCTAGTTTCCAATTATTAATATGTATCACACCACTTATTTATTATTATTATTATAAAAAATAATATATTCATTTTCAGGAAAAATAAACAAAAAAATAAATAAAATTTCTTAACTTTAAACCAAACAGAAAAAATCAATTTTATATCTTCACCCAAACATTAAAAAATTAAAATATTTTTTAAAAAATAGGTTAGTTTTTAAAAAATCATTTTTCAAATTTCTAAACAGTGTATTTTTTCAAACATCAAATGAAAGCATACTAGTGCATTTTAACATGAAACATTCTGTTGGACAGAAAGTTGGGAATTCGCTGAGGAGCAAGAAATGTACCTTTTTTCCCTCTATGCGAGACATTAAATGATGGAGATCCTTAGCTTGTTGCCAGGCATTGTGTCTGTTCATGAGACATTGAAGTGTTGCACCTAACCATTTAACCGGTCTCACAGTTTCAAGCATCTGTTGAGAGGGAGAAAAGAAAGGGGAGGGGAAATTTGAAACTTGAAAGTCTCTCATTTCAGATACATGGTTCATTACATCCAAAAGGCGTGTATATAGCAATTTTTAGTATTGCAATTTTTTATTTTTATTTTTGTTTCGCCTTATTCTGCAAAAATGGCCATTGTATACATCCATCTGGAAAAGTAGATACACTGGTACAAGAATGTATAGATTTATCACACTGCACATACAGGAAGTTTTCTATTACGAACTGATTGGTTCGTGGGAAATAATTGAGAATGAGTTGAATTTAAATTCTACTAAAAAATTACTTGAATATTAATTTCATTGTTTGGTTTGTGAAAAATAAGTTGTTGTAAATAATTAATATAAATACTTAAATGCATCTACATAATAAAGATTTATGTGAGGATAATATAGAAATTCATATTATAACTTTTTCAGTTTTTTGTATGAAAAAAAAAATGTGAGCAAGGAGTTCATTGTCTTCAAATTGGAGGTGAAATCTATTTTCTTCAAATTTGAAGAAAAAATATTCTGAAAAAATATTTTCTTGTGAACAAAATATGTCATGGTGATTGAATGTTCGACTTGAGGTAAAGCTCAACTCATGAACCCAAATAATATCTTAACCCATAAAGCAAGAATAGAGATGGGGGAGTAGAAAGGGGGGAGTAGAAAGGCGCACGCGCACATATATATATATATATATTCAATATGTAAATTGTGAACATGTAAACATTCAGTATGTAAATTGTTTATTTTGAACCCGAGTCTACAAAATAATATGTCCATTTTTCTTGAGAAGTCCAAGAAGCAACAAACAGTTTCAAGGTCTTCCTTGGAGGCTGAGTACAAAACTACAAATCCTGTTAGCTAACTTGAGAGCCATTACCTCCAAACCAACAACTCCCTTCAGCAATAATAAACCAGCTATTGCTGAAAACTATGTATTCCATGAGACAATGAAGCATAAATATTGATTGTCACGAAAATGTTCAATACGAACTTATCAATTTGTTTATGGATTTACTAAGGGTGTTTGGCAATTAGCTTGGCTGATAAATTATATTACCAAAGAAGGCCAAAAAATCTTTTATATCACCTCAATTCCATAAGTTTACTTCTAAGCTGGGTCTTCAAGATTTGTATGCCCTTAGGGCAAGTGAAGTGATCACTCCCTAAGTATACACAGCTCTTTCGCAGTTGTGCTACTCAATCAGTAGAGGTTATAGACTATCTATCTAGCCTCCTCTCATACAGTCCTTTATTTTCTACATTTAGCTCTGTAAAAAAAGTCACCACAATGTCAGTGAAATCTCTCCTTTTCATCATGCTTATTCTCTTACTGCTTCCCTGCTGAGATAACAAAACTGTACCAAAAAGACTCAAAAGATGTAGAAGTCATCTCAATGTAAACCTGACTGAGGGTCATACAATTTGCCAATTGCCATCATCCAAAGTTCCCCTTACATAAAAACTAAAATGTAATGTCAACAAAATCACAATATGGACTGGGTTTGCAGTTCTGATAAGAAATGAAGCCACACCAACTCAGCCAAATTAGTTTCAAGACTTGTAGAAGCATAAAAAAGTTTGACCAAAAGAAATCCGTTACAGCAACATCAAAATTGATAGAACAACACAAATGATGCGTCTTGCCAGCACGTCCCAATTACGACACTGGATCAGCATTGTGCCATCCCTTGGTGCAAGGCGGTATTGCCATGAACTCATCAAATTCCTTCACATGAATATCACAGCATTTCCACTGCAAAGTTATAAAACACAAAATTACAAACCATAAACAACGCAAATGACATGAACGATAACATGGAAAAGAAGAAAGGTTTAACATACTGACTCACCCCTCTCATCCGATCATGGAATATAGCAGGGCCAGGGTGGTAACTGCAAGCAGTGTCATGATTTTCCTTCTCTGTAAAGGTCTTGCCACATCCCTTATTTTTACAAGTTTGAGGCTGGTTTATATCAACTACCTTCTTTGGAGGAGGTGGATGGCTCTCATGTAAATCTTGATTGCTTTCATTAGACGTAGAAGCTACCGTATTTGATGATTTTGGATTAACCTCTTTGGGTTGAGAACCTTTAAGAATGTCAGTAACATTAGAATTCAGGTTTTGAAATAGTTACCCCCACAGGGGATTGACAGACTGCATCTCCAGTCATTTTTAATTTGGAACCACTTGAGTAGATACATTAGAAACCATGAAAAATTGTTTGTGGCATAAACATTCATACAAAAAAATACAATCTAGAATGGGTAATCCTAGTCAAGATGGCAAGACATCCACACTTGTAACCACAAGGTCACAAGTTTGAATCCTTGCCCCTTGGTTTGAGCCGGTCAGCTATGGATAACCTAGGCTGGTTTACTTCCTTGTGGTCCTTTGCCAACTAGGGTCATAAGGCAGGGTTTACCTACACCCGAAAGGGTTGTCGGGTTTCCCTCGTCATCCAAAAATACAATCTAGAAATATGTAAATCATACCGTGATCCGAACAAAAGAAACCCTGGCGGCACCTAGCACAATTTTCTTTGGATGATGCACTGGGCGTGGTAGTTGGAGCAGGAACTGGTCTATTTGGAGCAGCAGAAGCTGGCTTTGTTAAAACTGGTTTTTCTGTTGTGTGTTTCCCTGTCTTACACCTTCATAACAAAAGCCAATAAAATGTTACATGTTGTGAAATATTATGGAGCAAAATCTGGAGTGTTTCCTGGAGTGTTTCCAGGGGTGTAGTTAGTGTATTTTTTTCAGGAAAAGTGTCCCCATTTGTCTCCATCCTTAGATGTATATATATGTAATCAGTGTGTAGTGAATCAATAAGAGAAATATACAACATACTCTTATTTCAGACATGTAAAGCAAAGACTATAATTTACCAATTAACTATTCAGCAACAATGGGAGTAGGCAAAAGCACTATTTGTACTCCTTTTGTGTAAGTGCATGCAAGTAGATTATATTTCTTCAGCTATGTTGTTCTGCACAACAGGAAGGAGAACATCGCTCTTAAATTGGTTAATTACTAAAATTTTGCCAACTAGTGTTTGTAATATACAGGATCACAACCCCTTAATGGAGCATTGTTCTTAGTCCCGTGAAGGTTAGAATTAGAAGGAAGCCCAGAATGTCCCTGTGCCAGCAAGGGCACCCTTGCCTTGCTGCTAGAGAGCTTAATCTTGAGATTTCATGTGGTAAAAATAATCCTTCAAAGTGTTAAAACTTTGTGGTTAAAGGCATCAAAAACTCCTTCAACATTCCACTACTATAGGGGATCAGGCAAGCTGATGCAAATCCTACTATAGGTAAAACCACACATGGAATAAGGTTGCAAAATCCATACCCCGGAATTTCTAGAAACAAACTGAAATCGTGACTTCTTTTCTTGCAACAACTCCACTCTTTCATCCCGTCATGGAATAGGGGCTGTGAAATACAAATTCTACATTAGATAAGAATGAACCTAGAAGCATGCCATCCTCAAAGAAAGATAAAATAAAAGAGCTGAGTTTATTTAACTTACACCCTGATGAAATGTATATGCCCAGCAAGACAGCAACCAAACCATACACATGCATAAAAGAGCTCAAGTAAGTATATGTCTGAAGAATATCCAAAAGATTCTTGCATAATACCAAGTGCCCTAATTTTGCCACTTGGAAGCTAAATTCCTTGATCTGGAAGAGGGGGAGGAGGTTGAATAGAAAGAAACAAATAGATTAAAGCATATATTCATCTACTAGACTACTACTAAATGGAATTCCAAGCAACCCCTTATTAGTGAATTATCACCCCACAAATAAAATGATACAATGATAGCAACCCAGATGACATATTTTAATTATCAAAACTACATATAATGATGCTACACCAAAAATACAAACACGCGCACAGAAAAGGGTATTAGAAGGTAACTTCAGCTTGATGCTTTTTCTCAAGTTGTACGGTTAGTCAAGAATTCTCTAAATACTTGCTACAACATGTTGCCTGCCTTTGAAGCATGGAACCCACGGCTGAAGGATGAATATAGCAAGTGTGCTATGTTTTACTCATCCTTACCAGGGGTCTACATAAAAAGAACTTGAATAAGAAAACTCAAGTTTGATAGCATTTAGAATTTAGATCGAAAAGACCTACTTACTCCTGAATACACACTTCAGTTCAACATAACCCAATTACATTTGTCTGGGATCTTCCTATTCCAAAAAGGCACTCTCCAGTCTCCACCCGTTATTTTCCCAACCAATATTGCTTTTTACCATAAAAAAAGACTACAAGAACACACGAAGGGTCTTTGAATCACAAGATTAAAATGACCACCGGAAACCCAAATGCACTGGGAACAAAAGAGTTTTCCTCTCTGGTATAACTTTTCAAACTTTGGTACCCAACTAATTAACTTCTATAGGGAAATTTAATTAGGCTACAATGTTGTACTTGAGTATCTTGATGAAAGAAAATGAATTTAACATATCCTTAGCAAAAATAACGAATCACTTAATCGCATCTCAACACTTAGAAGCACTAAAAGCCTAACCAACACTCTTCCAAGTCTTTTCACTGAATTGAACTCGAAATCGCAATGAAGTTTCCGATTTAAAGAAACAGCTTTTCAATTTACTCGATTTTGTGTCTGAGATCAAATCTTGTAGACAAGAGCAAAGCAAAAAAGGAATTCTAATTGTAGACATCTCAGAGGCGGGCGAAGTTAAAATACGGAAGCGAGAGAGAGGTACAAACCGAATCGTGATAAGTGCAGGAACCTTCTGGATTATCATCCTCCGTGAAAAAGGCGTTGCAGCCGATCCTCTGGCATCGAAGCTTCTCCATCGGCGAGTCTCTCTCTCTCTCTCTTTCTCTTAATCAGATTCGCCAAGAACTGCAGTGAATCTTGAGAGTGCAGGCGGTTAAAAGCCTTCCTGCTCTTTCTTCCTTTGTGTATTCCTTTAATAAGTCTACAGATACACTTGGGGGTGGGAATAGGCCAGGCCCCTTCATAGGGTAGGGGTGGGAATAGGCCAGGCCCCTTCATAGGGTCTACGGCCTGGCCTACTTAGGGCCTAGCCTATTTAATAAAAAAGTCAGGTCTAAGCCTAATTAGAAACCTATTTAGTTAAATAGGTCTAGGCCTATATTTAAAAGTCTAGCCTACAAGCCCGCAGGCCTAGTCTATTTATATATATATATATTATAATATTTATATTTAATATTTAATTATTATATATTACATTTTATATCTAATATATTTTTATATATATAATTTAACCCCAATATATATATATATATAACCTACAACCTTAATTCCAATACCCAAATCCTAAATACGACTTACTAATTAGTAAACAGTGTTAGATATTACTAGTTACTATTGCTATTATGCTAAATTGCTAATAATTAGTATTACTAATTACTAGCAATAATTTTGCTAGTCGTTTAGTGTTTACTGTTTACTAGCAATGAGTAAAGTAGTAATAATAATGTAATATAAGCCTACTAGTAATTGATTGCAGGATTTATAGATTTGTAGTAATACTAGTAATTAGTAAACAATGCATTGTTGAATTTTGTATTACGAACTTTTACTTATTAAACTTATGTTGGATATTGTATTATGAAATATGAACTTATGATTTTGTCATTCATTAAGAAATATGAACTTAGGTATTTTTTGTTAATTTTTTATAAGTAAACTTTAAAAGGCTTTAAAATGTAGGACTTAAATAGGTTCAAGGCCTATTTAAATAGGCTCAAAGCCTATTTAGGATCTATTTTGAAGTCTTTTTAAAGGCCTATATGTTAAATAGGCTTTTAAAAGGCTTCAGGCCAGGCCAAGCCAACTGTAGGCTCAGGCTTGAGCCTAAAAAAAAGCCTACATACAGGCTAAGGCCCAGGCCCAGGCTTTAGATTTTCATAGCAGGCCCAAGCCTAATTTTCTAAAACCCGGCTCGGCCTAGCCTATTTCCACCCCTAGGTACAGTTACTCACGCAGTCACGCCTAATTTAACACTTGATTATAAATTTAAAGGGAAAATAACGGTGTTTAACAGGTTAAGTATCATCTTATATGTGTGCAATTTATTTATTTATTTACTTGTAGACTTGTAGTTAATATAATTTATGTCATTATAATGTGATGTGTCTCCAATTTTTTTTTGAATACTACTCACTCTATTACATGCAAATAAATTATTAACAAATACAAAATACAAAATAATGTTAATTGTAGACTCATAATTTTTTGACCAAATTCACAATGCAATAAATATCTCAATCCATGGTATAGCAATTGAAATATAATTTTTGGGGACAAATTATTATGTGGATTCAGATCCACCTTGCAATGTGAATTCATGTCCAAAATACACAAATTACATACTGAACGTTCACAATTTATATACAGAATGTTCACAACTAAATGCTATACTTTACATATTGAATGTTCACAATTTGAATTATGAATATTCATACATTGTAATGTGTTCAAGGTATAACTATTAGCAACCATTATATCGTAGACCAGGGCCCATGGTGCACTTTAGAGTGTAGACCCTAATTCAATACACAGAATTTGACTTCATATTGTACAAAATTCATGTTCATAATGCATAAAATTCATGTTCATAATACACACATATAAACACAGTATAATGAATATGAATTATGTGCATTATGAACATGAATTTTGTGTATTATGTAAAATGTTCAATTCATGTTCATTATACCGTATTTATGTTATGTGTTTTATCACTTTTATGAATATGAATTCTGTATTTTATAAACACCAGAGTCTTCAATGCATTATGAACCAGGGTCCACGATATAAACTGCCGGCAAATTATTGTGTGGACCTAGTGGTATGTGGACTATAACAAAAAATACATTTTTAATATACTAAATGTACATTATTTCTGTATTGAATCTACATTATAGAATATAATATACATTCAGTATACAAATAATGTACATCCCTTAAATATAATGTACATTTTTTTTAATATTAAATATACATTAATAGTATAGTATGATTCACACAACTGGGTTATGATCCACACGCAAATTGCCTACCTATTGGTGTTTGGGTCTACTCAACCTATCGGGTTTTGCAGACATAGATAAAAAGCCCAATTATGTTTGGACAGCCCATTCCGGGTTTCCAAAATCAGATTCGCGTCTAACGGCGAAAGGTGTATAAATCACAAACCCTAAACCTCTTTTTCCTCCTCTTTCCTCTTTCCTCTCCTGCTATTGCTTCTCGTTGCCACATTCTTCCCACAGCAGGAGAGCCACCATTGCCTCTCTCTCTCTCTCTCTCTCTCTCACTACACCAACTTCCACTATATACCTATACCTACAATGCCTTCCGTCATTGTTGCTGACGCCATGGCCTCCGAAGCCTCAAAAGACCTGAAGAAGAAGGGGAAGAAGACTCCCAAACCCGCCGCTGAAACCCTAGACTCTGAGAAGAAGAAGTCAAGGCGTAGTAAGGTTGATTCGGAGTCTGATTCCGAGGGGAGCTCCGCGGAGAAGAAGCGGAGTAAGAAGAAGGAGAAGAAGCGGAAGGCGGCCGAGATTGATAGCGGCGATGAGCAGAGGAGCGAGACCAGCTCCGAGTTGGTGGAGCCGGTGAACTTCAAGGCGGAAAAGAAAAAGAAGGCCAAGTTGATGGAGGCGGTTGGTAGTTATGAGGAGGAGGAGGAGAAGGAGGAGGATCCGAACGCGATTACCAATTTCCGGATTTCCAAGCCTCTCAGAGAGGCTTTGAAAGCTAAGGGAATTGAGGCGTTATTTAAGATTCAAGCTATGACCTTTGATACCATTTTGGATGGTACTGATTTGGTCGGTAGGGCTCGTACTGGTCAGGTATGAACTGTTCAATTTCCCGTTATTCATTTGTTTTTGCTTACAAATTATAGTCTTTGGAGTTTCTTGACAATGTTTCCAATAGATTCTTTAGCTGTTTAATTCAATGGCTTAACATAATTGGAGTAAATTCTGTTATCTATTTTTGGAAATTACAGGGTAAAACACTGGCCTTTGTTTTGCCAATTCTGGAGTCCTTAACTAATGGTCCAGCTAAAGCTACCAGGAAGACTGGGTATGGTAGACCTCCCAGTGTTCTGGTGCTTTTACCTACCAGGGAGCTCGCTCTTCAGGTTTGATCCAAGAAACCTAGTTTGACCTGGCAAAATCTTTTTATTTGAAGTTTTTTTTAATATTAAAGTCCATCTTACTTCATGATCAAAACAGGTTTTTACTGACTTTGAGATGTATGGTGGGGCATTGGGGCTAACTTCTTGTTGCTTGTATGGTAATACACCTTATGCACAACAAGAAAATAAATTGAGAAGAGGAGTTGACATTGTAGTTGGAACTCCTGGACGGGTCAAGGTACCCTTTTTCATGAATTCAACATTGGATTTTGCTTATTTTTATGTATTAGAACATTGCGTAGTAATGCTTCAATACTTGTGGTTCAGGATCATATAATGAGGGGAAATATGGACTTGACCTCTTTGAAGTTTCGTGTCCTTGATGAAGTTGATGAAATGCTGAGGATTGGTTTTGTTGAGGATGTTGAATTTATTCTAGGTATACTAAACTATTCATCATTGTTGTGAACAGTTTTGTGTATTGTACATAGATCTTCATACAATCATAGATCTTTGAGTCCATTATATTTCTTTTCTAATATTTTGTGTATAATAATGATTATAAATTATCCTGATCCCTATTCTTTTTCTTTTTCCTTTTAAATTTAAAGGCAAGGTGGAAGATTTGAAACAAGTTCAAACACTCCTTTTCAGTGCAACATTGCAGGATTGGGTGAAGCATGTTAGTCTTACCAATATCTCTCACTTTTTATTTTTAAACTATTAACAAAAACACTGGGAGTATGGGCTCTGCTTTAGATTACACTGTAAGCAAACTGGTTTGGTCATTATAGTTGGCAAGGTGCCTTTTTGGCATTGTGGAATTTCTCTTTATAATAATTATAGTTTTAATATTATACCTAATCTTAAAATTAAAAATGAAAGAATTTTTATTTCTATTTCTAGTTTCTATAAACCTAAAGCATTGGTTTTATATTGAGAAAATCAAGTGTGACAACCTTTAGTTAATGCTTTTAGTTGAATACAAAGAAGTGAAAGAACACTGAATGTTAAACAAATTGAGCCACTTGCATGCAATGTTCAAACTTCAAAGCCTGATTTGTAAATGAGCCTAGCTGAAAACCAAATAAGAGGGCTTTAACAAATCCTTAATAGTTCTAGTTAGGCTAGTTTTACACCCCTAAGTTAAATGTTCAATTGATGTAGATTGACCAATTAGTGGAAAGACCTTGGAAATTTTTGGGATGTCTAACGTACTGAATTTAACTTCCGCATGTTCTTTGTATTAATACTTTGACTCTTATATACTTCTCTTTGTTTGGCTAGATTGCCTCTAAGTTCCTCAAGCCTGATAAGAAGACGGTAGACATCGTTGGCAATGAGAAAATGAAGGCTAGCACTAGTGTCAGACATATTATTATTCCATGCTCTATCTCAGCCAGATCTCAACTTATTCCTGATATTATTCGATGCTATAGCAGGTTGGTTGCTTTCAATTTTGTTACTTCCATCCATTAAATATTCCGGAAAGTGATAACTTTTGTAGTTCACGGATTTCACATTTTCCTCTCTCTTTCTCTGTCTCTAAATGAAATTCATTATTCTAGTGGAGGTCGCACTATTATTTTTACTGAAACAAAGGGTTATGCATCTGAGCTTGCTGGGTTGTTGCCTGGGGCCCGGGCTTTGCATGGAGACATACAACAGTCCCAACGTGAGGTAAAATTTTGTTCAACACTATTACTCGCTTTCCCTGGTGCAACTTTGCAAGAGAGTTACAGTATACTGATCATTGGATTGTTTCCAGGTTACACTTGCTGGTTTCAGATCAGGCAAGTTCTTGACATTAGTAGCCACTAATGTGGCAGCACGTGGGTTGGACATTGACAATGTCCAGTTAATTATCCAGGTTTGTCTTTACAAGATATAAGAGTGATGCTTGATTAACTAAGATTTCCGGTGTACTGAAGTTGATATTACTATTTTAGTGTGAACCCCCACGTGATGTAGAAGCTTATATTCATCGATCTGGAAGAACAGGAAGGGCAGGTGAATTGCTTATCTTATTGTTTCATGGATAATCTTTTTTTTTTTTTGGAATTTTTATTTACCATGAGTTGCTATATTCTCCAGGAAATACCGGTGTTGCTGTAATGCTTTATGATCCTAAGAAGTCCAACATTTCTAGGATAGAAAGGGAATCTGGTGTTAAGTTTGAGCATATTGCTGCTCCACAGCCAGCTGATATTGCTAAAGCTATTGGTGAAGAAGCTGCAGTACAAATTGCTGGAATTTCTGATAGGTAATTTTATTTTTGTTTTAATAAGTATTAAAGGTTCTGTAACTAGTGCTCATTTACTTATAAATTATTTTAAATTTGTGAAGTGTAATACCGGCATTCAAGGCTGCTGCTGAGAATCTGCTAAATACCTCTGATCTGTCACCAGCAGATTTGCTTGCAAAGGCACTGGCCAAGGCTGCAGTAAGTTCTTGCTTTACTTTCATTATGTTTTTGTTGTGGAATGCAACACAAATATGTCCATAACTAAGCCTTCTGCCTTACTGTTCAGGGATATACTGAGATCAAGAGCCGGTCACTTCTCACTTCCATGGAGAACTATGTTACTCTACAACTTGAGAGTGGGAAGCCTGTCTATTCACCCTCGTAAGGATTATATAGCTCAATTCAACTTCTCATAATTGAATCTTGTGTTATTGCGTTTATTGCTAATTCTCTTGCATAACCTGTGTTTATGATCTTCGCCAGGTTTGTATATAATGTCTTGAGGAGGTTCTTATCTGAAGAGACAGCTGAATCAATCAAAGGCTTGACTTTAACAGCTGATGGGACGGGGGCAGTTTTTGATGTGTCTACTGAGGATGTAGATACCTTCATAGAAGGTATGTTTTTCTCTTCTTTTATTTGATCTTTTGGTAGTAGATGGATGAGAAGCGTATACAATACAGTTTCCCAAAAATATGTTATAATTCATTAGAATATCTTTTTTTTTTTTGAAACACTCATGGTTTTTTTACAAGGTAGTATCTGATCTATACTTTACTTGGCAATTCATTAGAACATCCATTGTTACATTTATAGGATGAGCTCTTTGGGATACCTTACAACATTCATATTCAGCGTGATTAAGCATGGCATATTGTTTTGTGCAGGTGCTAAAAAAGCATATGATATAAGTCTGGAAGTTGTGAAAACATTGCCTCCATTGCAAGAAAGGGAACAGAGTCGAGGTGGTGGTCGATTTGGAGGCGGTGGTAGATTTGGAGGTGGTGGTCGTGGCTTCTCCGGTGGGAGAGGTGGCCGCTTCTCCGGTGGAAGAGGGGGATTTTCTGATCGAAGAAGGGGAGGTGGTAGTGGTGGAAGAGGCCACAAATGGTGAAGAATACCATTTGTAGAAATTGTTCCATCTCTATATGGAACATAAATTTTGGGATAATGAAGAAAAGTGTAGTGTCTGCTGCACACATTGTGGAAACTAATTAAGACTTTCTAAGATATATATGTTATTGTTTTTTTAAATTACCAACTTTCTAAGATATAGGTGTTTTATTATGTTTTATTTTTAAAGTTTTTTCCAAGTTCTATTCTTTTGTATTTTTTTTCCTCTAAATTTGCTTGTAGTATTGGCATGCTCAACAATCAGTGGATTTTATTATAATTAATGAAATTAATTGCATTGCCTTCATTTAGAGGTGCCATTGGTGATTTTCAAACAAAAAGAGGTGCCATTGGTCGTTTAAAGTTCTGTTAAATACTGATATTAGTATGTTTGGTATAAGAGTTCATTGCTTCTTGTACTAATATAAAATATTCAATAGTCGAATTGAGTGACTTATCACCATTAAAAATTTGGATTAATATTTGGTGTATAGATGATATACACGCGGTGAATGAGAAGGTGCCAAATCATTTTAAAAAAAAAATTAATAATGACCAGGTTTTTTTTTGCAAAATACACAGAATATTAACACAAAATACACAGAACTCACCATCCTAGCATTTGAATGCACAAACACATCATAACCTGTGTTACTAATATGAATACACAAAACGGTGCACATAATACACAGAATATTGACACAAAATACACAGAATTTATCCTCCTATAGAATACACAGAACGATTACCTAAAATACACAGAACTCATCTCCTAACATTTTGGTAATAAATTACTATTGATCTTAACCATTCAATGACCCAGATTTATCCACACAGACTCATGGATAGTCACAACAATGTCTCACACACACATTTTTATCTTCTTGCATGCATCACACATAATTTACCAAAACATTATGTATGCAACACTTAAATTTCCTTATCCAAAGAATTAGTAGTAGCACCATCAGAAGAGTTGATTTCTCATCCGAACAGTTTAACCATTCGAAGAGTTAGTTTCCCATCCGAAAACTTAATTTGACTTTTCAGAGTCAACTGTTCGGAAATTAACTTCTCAGAAATTAGCCTCTTCGTTCTGGAATTGAGTAATTTTTTATTCCAATTTTGCAATTGAACTTTCCATGTTTCGAAACTTTTCACAGAATTCATATTTTCCACGTACATAACTTTCTATCAAACTTAAAATAATATTTATAACTCAACAACTCCAAATATTATTTAAGCTTTCATGGTACACTTTCATTTACGCATAAATTTTAGATTTATTTTGGTACAATATTAATTTTTACTAGGGAAAATTACAATACATTAAATCGGATTGTAGTGATAGACTAACCTTGAATCACGTAGTCACTTTAAAGAAATGTAGATATAACACACACAAGTTTTATCGTCATTAAAACATAATGTAAACTTGACACGATAAAGGCGTGTTTACATCTATTCATGAGCATGTCCAAGTCAAACCCAAAATTTGTTGGAGTGGGCACACTTCATGCTCATATAGGCTAATTGATTATCTCATGCCCTACATCATGCATTTTTTCAAAAGATCAGTTTAGAGTAGAACTCAACCTTACTCTCAAAGCAGACCAAGTACAAAACTTAGGGATCAATTTTTAAATAGTACTTGCCGCCAATAAATGAAGTACTCATCTTCATTAAACTCAAGTTCTATCATAATAAATTAGAAGTGAGTTGAATTTTCCTTTATCATTGGCTATTAAAAGGTTTCAATCCTATCACTTTCGATGTCTTTTGAACCATGTCTCTTGCCAATGCTTTTGTAAACGGATTTGCTAAACTAAACTGGAACCGTACAAAGTCCAATGCTACAACACCATTTTACTTAGGAGCTCCCGCACATAACTGTGTCTCACACCTATGTGTCTTGACTTGCCATTATAAACATTGCGATATGCCTTGGCCAGTATAATAGCGTCGTCACAATGTACCAAAATTGGTGACATCGATTTTAGCTAAATCGGAATCTTAAAAATTAAATTCCTTAGCCATTCAGCTTCTTTGCATGCCGAAGCTAATGCAATAAATTCAGATGTCATAGTTGAATTTGATATGCAACTTTGCTTTTTAGAAGCTCAGGAATTAACACCTCCTCCAAGTAGAAATACCCATTCACTAGTTGAAAAATAATCTTCCTGATTTGATATCCATCTAGCATCAGAATATCCTTATAGGATGAAAATTTCATTTGAATATACTAAATCATTAATTATGATTTTATTCAAGTATTTCAAAATTCTTTTTAGTACCATCCAATGCACTGCACTAGGATTACTAGTGTATCTACTCATTTTCCCTACTGCATATGCAATGTTAGGGCAAGTGCTGTTGAAAAAAATAGCATAAAATGACATTTTAAGTAGCTATTTTGTTGTACAAATATATACAGGGTTCATTTCCAATTTGGGTCGGGTCAAAGTGAATTTGAGTTCTTCGTAGTTAGACGAAGAAATTGATATATTGTACGCTCAAAATGGATAATGAGTGAATGAGAAATTGGTTCTCAAAGTAGACCCATTTGAGTTGGAAAAATTGAGGGAAAAGCTTTAAAGTATCTTTTTGTCCCACATTGGTTTGAGAAGTGGGTTTGCACCACTATTTGTACAAGAGTCTTTCTAAGGCTTATTGAATTGTATAACATAGAAGTTCCCTCTTGCGCGCAGGGAGAAGGGGTTGCAGGTGCCACTCTGCTTCTACTCCTTTCTAGCCACTTGTGACTCTCTCTAGTTCGCTGCGTTCTTTTGTTTGTGTGCTCAAACATAGAACCGTTCTTTTGTAGCACTTTTACATTTTATCCTGGGAAACCTAGGCTACAACGCTTCTAGCACTTTTGAGAGGTAGCAAATAAGGTTTTAAGGAAAGAGTGATTCGCTCAACTCGTTTCTTTTGTTTGTGTGCTCAAACATAGAACCGTAATACATTTTATCATGGAAAACCTAGGCTACAACGCTTCTAGCACTTTTGAGAGGTAGCAAATAATGTTTTTAAGGAAAGAGTGATTCGCTCAACTCGTATTCACCACCTACCAGAAAACCCTTTCGTTTCTTTGTGCTTGTTATTTTCTCAGAAATATTATTTTCGTAGTAATATTTCGTAACAAGTGCTTGTCATCGCGTACATCAAGCATCTAATTACTTTAGAATACTCCACTTGTAAGACCGGATCACCTTCATTTGGTACTAATTTTAATGAAGGATCCATAGGAGTAGAGACTGGACTACAGTTAAAGTAATTAAATCTTTTTAAAATTTTCTCAATGTAATGAGATTGTGTTAGACTTATACCATCATGTACTTTCATTATTCTTATTCCATGAATAACTTTTGCTTCTCCTAAATCTTTCATGGAGAAATTGGAACTAAGAAAATCCTTAATTTCCTTGACTTTGTCCAAGTCAGTATCAAAAATCAAAATGTCATCCACATATAAGCACATAATAACCCCTTATCCTCGATTATTAAATTTGCTATAGATGCATTTATTAGACTAATTTATCCTGTACCCATTAGCTAACACGACTTGATCAAACCGATCATGTCATTTTTTAGGGGCCTGTTTTAAGTCATAAAGTGACTTAATTGACTTGTAAATTTTATTTTCCTATTTTACAACCACGAAACCTTCTGATTGATTCATGTAAACCTCCTCATACAATTCACCAATTAAGAATGTTGTCTTAACACCCATTTGGTGAATTACCAGATTGTGTGTTGCAGTAATGACAATTAACAATCTAATAGTAGCAATTCTTGCTACAAGAGCATAGGTGTCAAAGAAGTCAATTCCTTCTTTCTACTTAAAGCCTTGTGCTACAAACCTGGCTTTAAATTTGTCGATTGTACCATCAACTTTCATTTTCTTTTTGAAATTCATTTACAACCTATTGGTTTACAACCATTCGGTAGATTTGTCAAAATCCACGTATTATTTCCCATTATAGAATCCATCTCATCATTAATTGCTTCTTTCCAGAAAGCAATATTATTCTAAGATTTCATAGCTAGCTTCCTCAAAAGTCTTAAAATCATCTTCTATTTCAAAATAATATAAATCTTAGTCTCTATAGACTCTCTTGATCCTTTTAATAGATACATTTGAAAATTCAGACAAAATGTTTTCTCTTTTCTTACTCTTTTACTTTTTCTTAGCACAAGTTCCTTTGAAACTACATGATCAAAGATTTGATCATCAACTTTGGACCCACTAAAACAAGAATCGGAATTAAGTCCTTAGATCTATTTATTGATGAAAACGAGTTTCATAAAAATATCATCTCGAGATTCTATTATAGTATGAACTGAAATAAAATCATTTGATTCTATAACATAATTAAAATCGGTATGCTATGCTAGCTATGTTCTGCATATCCTATAAATATACAGTCTATGCCTTTTTTCTCCAAGAGCCTTTCGTTTAGGTTCCGACAACCGTACCACGACCTTGCATCTCCAGACCTTTAAATAATTTAGGTTGTGTTTTCTTGTATGCCAATGTTCATAAGGAATTACCCTATTTCTTTTGTTTGGAACTTTGTTGAGAACGTAGCATGCTGTCAGCATTGCTTCTCCCCATATAAGCCTTCATTCAGACCGGAAACTAATAACATACAGTTTACCATTTTCTTGAATACTCTATTATTTTTCCTTTCTGCCATACCATTTCGTTGTGGTGTATAAGGAACTATGGTCCCGTGAATGACACCCACCGATTGAAAAAATAATGGGTCATATTATTCACTACCTCTGTCAGTATGTAAAATATTTACTAACTGACCAGTTTGGAATACAACATCCACTTTAAATATTTTAAATTTTTCTAAGACTTCATCCTTAGAATGTAAAATGTACACGTTCAGATGGAGACCTTGACTACTCAGCTAGAGGATTTACATGGAGTACGCCATCAAGGTCTCCATCCGTGTATATATATATATATATATATATATATATATATATATATATATATATATATATATATATATAGGACTGCGTTCAAATGAGAACGCACCGCCCAGGAGAGAACTGAGAACCAATCGCAGCGCGCCACGTGTCCAGATATAGTTGCACCTAAGGTTATAACTAGGTGCACTTAAGTACGTGAATGTTAACAATGTAAATTACTTGCATTTGTAAGTGAAAATAGGTGCACAAGTGCATGTAAAATGTATTACATGTGCAAGTAAAATGTACATTGAACATCAATACTAAGTGCGCCTAACGTTATAACTAGTTGCACCTAATGGTATAATTAGTTGCACCTAGGTGCACGAATGTTAACAAACTAAATTACTTGCACTTGTAAGTGAAATATGTGCTCTTGTAAGTTATTTTACTTGCACTTTTTACTTGCAAATGTGAACCAACTACTTGCACTTATAACACATTTACTTGCACCAAAGTTCGAGATATTTACGAAAATGCCACCGCGTCATTTTTTTACGAAATTTTCGTCATATTTACGAAAATATTTGATCTTAACTCAGTGATTTAGTAGGTAGTATTTGGGACAAGAAGTATTTAATCTTAATTGCCATTATATTTTAACCAAATGCTCTCGAGTCTCTATGAAACTAGATATATATCGTCAATCACACAACACTAAATAATATTTGGTATTTTTTTTTATCTATATACAATTCATTTTTAATCATGTACTTTTTTTTAAAAAAATAAAAATAAAAAATGATTGTTAACTATTCCAGATCAGATCTTAAATTTTTGCTAGTAATAATTTACACAAAATGAGTCATCTAAACAATGAAATTTCAAACTTCCCTTTGCCTTCTTCAAACTTCCGTTTTCCTATTTAAGGAAGTTGTTGAAGTTTACGGTTGCCTCTCTCACCCCACCAAAAAGGCCAAAGACCTTGTGGTCCAGTGGCATCAAACCCTTCCCTTTATACGGGAGGTGGTGGGTTCGAGTCATAGTGGAGTCAATACTGACTCTTGTGCTTCAGTAGGTTGAGAAAAGAATAGTTATGAATAGATACTGCATTCTAATAGAGTTAATAGTATTCAAAAAAAAAACTCAATTTATAGCTAGATAATAATTGCTAAGTATGGACTTCTGTTAATGTACTTATTAGTGAACTAATTCGAAGTCTAGTGCATTGATGCACAACAAAATGCACATATTAAAGAATACGAGGAAAGAAACAAAATGCACAATAACACATCAAGTTTGGTAACCCTGTTCAGAATAACCATTCCTACGTCTGAGAAGCACCACAATATGATCAGTCCAACTCTTCAATTAAACGATTAGAAGAAGTAGCTAGGGTTCTCAATGATATTGTACCTAATATCCTAACCTAACCAAAAGTTGAATTAGGGTTTAATTTTCACCCACCATAAAAGTCTAGGAAAATTATTGTGTGGACCGTGGTCCATACAGCTGTGTGGACCACGATCCAAAACAACATCGTGAATTTTAGCAGTTAATTAGAATAATGTATATTATGCACATAATGTGTTAGAATAATTAAAATTTTGGGGGTAAGATAATGCACATTATGTGCTAGATTAATAATGTACATTATGTGTTAGAATAATTAAACTTTGGTGTAAAATAATATACATTATGTGTTAGAATAACGTACATTATGAGTTATAAAAATGTATATTATAGTAGGTCGCATGCATTTTTTTTTACACGAAATGACGTCGTTTTTTGACTGTGGTCCACACAGCGGTATGGACCACGTCGCACACAATAACTATTGAAAAGTCTAACCCTATATATAAACAAAACATTCTCGATCATAAACAATGAATTTCGTATAGCCTTTCTCGTATTGTTCGTGCCAACATCAAACTGTGCACGGGACATATATTTTTCTTTTGGCAAAAACTTGTGTGAGACCGTCTCACCATGAGTCGGGTCGGGTCGGGTCGGGTAAAGATGCAAATGTAACACTTATATGCACAAATGTCATACTTATATGCTGAAATGTAATACTAATCAGGAATAAAATTTTTGTTACTTATTAGGGTAAATGTAATACTTTTAAGGGAAAATACAATACTTTTACATTTCAATTTAAAAGTATTACATTTTTCCTCAAAAGTATTATATTTGCCCTTATAAGTGAGAGGCACTTGTCAACATTACTTATTATGAAAAATGTATTACTTTTTCTCTTATAAGTAACAAAACTTGTATTTTTGATTAGTGTTATATTTGAGCATATAAGTGTGAGATTTGCACATATAAGTATGACATTTGCATGGTGATTTGACCTGACTCGACCCGTCTCACGAATAAGGATCCGTAAGACGGTCTCACACAAGTGTGACCCTTTTCTTTTTAATTTGTTTTGTATATAATATAAATATAAATTTTTTGAGTACTATTGGCTCTGTGACAACGTAGTCTGTTCGTAACTACTTTTTCAACCTATTAAAGCATAAAGAGTCAATATCACTTCTACTGAGACTCGAATCCACCCCACTTACGCATATTGAAAGCATTGCGTTAGAAGTTCGTGATCCAAACCCTAAGGAGGAATACAGGGATATTCTTTAAAAAACAAAAAAAAGAGGAATACAGGGACTAGTGTTTCATAATATATGACTTGTGAAGATTTCGATCACATGTTATCATATATTAAACAATATTATTCTAATGTAAACAATTGATTATATATACATAGGAAAGAACACATGAAAACAATGATCCGTGTAAAAATGTGAATTAATTCATCTATCCATCTGAGTTGATCAACAATCAAAAAATAAGAAAAAAAATAGAAGAAAATGAACTAATTTCGTAGATATTATAAACATTCAACCTGTATTTTTTTCCTAATTTTTCAGACATTAATCAACTCAGATAGATCGATGTATAAATTAATGCACATTTTTTATATGAGTCATTGTTTCCCCTTAAACTTGCCCATGCGAGAGCCAATGACGACATTCAATTTTTTTCAAAAATATATAAATATATAATGATACGTATATATGTGCATGTATAATTTAATATTTATTTTCCCTACATTATCTCGTTCATTATTTTATTTCTTGGTAAGTACTCCGTAATATTATACTATTATTACTGTAGTAGTGAAATCAACTTGAATCCAATTTACACACATGTTCAATTTTGAATTAAAAGCTTTAATATTTTAAGAATACATACCCACCAAAACAAAGAAAACAAACGCCGTTATGGGAACAGTACTATTATGAATTATCATTTCAATGAAAAGTGAAAACTACCTCAAAATGGCACGCCATTTCACACCAAATCGGTTGGCTTTCCATCCACAGAATAGAGAGATTTATATCATTCACACACCTATATTATTTTTAGACAACGAACTATTTTGAGTAAATCTTAATTATAAATTACACCTTTAAATTTGTACTATATTCAAACTAATTTTTTTTGAGTAAATCTTAATTATAAATTACACCTTTAAATTTGTATTATATTCAAACTAAATTTCATTCACACAGTTATATACAATAATACAAAGTCGTTGTTTCTACACTTCAAATATCATAAATTCAATATTAAATTTGTTGTGTAGTAAACTCTACAAAATCAATACTTTTGTAGTTTTATTATTAGTGGATTTTATCTTAATTAAAAATTTAAATTGATAATGACTATATATATATATATATATATATATATATATATATATATAACAAGATCAAATGCCATGCGAAACTTTTCCCAATAAGAAACGTGCGAATTAATCACAACCTTTGATCTTGCCAATTCAAAATCAATAGTTCGGAATGAAAAACAATTAAAAAACGCCGTATCATTATTGTCATATATGTGAAGAGATGTTCTCACATGAACACTTCCCCCATCCCCCCTCACACCCCCCCCCCTCACCCACACATATATAAATACATTTTGTCAAAATATAATCTTTTACCAAATTTTCAATATCAATTTGTTCCAAAAGTTTTATTTTCAATTGTAACTAAAACCAATTCATGGACTCTATAAAGATAATTACAAATAATGATTCATACACACATATATATATATGTAAGGCCTCCAATATGTGTCATCATCACATGCACCGGTTGCACATGACCAGACTGGTCCGTTGACATTTTGTTATGATTTAATATGATATGAAGAGTTAAGAAATTATGTCACACAATGCAAAATAAAAAGTAAATTTTTTTAGGCCAAGTGTAGGGCTTCACCCACAGAAACTTGCAATGTTTTATTATAATTTAATGAGATATTGTGTATGTTTTAATTGCTATTGTATGGATATCATATATGTTTAATTAGGTTAATACCAAGTGGTAGCGTGCAATTTGCGCACCACAATTTTCCACGTAGCAAATATCGACAGGAGAGGCCCATTATCATCCACCTTCACCAGCTCTCAAGATTCAATTTGTGTTTACCTAATTTAATTAGTCTATTTATATGCACTTTAGGAATTAATGAGTATTATATGCCAAAAATGGACAATATTTTTCCTTCATCATCATTTACTTTACAACTTAATGATTTTGAGCCCTTTGACCCTTCTTTTGTCTTCCAACAACACTCTCTTCCGCCGCTACTCAATCCAGATGTGCTGTTTGATCATCCGCCGTTAGCGGCGGAGGCGGAGGCGGGAAAGGAGCAGCTGCCGGAGTCCCCGGCGGCCGGCAACGGTGGCGTTGGAGGAGACGACAGTGACAAGCAAAGAAAATTAGCTCATAGGGAGATTGAAAGGCGAAGAAGACAAGAAATGGCTACCCTTTATGCTTCCCTTCGCAATGAACTCCCTCTTGAATACCTTAGGGTTTGGCTTTCCTTCATTTTTCTATTACAATAATATATGTGTGTTTGTGTGTGTGTGTGTTTTTATTTCAGGAGTATAACTCAATGGTTAAAAAGTTGAGTGGGGGAGTAATGTCTTAATTTAATAAATACTTAGGTTCAAATTCTCAATGCAGGAATGATGAGATCCTAATTAATGAAAAAAAGAAGGAAAAAAAAAACAAATACTTAGGGCATCCCCACATTTTGGGTAGGTCTTTGAGGAGGCCAAGTTGAGATGGAGGAGAAAGGGAGAGGAGAGATCAGAGAAGAACCTTGGTTTTTGCCGAAGGACCAATATTTTTGTAAGCTTTGTGGGTCCTACCAAAAAAGAAGACAAGACAGTCTGCCTCACGTGAGGCGTAACTCTTGCACCCAGTTCGGTGCGTGCAGACGTGTAGGGGATGCCTAAATCTGATCTTTTTTTTTATTCAGATTTAAATTTTTTTTCCTCTCTCTCATTCTATCTTTTCTTTCCTAATCACACCAACAGAAACTGTTCAAAAATTACAATTATTGGTGATGCTCTTAAACCTTAACATAGGGCAACATGATGACCCTTAGGTTTAGGTTATCACTACATTAGTGAGTACGCTACTATGTTGTTAGTGTCTGGATTCGTATCAATTTCCCTTTTCTTAATTTATTGGTAGGGGAAACGTTCAATATCTGATCATGTTAGGGAGGCAGTGAGGTATATAGAGCAGAAGCAGAAGAGCATTAGAGAATTAGAAGCCAAGAGAGACAAGCTAAAGAGGGATAATGTGGCGGCAAGTGATGATGTAATTTCAGATCCCAATAAAGTAAGAATTAGCACAAGGAGTGAAGACACTTCACCTTCAATAATGGTCAAAATCCAGTCAAGCAGAGAGGGTGTTGTTGAGATTTTGATCAATTGTGGGCCATCAAAACTAGGGTTTGGAGTATCAAGTGTTCTTGAACTGCTTCATGAAGAAGGGCTTGATGCAATTAGCTGTTTCTGCTGTAGAGTTGAGGGAAACCTTCTGTATTCCATCCAAGCTGAGGTACGTGTTTGATAAAACTTATTTTAGAACTTCTAATTTATTTTAAAAAGTTAATTCAAGCGAGGTTCATTATCTTTAGTGACAATTTTAAATTTAGTCTAAACTATTTTTTTGTCATTTAACATTTCAGACTATCATATTTTAGATACTTATTGTCCTTACAATGACTTTTCTGGTGAAACCCTATTTTAGACAATAACATTTTTGTCTCTTCATTTTTTTTTTTTTTGAGTTTTCATCGTAAGCCGTGGATTGCAACTGTACTCCTCCACCCACTCTTGTCTTCATCTCCTTCACTCGGCTTTAGCGCGTTCTCTCGCTCCCCTCTCTTCCGTTGCCTCGGCATTGCATTCAAGTTCGCTTAGCTCGACTATGTTGCCAAAGTATATATGTTTGTATATATGCTTCATTTTTCAATTCTTCAATACTTGGTCTCTCACTGGTCAGACTGATTAAGTTCTGTGTCGAATTTCACTACGAAATTGATTCAATCAGAGGGGGAGGGGTAACAATTGCATAACAAACTCCTTTGGCACCGAAAGTAAAATTAACCTTTTTTGTGGCAATTTTTTTTGTTAAAATTTTATAGACAAATTTCTGTAAATAGAGATTGATCACTACTAGGAAGTGCCATATTAAGGTATCCGTGTATGGTCTGGTTCAAAAACATTCATATTTTTGTTTGTCGCTTTGGTGAAATTTTACTTATTGATTTGTATTTGCAATTTATGCAAAGGGGTAAGTGAAATTTGAGGTGTACATACATTATTGACTACCCAATTGATTTGTTAGTTCTTTTATTAGGTAGCACTTTTGCTGTAAGAAGTATGCAATCAATGACTACTGTTTCTATTTGATTCTGTGACTTCTTGTTGGGTGAAGGAGATGGAGACAAGAGTAGGGTGGAAGAGGTGCAATCCATGTCGAAGACGAAAATAAAAAAAATAAAAAAAATAATAATAATTGTAGAGGCAAAAATGTCTTGTCTAAAATAGGGTTTTATCGGAAATGTCATTGGAAGGACCATAAGTGTCCAAAATATAATAGTATAGGATATTAAATGACAAAAATGATTGTCTTTAACAAAATTTGAAAAAGGGGAGTTTAAAATAATAAGCTATTGACTTTTAATTTTTTTTTTGAATACTACTAACTCTATTAGAATGCAGTATTTATTCATAATTACTTTCTCAACCTATTGAAACACAAGAGTCAGTATTGACTCCACTAAGGCTCGAACCCACCACCTCCCGTATAAAGGGAAGGGTTTGATGCCACTGGACCACAAGGTCCTTGGCAATTTTAATCACAGTTAATTAAGTTATTAGCTACTAACTTTTCACCTTTCAACTTTTAATTAGCTAGCTTTTTAGTTAGCAGGCGTACTAAACATAGTCATAATATAATGCGCATGCCTTAGTATATGCTTTTTTAATCAAAATTCAAGTTAGATTCTTGTTGTGCTTCTTCAAGCTTTTACAATTTATATTATGTTCTTGCAGGGTAGTCGAGAGACAAGTGTTGATCTTCAAATGCTGCGGCAAAAGGTGACTCGTAGAATTACAATTAATATCACCAATAATTTGATCCCATGAATTTTAGTTTAGGCACTAAAATTTTCAATTTGTTTGTTTGCACAATCCATCTATTCAGTGTTCAAGCTAAAGTTTTGTCAATGATGTTTCCAAATGGAGTTTAAGGTGTCACTTATTGGTAATTAAGTTACATCTCTTCAAGTAAACATGAATTCAAATCTTTATTCTTAGAAGTAGTAACTTTGTTTTCTCGTCATCGTATTCTCGTTCTAGTATACATGCTACGCGCTAGGTATTATCACTTGCTCAAAGTTGACGTTTTAGTGCTTACTGAAAAGAGATATATTTAACATTAGCATATCTACACTTTTAATAAGAGCCAATAATGTTAAACCCCTAATTGGAACTAAGAAAAATGTTAGTGTAATAGTCTGTTATAAGATTTTGTACTTTGTGTTCATTATTGTGTATCCTCCAATTAAATTCTTAATTTATCCTAATCTTTTATAACTTTACCAAACTTTTTCCATTAAATATAACAGATTCGTTAATTCTTCAATTCAATGGTAATTGTCGAAACCTCACCAAATTGAAACAAATTGGCAATTTCTATTTCTTCAAAGCAATTGGCAATTTCTACTTCTTCAAACAAATTATTATATATATATATATATATATATATATATATATATATATATATATATTCTACATCTACATCTACATCTATAATCTATCTATCTACAATCTACAAATTTAATAAGAGCCAATAAAGTTAGGCCCTTAACACGGGAATTATTTGCTGAAATGAATGGTTCATATTATTTTGATTATATTTGAGTATTTTTTAATGATTTTATTTATTTACCCTCTATTATATTATTTTCTTTCCTTAAATAACCCTACATTTTGTTAGTATAAACTTTAGTAACGGAATATTCCGTTAACTATTTATTATTCTTAACTTACTCATTAATTTCTATAACAAAGGTCTTAGGTTCAAACCCCATCTTAATCAGAGTTGGCATAATTGTTAAACATATACTACGAATATGTTAAATGTATTAAAAATATAATATAAAATTTAAAATAAACTTTTGTCAAATAATAAGCGCAACAGTTGAACATCAAAGATTATAAATCAGGAACCTTGAAAATCATTTTCTTGCATTTAAAAAAAATTAGGTTAAGTTTTTTTTTCCTTTTTATTTTCATTTAATTAATCTTCTTTTGATTGTTTAAAACAAGACTCAATATTTTAATTATGTTTTTGCGTTATTTGAATGCATGATTTATGTCATTATGGTATTAATATTTTTTGTATGTATTTCTATAATGGTACAATTGTACATTACTTTAATTACAAATATTGTACAATTTTTTTATCGGACAAAATTGTTTTTACATCATTGTCAGACATGCATGACCTAATTACAAAGTTGTTAATCATAAATACAACTACACCTGGACTCTAAAATGGTAGGACCATTTTCCAAAGAATTGACAATGTTAATAACTCACTGGCTCCAATTGAACAAGTTTACATATCTTTCTCAGAATTTTATTAATGCATGAAAACTTCTAAAGAAATTTGTAAGTTAATTTTTACTATATTATTATAACAATATCTATTGTAATCATATATTTCGAGTTATTTATTATCATCCTCTATTGACAACAATTGTAACTGTTGGTCCCGATAGGGTGGGAAAAGTCTAGAGGGGGGAGGGGGTGAATAGACTTTTCTAACAATTCAAAAATATTATAACACTTTATAAAAGAAAATCCAAGTGAATAAATTCAACTTGAATTGCACAGCGGAAATAATAGTACGGTAAAGTGCTATAAGCAAAGTTACGTAAAAATGAAGAGTTTCACAACATGCAATACGTTAGAAATGTCAGGAATAGCTCAAATAACAAGTACGTAAAGTTTGGCTCGCATGCGGTCGTGGGAACTATCAAACCTAGATGAAATAGTCTAGGCAGTGAATAGTTGGATTCGTAGTATAATAAAAAATATGTTTGATCGAGATGAGGTTGAGCTTGAAAATATGTCTTGCATGCAAATGAGATGTCACGTGTATCTAGGATGCTCTAGGATAATTAATGTGACTAAATATAATGCATGTGATGATCAGATAGATAAATATGCATGCAGATAAGTAGACAGATAAAGTAAATGGACACATGGATTTATAGTGGTTCGAAGGTGATGTAATCCTCCTACTCCACTTTCTCCTTTCACTCCAAGAAGAGATTCCACTATCTTCAATCACCAAGATACAATAGTGAATCAGTGCCCTTCTAGCACTCTACTACTCCGAGTGTCTTTGCACACAGCTACACTCAAACCCGAACGTCTTGCACCCAGCTACGCTCCTCAACTAAGTGTTTTGCACCCAGCTACACTTAGTCTTCACGAGTGTTTTGCACAAAGCTGCACTCCTCCGAGTATCTCGCACAAAGCTGTTCATGATCAACCAAGTGTTTTGCACCCGACTACACTTAGTTTCTCTCGAGTGTTTTGCACAAAGCTACACTCCTACAATTTCTTTTAAGAAATAAAAGTATTTCTTTTCAAGACTTGATTTCTCTCGTGTTTAGCTCAGAACTTAGCACTTGCTTAAGTGCTTCAAGTGTCGTGTTCGCCGTGCTCTAGTCTTCGAGTCTTCATGGGTTATATAGCTGAATTAGTTATTTGCCCGTTATGATTCTTCAGAGCATTAAATGCCTTCATATGGTCTTTGTCAACTTTGATGGCTCTGTCAGATGAATTTGAATATTTGCTTCTGATAATACTCCAACGTTCTTCTTTAATCACTGACATAATTTTCCTTGTAATTAACTTGTAGTCATCCTTCCTTGACTTTGTAAGTCTTCTGATAGTGTGAACACTTGACTTTGTTCACAATCCATAAGTCACGTTGCTCTGAAATATATCTGTTTGGTGACTCTTGCTTGAACATAATTAATGTCACCGAAAAGTACATTGACTTTTCTTAATTTGTTCTCAGCTCCAGTACGTAGCAAAAATATTTGAATTCACCTTTAGGAGTCATCCTCATGCCATATTTAGGAAAATAATATTTCCTTTTTAAGTGTTGTAGGTAGTTGGATTCCTTTGGAAATAAATAGGTCATCCTATTTATTTTGTTGATCACTCCATGCTTAGCCTCAAAAATAAATGTGTTCCTTCCCCCTTTAATTTGGATGATACGTAAGTCAACCTCTTCTCAAAATATAATTGCCCTCGCCCTCAAATTAATAATAGGTTGACCTTTTTGCATGGATCCTTTATTTTGCCTTGAGAGCAAGTCATCCTCATTCTCATTTTTACCTTCCAAAAGGTAAGTCATCCTCACCCTTCAAAGCATACACGGTCATCCTCTTCAAAAGCCAAGTCATTCTCAACATCAAATTCCCTTTAAAGTTGCTAGTCATCCTCATCTCTTAATTGTAGGGACCAAGGTCATCCTTCCCCTTATTTATTTAGTAAGTCATCCTTACCCATTTAATATTTTAGAGCAAGTCATCATCTCTTTTAAATTTCTACACGGTCAACTTTTTGAGGGTTGGCCACGCCATTTTGCTCCAAGAGGTCATCTTCATCTCCAAAAACAATTCATTTGTATGAGTTAGCCTCTAAAAATATTTGTGAGAGAACCCATTCAAGATTGACATCAATTTTGACCTTTAATTGCAACATCCTCATCTTGAATTAAATTAATTCTTCCAAAGAATTAATTCTTGCAATTCGAACCATGTTGTCACGTTCCGAGATGTCTACGAGTCTTTATCAATCTCCAAATTCTTCTCAATTTGTAAAGTGGAAGCGAACGACTTACAAGTATACATTAAAATTTATACTCTTGTAATTTCCACTTAATCGACTAGGCTTGTACTTAGCGTAATCCTATACTAGACTCAAAAATAAAATTGGGGGTCTAAAGTTACATTTTTGGTTCATCAAAACAATTACAATATATTCCTAATAGTAACAATTGTCAATGACAAACTCCCAAAATAAATTGTTTCAACAATGAATGAAAAAAAAATATCAATGACTTCATTATTGTGGATGAAAAGTAAGTGTCCCACTTTATTGCTCTTATTAAATTAAATAAATTAGTAGCTACAAAAAATAATAATAAATATGCATTTAATTAATTTAGAATTAGATGTGTACTCAAAAATTTAGAATTAGATTTCAATAATGACTTTATTCAAAAAAATTAGTCATTATAAAAAAAATTAAAAAAGAAATATAATTTTCATTAGTTATATTATCTTTATTTTCTATAATTCAAAGATTTCTTACATTTAAATTCAATAATTAATTATATACACTATATTGTCAATTGTCTTCATTTTACACTATCATGTAATTAATTATCAAAGTTATAATACAAATTAAAATATGTTATATATATATACCAATTATTTTCTACAAGTATAATAAATATTAATATTTTATTCAATACTTTCACATGATAATCTACAACACACATCTCACAACACATAAAACATGTAAGGAAAAAAACTATCACTGTCAAATATCAACAGACGGTTACAAAATCAAGAGTTCATAGTACAACTAAGATTCCAGTTATATACACAACAAGGCAAATCAACAACTTCCTACACCATAATCTCATTGCATGACGTTGTCCTCTATGCTATCACCTGTAACCCAATTGCACATGACACACTACCAATAGAAAGAAGAGGACAAGTACTGAAGAGGAAGACAATGACAATGCTACCTAAAAGAGAATCAATGACTTAGAGAAATTCAAACAAAAAGTAGTATTTTTATTTAGACTATCATTTAGACCAAGTATTTAGACCAGCGTTATTACAAAGTTCCAAATATTTATTTTAGTGACAATTATAATTAATCACTCCTATATTATCTTGCATTCATATATTTTGAATTACCGATTTAAATAAACAAATTCAACACTCAATTGCATATGCATGAACATCTCCTATATAATCTTACATTGATATACTTTGAAATACTTATTTAAAAAATAATCATTGGGCATTATCTCATTCGCGCAACATGCGTGAAAAAACTAGTAAATATAATGTATGGCCAAAGACCTTGTGGTCTAGTGACACCCGATTTACACTCCCACATGTAGAGAAGTGGGTTCGAGTCTCAGTAGAGGCGACTGCTGACTCTTTGTACTTCAGTAAAATCCCTAAGTTTAAAATAGTTTAAAATATACATAGATATTATTAGAACTTTGAGCCAAATATAAATCTTTGGAAAAATGGCATATCAGTATCCCAACTTCACGAAAAACTCAAAATCCATCTATTATTAGAGGGTACAGTAGGAATTTCACAAGTTGTGTGTTTCACATGTATAAAAATGGTGATCAAGTGTTCCTTGTTTGTATTGAACCTCATATTTTCTTATACGAAACCCAAGTTCCTAACAACTCATATGAGGAATAATGCTGGGAAATTGATTTCAATATAAGGAGAAAAAAATAATGCTCGAAAATTGATTTCAATATAAGGAGAATAAATATGAAATTCCTACTTTATCCCTTCAACAATAGATGGTTTTTGAGTTTTCCGCCACGTTCAGACAAATACCTAACATCGGGGACCAAACTAGCCACTTTACTCAAATCTAATGATTTTTGAGTTAATTTCATTTTTGGTCCTAGATTTATAGGTGGCATTCCACTTTTAGTACTCTTTTATCAAAACATCCACATTTGGTCCTAGTATTATTGTGGCATGACCATTTTTGGTCCTCCGTCAACAAAATTGTTGAAATGTCGTTAAATACAAAGACATTTCGGTCTTTAATTACAAAATTTTTCAAAAAAATAAACATAAAAATATAACGGGGTCAACTTACTTTGTATAAAAATGATTGAAAAACCATTGTATTTAACGACATTTCAACAATTTTGTTGACGGAGAACCAAAAATGGTCATGCGACAATAATACTAGGACAAAATGTGGATGTTTTGATAAAAGAGGACTAAAAGTGGAATGCCACCTATAAATTTAGGACCAAAAATGGAATTAACTCATTTAAAAATTGATACCGTCATAACTGAGAAACTGAGTCAGAACTTGGGTATAACTCAAGGACAAAAGATGCAATTTTTTTTTCATATATCTTTTTATGACTTATTTTGAGTTTTAGAATGAGTTTTTTTGTTTTGTTTTGTTTTGTTTTGTTTTTTGTTTTTAGTTTTTTGTTTTTTTTGTTTTTAGTTTTTAGTTTTTTTTTTTGTCTTATGATTTTAGAGTCTCTGTCAATTTGGGTTCAGAACTTTCATTCCCAACATAAGTAGTGTTTGACTTTGATTTTTTTTCTTTTTTTTTTTCTTTAGATTTGGTCCTTCCGACCTGACCGCATGCCCAATGAAAACTCATAAGAAAAGGTAGCTCCACTTCTTGGTCAAACCGTAAGATGGACAAAGTGGTAACTTCTTGGTTAAATCGAGAAACGGAACAAGTGTAGTCCGAGAAGTGGAGACAAGGGTAGCTCCACTACTCGGTTTGTGAAAAAAAGGAGTTGAGTTTACCCAGGAGTGGAAAAGGTTAATTCGAGTGGAGATGGGGGTAGCTTCACTTCTCGGTTTGTGAAATATAAAAATTTCGGTGAGTTTTCATTGGGCATGTGGTCAGAAGGACAAAATTTTGAAAAAATAAATAAAAAAAAATCAAAGTTCAACACTACTTATGTCAAGAATAAAAGTTGTGAACTCAAATTGACGGAAACTCTAAAGTTATAAGACCAAAAGTGAAAAAAATTATTTTAGAATTTATTTTCCATCGATATATCGTGGACCACGGTCCACAGTGCACTGTGGACCCTGATTCAAAACGACTTCGTTTTGATGTTAGTGGATGCGGACACGAATGACTCCAGGGAATTCATTATCTATAATACGCATAATCGTTATCTAGAATACACAGAACGTTTGCCTAGAATACACAGAATATTGACACAAAATACACAGAATTCATCCTCCTAATATTCGAATGCACAAACACATCACAACCTGTGTTAATAACATGAATACACAGAATATTGACACAAAATACACAGAACCCATCCTCCTAAACATTCGAATGCACAACCACATCACAACATGTGTTACTAACATGAATACATAGAACGGTTGCCTAGAATACACAAAATGATTGTCTGGAATACACAAAACGATTACCTAAAATACACAGAACTAATATCCTAACATTTTGGTACGGGGTGCACAATGCATTATGCACCGTGGTGCACGATATAAATTGTCATTTCTCTTATACAAGGCCTGTAATCTCTTTTGTTAAGATAGAATGATAGATTGATGATGAAAAAAAAGTATTTTTCTATATATTAAGATACACGCTAATGCTCACAACCAAACGTGAAATAAGACATGAAAATAAAATTAATCGGAGAACCCTTTATTTTTATTGACTATCCTTAATGAAACCCTTATTTTATTGGGGAATGGTTTTTGCAATTAATGGGGTAATCAAAACTCATAGTAGTGTTCTAAAAACTTGTCAACCAAACAATAACAATGACTTTGATACTCATTCCTGATAACTAAACCTGTCAACCAAACACACCCTAAATGTGCATAACAGAAATTCTAAAGTGTATAAAAGAAACTAGAGTTTATTACTGAAATGGTCCATCGACTATTGTGAAATTACCAATTTGGTCCTCGACAATTTTTAGTGCCTAATTAAGTCCCTCGACTTTGAAAAATTTAACCAATTTGATCCTCCGTTTATTTTGCCGTTAAATATCCGTTAAATAGGAATCAAATTGGTAATTTTTCTATAGTCAAGAGACCATTTCAGTGAAAATTAATTACCAATTTGGTCCCTTGACTATAGCAAAATTACCAATTTGATCCCAATTTAACGGATGTTTAACGGAAAAATAAACGGAGAACCAAATTGGTTAAATTCTTCAAAGTCGAGGGACTTAATTGGTCACCAAAAATTGTTGAGGACCAAATTGGTAATTTCGCAATAGTTGAGGGACCATTTTGGTAATTAACTCAAGAAACTATAAAAGAGCAAAATTGAAATTGTAAAAGTGCATTACAAAAACTTTTAAAAATTTTAAAGTGCATAATATGAACACTAAAAGTGCACTTCAAAATCTCTAAAAGAGCACAATAGAAACTCTAAAAGCGCATAAAAGGAGCTTTAAATCTGCAATGGTAGATTTTGCATTGGTGGTGATAGGTATGCATGTTTGTATAGGAATTTGGAGCCCTGTTTCTCACCAAGTGCAACCCCCCCACCCCCAGCTCCCCTCCCCCCAAATACACACATACATACATGTGTTTATACTTTGTTTTCCAAAACCCTTTAATTCAATGGGGAACATGTGTTTAAGTCTACAAGGATAGGTTCTAAGTGATTGAAGGTGGTGATAGGTCCACATGTTCATACAGTGATACAGGAGGATGATGAGCCTTCACATTGATGATTGATATGATATTTCCTATAATGTGCCACACATGTTGTAAAGGAAAATTTATCACAACACTCCAAGGCTCTTCACCTTGTACATCATTACCAAGAGCTAACCCTAATTAATAGTTTTGATGATGTTAAGTTAATATATTAAGAAATTTGATTCCCTAAATTAATTATATATAATTTTCTTTTTTAAAAAAATTGTGCATGCCAAGAATCTAAAGAAAATAAAAATCAACGCAAATGTGCTAAGTAGAGGAGCAAAAGACTTCACATTTGAGCTCCAAAAGGCTAATTACAAAGGAGACTTTGTCAAATTCCAAAAAAGTTTACTATTTAGAAGAATAGATTGACCGGAGGAGTTGATCAAACAGAAAAAATGTTAAAATGACAAACTTAGTTCAAATAGAAGATTTAGCAAAGAAAGAAATAAGACTTCTCTTGGCAAGAGTGATGTCAATAAAAGACCTCAATTAAACAATAATCTCATTTTTTGATATAAAACAATAGTCTCATACAGTAGAAGACTTATGAAAATAAAAGAGGTTTACTCTCTGAATAAATTCACTTTTGGAAGATGTTAGCAAACAAAAAAAAAAGGTTTACTCTCAAAATATGTTTGGAAGATGTTAGCAAACAAAAGAGGTTTACTTCCGCAAGAAATAGTCTAACATAAGAGGTTTCTTGTAAAAAGAAACTACGGAGTATCTAATAGAAGATGTTCACAAACGGAAGAGGTCTACCATTATAAAAAGTGGTCAAAGCAATAGAATAAATGTTTTAATAGAAAGCAGAACAATGCAGAAGGGTTTTATCAGCAAAAAAGCTAAAACATCATAAGAGATTAAAAGTGATCAAAACAGAATGTTTGATGACTAGTAGATAGAACCTTTCAGAAGAATCAACTACTTGAATTCCATACAAATACAAGAAAGATGAGAATGTCTTCTGTATGACCAATCAACTACCTCAAATCCTCAATGGAAGCAGCTGTACTTAGAAAATAAAAATAAAAATAAAAATAAAAAGACCCTCTTATTGCGCCGTAAAGTTTAAGAAAAATGTCTTTATAAGTAATGTAGCACAAAATCTAGATAAAAGCTACTAGACACAACTGTTATTCTACAAAAGTATGAACGGAAGGGCCATATATAAGTAATGAAACTGATGAAGTTAGAAAAATGGAGGAATGAGTCGTTGTTCCAAATTAAAAAAATATGTGAGTTTGAACTAATGAACTCTCTTGCAAGCAGGCTAGCCATTCAACGCTAAACATATCACCCAAACCCCACCCCCCTTTAATATATCTTACCTTCGCCTCTGCTTTTAGTCATTTTCTCCGCCATCTACTATTTCAATTCTTCTCCAACTCACTAATCCACTGAGTGAAATTCTAAATCTAGTAAAATAGCAAAATCAGTATGCGTTTCGTAACAACCTGAGATTCAACCAATTACAACCCAAAATAAGAAGAAAATAATATTAATGCAATCTTAAGACCAAACCAGCGTGAAAGAATGGATAATAAGCAAACAAATTTCTTTATTGAACATTATTAGATAAATTGATTTGGTGGTTTCAAATTGAAGAATTGAATATTTGGGGAAAAAATACAGACTGGAGCTACAGTCAAGATAGCATGGAGAAACTATAGTAACACCACATAAATTATTCTAGATTCTAGACTAGATGCAGTAGCGTACCAAATCTTGAGACGCAAGATATATTGAAGCGTTGATCTGCATATGTATGATCACCAGGAAGCTCCAGTGAAAGAAACCTCCACGCCACTTCCCCCAATTCCAGCAATTAGACACTGGAACCCACATGCCTCTAACTCGGCTATCACCTTATTTATAACTGTCCCAGATAGCACTGAATCTTGTCAAGGAAACAATCTACTATAATCTGATGGACTTCCTCTATTTACTATATAGGATCAAATAACATGGAAAGATGCATTTGTGGGATTTCATTCAAATATTATTACAATGATCCATGGACATCTAGGGTGAAGTTTTATATTCAAATTTAACAGAACTTTGTTTGTCACTGTTTTCTACCCTTTGAGTCCTAAAAGAAAACAAAGATTTAAAAAAAAAAAAAAAAACAGATTTAAAAGAACATAACTATTAAAACAGTGAAAGCTTTTGAGATGGAAGCAAATATTTAATAGGAGTTAAACTAACATTTTGTTAAAGATATAGTACTAGGCCCCTGGTCAATCTACATGATAAAGATATATACACAAGCAAAAATGCTATGCAATACAAACAAAGTCAGATCCAAAGAATGTCATTAAGGGCAAGAAACAAGTTGGAATTGCAAAGAAACCAATAATGTGTTTAGAGTGAAAAGGAAAGGCATACATGACATGTATGAGCAGATAATAGAAAGGATACAAGTTGGTAGCAGGGTCAAAACGCAACCTCCACCACCAGCTCCAATTAATTTGGAGTATAATTTGTACTTTGCTGTTGTTCGAAGCACAGTTTCTATTGAAGAATGACTTACACCCATGCACTGTAGCAATCCTTGGTTCATCTCCATCAACTCTCCCATTTTTTCTTCCTTCTCAGTTATTGCAAGATCATCTGCAACAGGTGACTGGATAATGGTAGCTAATTCATTGCTTATGGAATCTACAGCATTAAACACTGAAATCATAGCACTAGGATGCCTCAATGTCTTCTCTGAGACACCAGCAACTAATGCCTTTGTATTTCTGCCAACTCTTGTATTAGTGATTAGCATTTTGATTGGCGAGTTAGTCTGGAGGTGTGTCAAATCACCAGACTTAAATTTGATCAAGTTCCCTGTTCACATGAAATCCATTAGTTGCATAGGTACTATGATCCTAAAGTTGAAGCATTTTGTACTCATTAGGGAAAACATTGCATCAATGAGAAAAAGAAAACTAATTTATTCACCAGAATAGTTGCAATCACTTACCATATGTGCTTACTGTATTGTCAACCCCTGATGGCTTCCCATGGATTATATTTTCACCCTCAAACGCCCACTTGTTTACCAACTCCAGTTCACTGTCTCTAAATGTTTGCCAGCCTTTTTGGCTGAAATCTATACTAATAGAATCTGATAAAGAGAGGATGGCAGCTGAGAGTGCAACACAGAGAGCAGCAGATGATCCCAGACCTGCTCCCATAGGGAGTTCAGAATGAACAACTGCTTTTGCGGGTTTGCATCTGATATTGCAAATAAGGAAGAACAAGATTCAGATATATTAAATGATTTTGCTAAACAATGAGAACAACAAGGTTCACAAGGCAAGCAAAGTTACACACCCAAGAATAGAGGTATACAGCCAGAGAAAAGCCGAGACACCAGACGCAAGTCCAATATTGGCCTCAGGAATTTTCTGTTTTTCCACCAAAGAAGCAATTGATTTAAGTGTCTCCAATGAGCACGATGAAGGAGAGGAAGCAACACTACTATCAAGATTTGGAAAAGCATCTCTAATTCTTGCAACTGGCCAAGAAAATTCTAAGGGCACATCCTTAAGTTGGAGTTTCAGTGTTTGATCATTTTCTGGTCCCAAAGCATCCAATGCAATAAGTAGAATGAAAAGACTCAGATTCTTCAATTATGCATCATGAAAATGAATTTTTTTTAATAAAAGTAGCCATAAATCCTATTAGTATTTGATAATAATACTAAGAGCATTGCAATTCCATAACCTTCAATTTATGAAATTCACTCTAATCTTAATCAACAACAAAGAGCAATTGGCTTTATGTTTCCACTTTTAAAAGAAAAATGTTATTTGCACCCAAAACTTGCATTGGTTTGCATACTTGTGAGAAGTCTTATAACCCTTAATATTCATTAGTCACGTGTAGATTGGTCAACCCTAGCACAAACTAATCACATGAAGCAATGTCAGATGATGCAAATTTTGAAACAAGAACAACCGAAACAAGTGGTTTATCCTTTTTAAAAGTAATGAAGATGTTTGAAAAGTAAAGTTTGTTCATCAACAAGAAATGAAGCTCGAATACAAACCTTTCCAAAGCCATGCTCAATAAAATAATAATGAAATTAATTCAGTTAAATTCCCAAATACAACTAATTAAGTTTCAATTTAGGGTGACCTAATAATGAAGTAGCAACAATGGAGAAGCAGAAAATTAATTTATTAAAAAAATCAGTGATTAAAAATCAATCTCTGAGAATTGAATTCAATCGTAAACACTACAGAGTTCAAAGCATAGGAGATGCGTTACGATGTTTTAGTGGTTACCGGAGGGAGAAAGGAAGCTGAGAGAGACATAGGTATAAAGATCAATGGCAGCCGCCACGGCGGTGGATCCGTGCACCACCGCATGTTCTCCGGCCAGTATGATTTTTGCTGGTGCTCTTACTCGTATCTCCATCCTCTCTCTCTCTCTCTCTCTCTCTCTCTCTCTCTCGCCTACTTTGTAGAACTACCGAGCTGTCCGTTTATGGTAATTTGATGAGTGTGCATCGCTATCTGTCTGCCCCAATTGATTCCCAAAATGGACTGGCAATTCAACTTTAAAGACCTTACAACAATTATATAATATTAGTATATTACTATCTTATTATATAAAAGGAAATATTTTAATACGGAATTACGGAATATATATATTATAGTAAACTTCAGTAGTTGGTACTTGACAATATACGCTTTGAGGATATCATTATTGCAATATTGTTATTAGGTGGATCATGCCTAGGATACATTATTTTGATGGATAAAGTATATTTTCAAAAAGTATATTATTTTTTTATAGGATGTATTATTTTTATATATAATGTTCGTTATTTGAATGTGTACAAAATAGTATGAAAATCAATGTTGTAAAAATTGCGTCTAGGCGCAGATTAGCTAGGCAGTGGCTAGCTCCCTAGAATTTTGCCGTTCTAGCCCTCTAAGCGGCCTAGGTGCCGACTAGGTTGCGGCGATTAGGTGGTTGTCTAGGCTGCCGATTAACTATTTTCTAGTGATTTTTTAAATGCGTTATCTCGCTCAAATCGATGCTGTTTTTATTGAAATAACCCTAAATTGTTCAAATCAATCGCAAGCCCAAAAATGTAATAGAAAATTGAAATCAAGTATTCCAATATTAATACTTTGTGAGTTGTGACTTTGTGTTGTGTTTTGATTCTTTAAATCTTTATACAATTTACAATTCTAGATATGTTTTAGTTTAATATTTAATATTTTAGTATTAACTATTAAAATATTAAATAGTTTATAATTATCAAGTTTTAAATAATTTTTTTTAAATCTTTTAAAGAAAAAAAAATCGGGCACCTAAGGAACACCTATCGATTTTTGCAACCTTGATGAAAGTAGCTTGTGGGTTCATTATATATATATATATATATATATATATATATATATATATATATATATAATGCTCATTATTTGAGCATGTACAAACTAATTGCAGGATGATTATTTAGGCATATATATATTTAACGCTCAGTTGTGTTGTACACGAAGTTCATTTTTTTATATAATATAACTGGACTTATTCAGCACACCTCACTCTCTTTACATAAAAATCTATTCAATAAATCAATGTTCATTATTTGTATGCATAAAATACACTATTTCTGTGATATATTTTGATGCATGATTCATAGTAAAATTGATCACTATTGCACTACTATTGCTTTTCTAATTTCTACCCAAAAAAAAATGATATTCTTTTTTTATTATTAAAGGCCTGTTTAAAAACCTAGAATGACTTGCAATAGAAAAGAATATCATTTTTCGTATGAAGAAAAGTCATAGTAGTGCAATAGTGCAATCCTACAAAGGCTATATTGTCAAGTACCAACTACTGAAGTTCTAATGCAATATAATATTTTAAAACATTTATTTTTATATAATAATAAAATATATTTATTGTAAGGTGTTCAAAGTTGAAATAATTTGAAGATATTTTTTGAATTTTTTATTTTACAGCCAACATCAATCAACACAGCATAAAGAAAAAAAAAAAAAATCTAGCATGCCATTTCTCAACATACTAATTGCATAAAATGTGTCTCATTCACATGCATGGTAGCATCTATAATGGTGTAACTTTCTTTTTTTTTCGATTTTTTTTTTCTTTTGTGGACCTTAACATTTCAGATTAATATCAATTATCTTATTTATTTTTTTAAAAACTCCGATAATCCTCAACAATTAAGTAAACTCAAATTGAGTTTTTTTATATGGTCTACACACTAAAGAAAATAAAAGGAAAATAATATATATATATATATATATATATATATATATATATATATATATATTCAACTAGCGGGCGGGGTGAACTCATTATGCATTGATAGTGCACGGAACACGCACTAGCTTAGCCTTTTTTTTTTTCTTTTTTTTTTCTTTATTGGAGCTAACAATAAACCTCAATCATGAAATGATGAAAAATCTATTTTCACTCTCACATCTCCTCTCTCTTTTCTATCTTAGCCACATGTGAGGAAAGACAAACTATTTTGCTCACAAAATCCGAAATTTTCTCGTCCTAGGGCCCTACATCTCGACCCGACAGAATAGTGGATGAGTAAATTAAAGTGACTCAGTAATCCATTAAGTGAGAGGATCAGTGTTTAGTGATCACAAGAAGCCCACCACATTTGGTGTAACTCTCACACTGACAGAGCTCTTTATGTACTTGTGTCCTTACCCATAATTTACCACCTTAGAATCAACTGAGTTGCTTGTGTGGAGAAAACACACTATTTTTTCATTGTTAGGATGCCGGCAATAGTTGAAGTTTTTCTTAGTTTTGTATGGTTTACCTACTCTATACTAACTATCATTTATTATTCTATTATTATTTATTATTATTATTATTCCTAAATTTAATTTTTATAACAATCAGAATAATTTGTAATAAGATGATATCTGCTATGAATAATTATAATAATATAAATATTGTTGTATGTCGATGCCTGTTGGCCCATCAACTCCTAACCGGTGTGTTTGCAGTATATACTAAAGCAGGAAATTGTAAAAGGTAATATAGAGACAAGAATGATGAGAAGAAGAAATTAGCCAACACTAATACTTCATTAGCATTTATTCCAATATATATATATATATATATATATATATATATATATATATATATATAAAAGTCTCAATCAAAGTTATATCCCTCATTTATGTCCATGTTTTTTGTGCTACCCATTTTGTACATTGTGTTTTTAGAGTTGTACTATACAAATTTTTGGACAAAAATGCCCTTACCGTTATAACTTCTGTTATCTTTTCCATTAATTTTACCATGCACATGCATCCACCTTATCATTTTCTTATATTCTTTAATATAATGATAATAATATTTGTAAACATTATACAATAAATAATTTTTTTCTTTTAGCTTTAAATTAATAAGAATTTGTTAGTTATTTTTTAAAATATAAATATTGGGCATATGTTTTTGCGCATCGCGCATGAAAAAGACTAGTATATATATATATATATGCCAAAGACCTTGTGGTCTAGTGGCATCCGGTGTCCCGGTTTACACTCACATATGGATGATGAGAGTGGGTTCGAGTCTCAGGTAGTAATACTCAAATATATATATATATATTATGCCATCAATCACTAGCTGCTACAAATCATATAATAATGTCCACAATTAATATTTTATAACAAATATCTATATATGGAAGATGAATGTATTTATCCCTTGTACACCTAATTCCCATAGCTTTACTTTTATCCCTGTATTCTTTTAAGCCTATTTATACACATTCTTGTGAAATGAAATTGTTCTCTCTTACTCTCTATTGTTACTTTTCTTCTCTAATTATATTGTTTTATAACACATTATCAACATAAAATTTCTATATTTTCAATAAATAATTAAATATGAGTTTTCTCCTTTACTACCGCTGCTATGAGAAGAACGAAGAACCAATGTCACCGGCGCGAAAAAATCTAAAATGAAAGTAACGAAAATATCTCTCAAGTAACTTTCTTATTGGCTTTTCATTCCATAATTTTGATGCATTGATAGTTGAAACACTACCGCAATTTTTTCTATTTCTTGTTAATATGTATACTTCCCATATATCGAGCTATAAAATTTTAGAAAATGCTGGGGTGTTTAGCAATTGTCTGTTAGCTAGTAGCTTATAATTGATAAATTTAGTTGATAATTGATAGTTGATTATGTTAACTGATTTGACAAATTGATAGTATTAGCTAGTTATAAAAATGTGTTTCGTAAATTATTTGTTTACTCTTAGCTGATTACATGTAAAACAACTACATGTAAAATGACGTATAAGGACATAAGTATATTGTGTTATTTACTTATATATATATATATACATTCATTAAAGATCAAACGAGAAACTGCCATCTTGTTTTTCACTAAAACCATTAACCATTAATGAATCCACACAATGTGAGAAATAGTGATGCATGAGAGCTAAAACAATATCCCACGACCGCAAGGTTAAGAGCCTTGTGTTGTTCTACCAACTAAGCTAAATGGGCTTGTTGTATAGCATATAAAGGCATAAGTATAGTGTTATTTACTTAACTCTTAAAATATTTTTATAATTTAGTATTATCGTTGTGTTATTATTAATTATTTTTTCACTATTATATATATATATATATATATATATATATATATATATATATATATATATATATATATATATATATGTGTGTGTGNATATATATATATATATATGTGCGTGTGTGTGCGCGCGCGCGTGATCAAATGAGAATTTGCGAACCAACATAAGTGCACAAAAGAGTCCACATAAATGCACATAAATTATTTTAGGGGTAGATTGTGTGCACTGTGCAATGTGCAATGTGCACTGAAATATGAGATTGTGTACTATATAGGATAGGATCTTACCATTACTAAACTTTCAAGTTTGCAATAATTATAAAATGAACTCAACTCTTGAAAGTTTTCAATAATTATAACATTGACCATGTACTTTTAATAAAACCCTCAACCATTAATGAATCAGAAATAGTGATAAGTGAGGGCCTGCACAATATCTTATATGGGCTTAGTTTGGGGAACCGGTTTTGGGAGGCAAATTATTTTGTCGACCCGGATCCATCCCGTAAGGTGAAGTCGAGTATAAAATGCAAAATTTACATACTGAATGTAATATAAATTGTGAGTATTCAATAAATTAACACAAGATGAACCCGAGTACATTGTATAACTTCTCATTTTGGGCCTGCACAATATCTGATATGGGCTTAGTTTGGGGGAACAAACGCCCACCATGGGGCTCGAACCCACGACCTTAAGAGCCTTGCGCTCTACCGACTGAACTAGACGGGCTGTTGTGTTATATTTTTCGTTTAACATATTAATATATATAGTACTTGAATTGCTACCAATTACACACGGGCTTGTTGAATATTGTTATTTGGGAAAATGACACTTTTTCCCCCTATGTTATGTGCTTATAGCACTTTTCCCCCCTGTGTTATTAAAGTGACAGTTTTTCCCCCTGAGTTATTTTAAAAGTCGTAGTTTTCTCCCCTGTAATGTAAAATTGACATTTTTGCCCTTAAAAATAACTATTACATTTATTTTTATTCTCCAACCAATCATTACTAATATGTATGGAAGATCACAGTTCGATACGAACTTAATCGAACACTGTAGCAATTGAACTTAAATAGTATAGACGATTATGGTTACGATTCAGAACCGAAAAAATAAAATAAAATAATTTTTGAATTTAGACTATTTTTAAATAAGAAATAAAATTATAAAAATAAATAAATAAATAAATAAATAAATAAGTTTTGATTGGCGGTTCAAAATCGAAATTGGAACCGAACCGTACCGATTTATCAAAATAAGTGTTTGATCATTTTCACTATATATGACTGTGGTTAAGTTCCGATTCACGGTTCAACAATTATTTAATTTTATTTTTTCGGTTCTGAATCGTAACCAGAACCTCCATAATATTTCGGTATGATTGCTACAGTGTTTGGTTAGGTTCGAACCGAATCGTGATCATCCATACATATAAGTAATAATTTGTTGGAGAAGAATAATAAATGAAATAATTATTTTAAGGGTAACAATGTCAATTTAACATTTCAGGGGTAAAAACTGCCACTTTAATAACACAGGGGGAAAAAGTGCTATATGCACATAACATAGGGGGAAAAAGTGCCATTTTCCCTTGTTATTTTGTTGAACTTATTAGTATTTATTACAATACTTGAATTGCTACCAATTTCACATACAGTAAATCGAAATTAATCCCTAACGAAGGCAGAATAAATAAGTCACATTTAGAATAACTAAAATTCAATTCACAGTTTCTCACTAGAAATAAAAATTGAAGTTATGATTAAATAGTTATGGAAGCTCCTATGTTATTGGTTATTGTTATAAATATTATCATTATGTTGACATTATTATGTAGCGATTTTCCTAATGTACACAAGTATGATGATGATGAATGTAAAGTTTCTGTCCCTTTCTCTCTACATTGTTTTCTTCTTCCTTTCCTTTATATTATGTTCATTACAAATAGCCAAAGACCTTGTGGTCTAGTGGCACTCGGTTGCACCCTCACATGGGAGTGGGTGGGTTCTCGTCTCAGTGGAGGCAATATTGGCTCTTTGTGCTTCATTTGGTTGAGAAAATAGTTATGAACAAATACTACATTTCTCCGGAGATGGCTACAAGCTTTTTTTTTTTTTTTAGTACTACTGAATCTGTTACAATGCAGTATCTGCTCATAACTACTTTCTCAACCTACTGAAGCACAAAGAGTCAATATCGCCTCCACTGAGGCTCAACCCACCTCTTTCATATGGGAGTGCAACCGGATGCCACTAGACTACAATATGGAGTAAGTATTTTAGTATATGTTTTAAAATTTTGTTTTCAAATTAATACAATTGTTTGTTCTAAATTCTGTTTTTTTTTTTTTTTTTTTTTTTAAAGTAAAGTGATAATTGTCGAATGTACACAGTTGAACGTAGTGACTAATCCCTTCAGGACGGGACAACTAGCCTAGAATCTTTGCTTAACCTGTTCCTAGAGCCAATTTGTGCCTTCTGCTAAGGTTCATTGGTCATTTATGCTATTAGGATTTCTAAGTTTAGCTGCTCTTGTTGCTTGACCGGACAGATGGGACGTACTACTGTGAGCACTCGACGATTGAGAGATAGCCCTCGGCAATTGAGAGTGTAAGTAAGCTAGCTTCGGGTGGAGCGAGCTTGCCAGCTATCATTGTTCTTATAAGGTTGCACCATACCTAATACCAAAGATCAAACTCTTACCTTTGCTTAAGAATGAGTAAGTCCTTACTATTCAACCACATCCCACATTAATATTTTTGGAATGGTGTTGCCTTTGAAATGTTGGGAACATTAGTTCATGTCCTAGTATAAAGTGTATGTCAAAAACAAAAATTACAATATTCGTAAAAATTTAGAGACGAAAAGTGAACAAAGTCAATAAATATGGACAAACATTACAATTACCCCGTAACTTAAAAGACAAAAAATGTCCTACGGTGAATTTGTGTTTTGACAAGAGTGCCCTCAAATTTGAGGGCAAAGGGTAAATAGTTTTATTGAGGCACCATTTTTGGTTATTTCTTCTCTCAAAATACACCAATCATTTTCCTTTCAGCCTCTTTGTATGTGTTTATGTAACAATCAATTTAATTCAGTTTTTAAATCCAAATTTACCACATAGACAATCATTAATATATTGTCAAGAAACAAAATCCTAAAAAGAGAATTTTCTTATTATTATCTTTCTTGAAGTATAGAATTGGGCTATAGTAATTGGCATACTCCACAACTTTCAAACATCATGAAAAAGTCTTCTGATCTGATCCACTGTTGCAGGCATCAGTGTTACAGGGCAACGCTTGTACTGTAGCCAAGAAAAACACAAATTTAAGTTAAAACACACTGAAAACATCACTTTAAACTAATCTCCCATCTCAAAAATAAAAATAATAAAACAACCATAAATTTACCTGAGATACATATTTAAATATGCAGGAATAACAGAACACAAATCCTGAAACCGACACTACCGAGGGATTGGCTCGTTTTTGTGAACACAGGGGGCAGAGTGTTCGGTCCGGAGGCAAAGGAATTCCATCTTTTGCAACCTGTTGAAGAGTGGTAAACCAACTCATATACAAACTAAGAAGGAATAAATATAATCAGCCTAAACTTTATCTTTAATTTCCCACAGAAGGTTGAATCCCAACCCCAAGAGACCCCCACACCTCAGCTCGACAGAATATTTGGGAGGATGTAAATCACGATAACTCAGTGGCTCAGCAGATATGGCCAAATGCCAGTGCGCACAAGGGGTCTGCCCACTTTGGGCATAATCCACACACTGCCATTGCCGAGTTTCGAACCTTGGTCTTTTCCATCAAATACTGCCTACAAACTTTATCTTTAATTCAACAGCTATTTGGTGGAGATTTTACCACCACCATTCATTGTATAGTTATGAGAAAATGAAATTATAGCATGGCAAAGACATTATGTCTTGCCTACAAGTATTTCAAAATTTGAGATTTCCTATGGCCATAACAGCAGAGAGCTGTTAATTTACCAAGCTAGCTATATAATTTACACATCCATTACTAGAGGAAAAAAACATGTTAAATAACCCTCCAAATTCAAGCGAATAGCGTACAATAGAGCCCCTAACCAAAAAAGCACCATCGATGACCGGCTAAAAAGTACAAACAACCGAGTCCAAATGCTATGTATTCAGCATGTTACCACTGATGTAGCTAATACGTGGTCTTCTGATGCCACCGACTGTCTCCAATGTTAACACTCTAGAAAAGCCTAGAAGACAGCCATGGCGGTCATTCGTGATAGCCATGACTATCTTAAAAATAAAATTATTTTATTTTTAAGACAATCATGGCTATCACAAAGGTGATAGGCCATGGACCTCTATTTTAAAATAAAATAAAATACAATAAAAAGACAGCCATGGCTGTCAAGAAATAAGATCCAGATCTGAACCCTCAAGAAGAAGGCAAGCATGCCTTCGTCTCAAAGGTCCAGATCTATAACTTGTTTCTTGACTGACAACCATGGTTGTCTTTAAAAAAAAAAAAAGAGGTCAAAATCCAATCTTCATGACAGCCATGATTGTCCAAATAATATTAAAATTTATTTAAGACAACCATAACTATCTTCTATGCTTTTCTAGACAGCCACAATTTATTAGGACTCTGAATATTATTGTAATCCTACTTTTACCAATCCTACTCTAGCTAGGACTATCTCTTGTATCGCTATAAATACATTCCTTATGTACTTTGTAGATACGATTGATTAATTATAAAACTCTCTACAAATTTTTGTTCTCATATGGTATCTGTAGACCAAAACAATCCATGGCTCCCAACCCATACCTAGCCCCAATAAATACTCTACAAACAGTCCACTTTATCTCAATAAAAGTCCATATGAAAGATTAGTCAATGCCAATTCATCTTATGTGTAAAGCCAGATCATAGCCACATTTTAAAAAGTACACATGAAAGTTTAGTCAACGCCAAATCAACAATAACATACTGGAATACTGGATAAATAGCATTTTGACTCAATAACACTATTTACCGATTAAGGGCATCCAATGGAGTTTTAAGGGGCTCAATTGTACTATTCACTTGACTTAGAAGATTTATTTGACACTTTTTCAAGAAACAATAAAAGAGCATCTTTATCCTCAACAATTAATTGATAAAGAAAAAGATTGAATGTGCTCAAAATGTTTTAACTAGCTTCTCACTAGCTCACTGGCATAAACAGCACGCCAGATAACAACTCAAATCTGCTCACCTTTGGGGCTGGTGGTGGAAGAGGAGGAGGATAAATGGTTGGGGCTGACATACGCTCTTCAGCTGATTGATACCACCATTCCATCATCTAAGTATTTGCAAACAGAAAACAGAAAATTGAATTTGTAGGAAATAAAAAAAGAGAAAACATGCATAGTGTAATTTAGATAAGAATGGGAGACAGCATCAATTGAAACTTATAACAAATAAAGCAAGTAAAATTCTGATACACAAAATATAAAAATATAATATGATGTCCAAAAGCTATATATAAAGTGGCTTTTCTACAGCAAACAAGAGGAACTTTTATTTCCAAATCAGAGGGTTAGTAACTTAGTTTTAATTTTTTCTGGTATATACAGTTTCAGCCATTTCAATGTTCAAGGAGTTCAAAAGCATAAAACTTCTTGTGTCACATGGTCCAAAGAAAACAGTACCTAGCAGCAGACATCGAGGGAAGTAACATGATAATGACAAGGAGTTCATTTTATATCATTGCTGAAAGTCAAAACTATAACTAAAAGTAAATTAAACTCTTACTTTAAAGAAAAATACTGCAGCAATTAGACCAGTTTGAGCATAGTCAAGAACAGCGTATGCACAGCTAAGCAATCCACCTTGTACTTTCTGTAATGTTGACATATGTCAGGTTGTTTTGCTTTAGAGAATTCTCATTGCAATGATAAATTTTAAGAGATAAGAGCACAAGAAACTAGATTTCATGCAAGAATGTATCAATTATAAATGAATCAGCTAAAGAACCAAAGTGTAGCCCAGCTATCATTGTCACAGCATGGCTTGAGCAATAGGGTCAATATTTTGCACAATTGATTAACAAGCCATCACACTCCAAACAACTAGAAGGTGTGCAAAACTACACGAAATTAGGTTATCCAAATGGGGCAGGTTGAGGCAAAATAATATCTTCCAATAGAAAAGCAAATAACAATAACAACAATAATAAATTCAGCAATAAAAACAGAGATGCTATTTAAAAATGATAAAGGTATAATAACAACAACAACAACAACAACAACAACAACAATAATAATAACATAAAAGAATTCAATACATACCTTTAGCCAAGGGGGGCCGCGTAGTCTCTCCCGTTCATGCTTTCTTATCTTAGAAATTCTAGAAGAAGTATCCATCTACCTTGACAAAAGAACACAACAAATCTTAAAATGAAACAGTAATATACACAAGATACAAAGGTAAAAACTTTTCGCAACTAAGGATAACAAAAACAAAAATGTTAATAAACTAAAGGTGGAGATTGGTGTTACAAATAGTAGTTTGGAAACCATGTATAAGTAGACTCTGATCAAAGCTAAAGACAATTACTCCATACATAGCATGTGTGAAAGGTCCTAAATAAGAAATTGCTTGCAATAACATACCAACTCCTGCCCTGTAGCTCGACAAACATGAATACCCAATGCGTGCAGTCCAAAAGAGTAGAACCCAGTAGCATCCAGTAGATATAACAACTGATAAGAAAATGATAACCCTGGGGAAGAAGTTAGGTCAGGACCTTAATTTTACTATAAATAAATGAAAAAAGAAAGCACACTGGAATCTTAAAATATTTATAAGTTCAAATGTTGAGCTTCCTAGACCTTCATTTCCAGCATGTATCCATGGGTAGCAAGCAGCCACGACCTTCTGAATTCTCTTTTTCAACCGTTCTCTTGCTGATCCTTCTGTATCAGAGCTACTTGTGGAAACAATGGAATTTGCGCCAGAATCAAAATAGTCAGTGTTGAACCTCTCATCACCTTCACCCCATAAACTAGCTTGAAGTGCTACCTCTCTTTCTTTATTGTATATAGCATGCAGTTTTGACCTAAGATACGGCAATATCACCTACAGAAAGGCATTAGTTCATATCAATACCCGCAGAACTTGTGAGAAAATGATTTAAGCAGTTTTCCCAGATTATCACTTCAACATGCATTACTTGGTCTCATAACCTATTTTTCATTAATTGTTAATAATCAGCAAAATTTCAATGCAACACAACATTTGAATGAAAAAAATAGAGTACTAATAAAACTAATAAAAAAATAAAGGAAGTTTCTTTACCAGAAATGCAACGGAGAGAATCTTTTGGCGCTTCTCCAAACCTGAATGATGAATTTCCTCACTGGACTCCAAACGTTTATTATCATTCTTAACTCTTATCTTAAGGGCCCTCCTCCTCAACCCATACAATGACTCCGCAAATGATGCATCTTATGGAATCCAAATGAAAATTATAAACTAAATAAAACAAACAAATTCATAAAACAACAAATTGAACAAGCATATGTGAATTTGCATTTACCTGAGGTCCGCAAACTGTGTGTTTCAAGAACAAGCATAAGCAAAGCGAAGAATTCATCCTCAAAATCGAGAATTTTGTGGAGGAAGGATCTTCTCATAGCCAAAACCTATAAGTAAACTCATTAAAATGGTGGGAAACTAGAAACTAAAAACCCTAATTTGGGTGAAGAAGAGAAAGCGTACACCGAGAGAGTAACTGAGTGCAGCTCGTAGACTAGAAGGGAGCTGCTGAGCAGCAGCCATCTCGAAGAAGGTGGGACGAGTCCCTTGCCCACCCACCTGAAACAACATCCTCCTTCAACCTTGGTTGACAAACTCTTGGGTTTCAGTGATGGGGATAGATTGAATGAGCACTACCGTTGTCAAGCAGCTCTGAATGCTTATCTTGCTTCTGCAATTTTCAGTAAGTCTTTTTCAGATTAATTTCACATTTATCCCCTTCAAACTTTGGCCTAAAACTCTTTCTTGAACCAACTAGGCAACTACCAACTAATATCATGTTTGAAGGTGAACATGGTTTGATATTTTGCTAGGGTTTTAATCTTACACGTTCGCAAGAACAAAACACTATTATAAACAGCAAGAATTTATGCTCCATAACTGCTAAAATTTCTATACCCAGTGCACAAGAAGAAAGGCAAATTTGTGCATACCAACAGGATTTTTGAGGAAAAAATGGTATCAATGAGAGCTTCAGCTTGGACGCCGTTTTGGTATGCAGAAGCCTCAGCAATTCTGCAAAATGGAGGGGGGGAGAGGAATTAGAATTTGGGACTCTGGGCCACTTGGTGATAGCTTAATAGGGATGGCAACAGGAAAGGAATATGTCCCTGCCCCAGACCCAACACAACTTGGGCTAATTGACTCTCGCTAGACCAGGTGAAAGCAATCAAGCCAAGCCAACCCAACCCCTGTCCCCGGGTTTAGGGGAAATATACTCCCATCCCCACATGGCCACATCCACAGGATTACCTGGGGGTGGGATTCCCCATCCCCACAAAAATTCCAATGAGGACAGGGGATCCAAAGCTTCAAACTTTCTGACATAACTGAATGTTACTTACATAATTAAATTGAATGAAATAAGAAATGAGAATTGCAAGCATCAGAAAAGTGGAAAATAAAAAATAAAAAATTAGTGAACATTCAACAGAGATACTCAGGTAAATGAGACTGCCAAAGGGTATCAACTGAATCAAAAATTAATTGAAGTAGAGGAAATGGAAATTAGGAACAAAGATTTGATTAATTGTCAAATTTTGTTCATTGTTGGTTACTTAAGGGAACACAATGCAGACAGTAACAGCCTAATTGCATAAATACTTTCAGAGTTCTCGAAACAAAGTTGCAAAACAAATTCACAGACAGCCTAATCAATAATGACAGCCTAATAAATCTTCATAACTTTTTCAATAAAACAAATTACAAATTCACAGAGGGGAATTGAGGGGCTTACTAACCAGACGGTGAGGGGCGTGAGGGCGTGAGTCGTCGCCGGCGTCCCTGCTGGCGCTGGCTGGAGTCTGTACGTGGCTGCAGGTACTGGGCCGCCGGATGTCTACTGCGTGAGTGAGTGAAGGGGACAAAGGGCGAAGTGGCGAAGGCGTAGGGTGGGGAGGGGATTGTGGCAATGGCGATAAAGGAACTGAGAGAGATAGGGATTTTGGAGGATTTTTACTGATAAAGCACCAAACTCCGTTTGCCCCTCGAAAAATTCAGTGGTTTTTGGGTAAAAAGTGGTGATATGTAGCTTTTGCTATTTGTTCTTTTTTCTTGTTTTTATATTTTTGCCCTCATCGCAACTGCTTACGTGTTCACTTGATTTTGTATGTTTTGTAACACATGTATTGCATTAACTCTCATTCTCTTCTTTTTGCTTGTGTTTAGTAAATGATTGATTAGTGAATCAATAAAAAATTTAATTCATTTGGCGATTTTTAACTGCTGATTAACGGATGAAATTAGTGTTTGCCTGTTTGGTTAATTGAAGCATGTGCTCTATTTTAACTAAAAATCTAAACTATAGTTGAATTGCATATTTATGTTTATATATTATATATATGCTCAACACGTCTCCTTACGTGTGCAGCGAACCCATGATCTTTTGCATGGAGTTGGTTTTGATACCAAATTGAAGCATGTGCGATTGTACATTTAAATCTATATATTATATATACTCAACATGGTTAATGACTTTTTCTTTCAGCTGATTCATCCTAATAAATTAATTTTTTAAATGCTAATTAAGGTATCAATTTTGAATGGTGGATGCAATTAATTTATAAAGCGATAAACTACAAATAAGTCATCGTACTATTTAGGAACAACCAATTAGGCCATCGACCTCGAATAACCTCCAAATAAGAACTCAGGAAAAAAAAACAATTAAGCCACTGAAATCGGAAAAAAAGAGCAATTAACCTATTTTTTAAATTTCCAGCCACAGGCGAACATTTCCGGCGAGGGCGACCACGCAAGAGAAGGCGATCAGATCCTGGTCGCGGCGACCAGATCCTATATATAATGAATTGAAGATGTAAAGAAAGCGGCTGCACATGCAGGAGTAAGGGGTACGTGCAGAACCTATATATCCATTGCTTGCTTAAGTTGTTTCTTCAATTTAGAATGAATAGATTTTGTGATACTGCTAAGGATTCATGTAATCCAGACTCAATGGCATTATTCTTCTTCTGAACACACTGTACTTAGGTCGCTGACAACCAGGGCCGGCCCAAGGGGGGGGGGGGGGCAGCCTGGGCGCCTGCCCAGGGCCCATCCCTCTAAGGGGCCCATAGGATATATTATATACATAGTACTATAGTAGTAAGATGGCATAGGAATATAGGATATATTATATATGCATAGAAAAAAGGAAAAGTATGGCTGGTGGCTGGTGGCTAGTGGCTACGCATGGCATTGATGGGAATGATGGCAGACAAAAAAAAAACAAAAATCTCCACATATTTTTGTTTGTTTCCGTTGGTGGGTGGAGAATGCAATTCAACATTCCAAATTTCCACTTAATATCATAATATGCACTCCAGGTCTCCACTCTCCAGTGACTCACGGCTCCACTTAATATGCACTTCAACTCTTCAAGCGAGTTACTGAGTTCATTAGGCATTAGCAGTTCATCAGCACTCAGCAGGCAGCAGCAGAGGTAATTCATCAATCATCATTCATCAATCATCAAAATAGTTTACCTAGGAATTTTATTTTGGTTTTAATTCTATTTATTATGATTTGTATAATTTACCTAGAAATTTCAAAAGAAAAAGAACGTTGGAGACAAGTTTTACTACGCATAATTTCTGTTGTAAAATGTCTTGCAAAACATAATTTGGCTTTTCGAGGATCCAATGACAAAATTTACTTTGATAATAATGGCAATTTTTTGGGATTGATTGAGATGATTGCAGAATTTGATTTGATAATGCAAGATCATATTAGACGTATTCAAAACCATGAAATTCATCGTCATTATCTTGGTCACAAAATTCAAAATGAGTTAATTTCTATTTTGGCCCAAAGTGTTAAAAGTTCTATCATACAGATTATTAAAGATGCTAAATATTTTTCTATAATTCTTGATTGTACCCCAGATGTTAGTCATCAAGAACAAATGAGTTTAGTAGTACGATGTGTTAATACGTCTAGTACTAAAATAAAAATAGAAGAATACTTTTTAGAGTTTTTAAAAGTGGACAGTACATCTGGTTTAGGACTTTTTAAGGAAATGTTAGATGCAATTAAAGCTTTAGGTCTTCAAATTGATGATGTGAGAGGCCAAGGTTATGATAATGGTTCTAATATGAAAGGAAAGCATCAAGGTGTTCAAAAACGATTACTTGAAGTAAATCCAAGAGCATTGTATATGCCATGTGCTTGTCATAGTCTTAATCTTACTGTTAGTGATATGGCACATTCTTGTGTTAAAGCAATTTCATTTTTTGGAGTTATGCAACGTCTATATGCTTTATTTTCAAGTTCTCCTAAAAGGTGGAAAATTTTACTTGATAATGTTCCAAGCTTGACTGTGAAATATTTGTCAAATACTCGTTGGGAGAGTAGAATAAAAAGTGTCAAAGCAATTAGATTTCAAGCTCCTGAAATAAGGTTGACTTTGTTAGAATTATCTAATTCTTGTGATGATGCCAAATCAAAAAGTGAAGCGGACAGCTTGGTGAGTGCACTTGAGAATTTTGAATTTTTACTTGGAATTGTTATTTGGCATGACATTTTATTTGCTATTCATATGGTAAGTAAAAAGTTGCAATCAAAATCTATGTGCATTGAAACTACCATGAATCAAATAGAAGGTGTGATAAATTTTTTTGAGAAATATAGAAATGAAGGGTTTGCTTCTAGTATGAATATTGCCAAAAACATTGCAAGTGATATGAACATAGATTCCACATTTCCAATTAGACGGCGCATTATTAGGAAAAAACAATTTGATGAAAATGATATTGAAGAGGAAATTCAATCACCTGAGGAGGATTTTAGAGTCAATTACTTTTTAACTGTTGTGGATATGTCAATTACTTCTTTGAATAATAGATTTGAGCAACTAAAGATATTTGAAAATGTTTTTGGATTTTTATATAATTCAAAAATATTAAAGTCATTGGATAATGATAAACTAAGANCTTTTCTCTGAATTAAAAGTGTTACAAATGTCTTTGCCAGATACATTAATGCCAGCAATTGAGATTCTTGAGTTTGTCAAAGTTGCTGATTGCTTCCCAATGGTTTCTATTGCTTATCGACTATTATTGACGATACCCGTGACTGTAGCATCAGCGGAGAGAAGTTTTTCAAAATTGAAGTTATTGAAAACTTATTTGAGATCTTCAATGTCACAAGAAAGATTGAATGGTTTGGCCATTTTGTGTATTGAGAAGGATATGTTAGAAAATATTAATCTTGATACAATTATTGATGATTTTGCATCAAGTAAATCACGTAGAAATCTTTTGTCATGATTATTTTTGTATTTTCGAAATTGTTGCAAATTTTGTAATATTATTTCATGTTATTTGATATTATTATCATATTTTAATATTATTAAATTTAAATTATAGTCTTTTTTAATAGGGCCTCTTTTTAAAATTTCGTCCCGGGCCTCTAAAATGTTTGGAACGGCCCTGCTGACAACCTTCCATGGATCATGTTTGTGTAGTTATTCAATTTGTTAGTTTTTTAAAAAACAAACTTCTAAACCTTTCATTTTACTAAAGCTCTAAGTTTCAGTGCATAATAAATCAATAAGATGTTACATGTTTTGATGTTTTCTTGTTTCTACTATAACCATAAATTTTTATTGAGTGGCATAATTGATGCCCAATATAATGTTTGAACACAGCACAAATGCCTCAAGTTTTGAAAATGCGGCCTATATACAACTTTTTCATTGATTGTTTTAGTAGAGAGGACTAAGTGGTCCATCAGTAGATGGATTCAACAAAGATGCCAAATTCTTACAAAGGAATATGCAACGTGGTTTCATTTGATCACAAAGATCTATATCTATATTATTCAATCTAAGGTGCTTCATAACATACATGTGTAAAATTTTCTAATTTCAGGTGTACTTCTAGTTTACCATATGCTATATATTTATCACATTCAAACACTGATAGATTTAAACTTGATGTTAGTGGCTCATATGTTAGACATCCAGATGTACACATAACGTTCTACTGCAGTGCACACAACAAAATCTCCTTAATTTTTAATAGGGGTGAGCATCAGTTGGTTTCGGTCGATTTTCGGTTAATAACCGAAATAACCAAAAAAATATTAACATTTTCATAACCGACCGAAATAACCGAAGTCAATCTCATAACCGAACCGACCGAAAACCGAAATTTTCGTCGGTTATGATCGGTTATTTTTAACCAAACTTAATTACCTAATAGGCTATAATTTCTTTAAAAAATTAGAATAAACATTATAGAAGCTAAGCAATTTGTGAATTAGTGAAGCAAATGAATTACACTACTACATACACTACATTCTGGAGTACTACATGTCTACACTACTACATATGTCTACAATACTACACTAAGGCCTAAGCAGTAAGCAATTAATTAACAAAATAACAAGTAATATGAAAATTGAGTAATGATGAGTAGCTACAGGTTTGAACTTTGTAGTTCACAGGTTCGCATTGGCTTAATATTGGGCTAAATAATGAATTATATAATTTATGAATGATTATAGGCTAGGCATATAGGTTAAAATGTTTGCGCTTACCTTCGGTTTTTCGGTCGGTTTTTTTTTTTTTTATTTTTAGTCAAAAATCGGTAACTGACCGAACAACCGAAATGACCAAAATTTTTTGAACACTATAACCGAAAACCGAAATTTTCGGTCGGTTCGGTTATCGGTCATCGATTTTTCGACCGATCTTTGTTTTCTGCTCACGCCTAGTTTTTAACACCATGAAATACACATGCACACACCAGTGGTAATGGATGCACACATACCGGTAATGGATCAAAATGCTGGACTGAGCTAATGTGCACACAATATGTAGATGAATGGTACACACCATCTGATTGAAAAGACTAAAACAAAGTAAACTCTTTTGGGTTTTAAAAAACAAAAAAAAAAACATAATTCCTTACTGTACTCAAAAGAGCTAAACCTTCAGAAGTACTTTTTTTTTGAAAGCAAAAAGCAAGCTCAATTAATGTAAGAAAGCAGTAACAGAGTTAGGCGGGACAGAGTCCCAGTACAAAGTACTAATCTGCGAATGGGCCGCAGCCGCGAGAGAATGAGCTATAACATTTTCTGTCCTAGGAATCAACTTAATGACACAATGAGCGAAAGAAGTAATTGACACTTTGCACTCCTGTATGGCAAAATCTGCATGTGAGCGTACTGGCCTGTGACTGGAGAGCAACGAGTGGAGTTGGGAGCAGTCGGTGCTGACCATGACGGACGGCAAAGTCCTCCCGCGCAGCCACGCGAGGACCTCCTTGGCAGCCATTGCTTCGGCCATCAACGGGGAGAAACAGTCCGGCAAGGGGCCTGCACAAGCCGCCACGAAGCTTCGATTTGGCGAGAGCAGTACCGCACCGAACGAAGACTTCATGGTGGAGGCGTGGTAGCTGGCATCGAAAAAGCAGTGCTGCACCGGCGGTTGAGGCTGGGTGTGCGCGACATGAGACACGGATCCATGGGCAGCAGCGAACAGACTTCCATGCTTGAAGCGCTGCTACTGCGGACGCCTTCACTATTCTTGGATGCGGAAGGAAGCCCTCCCACACCACAGAATAATTTCTTGCACGCCAGATGTAGTAGAGAAGTGCCGCAATCAGTCCAACCTCCCCTTCAGAAGTACTTAATTACACAATATCCAGCAGGTAAAAACTAATGTTCTGCAAGAGGACAATTACGACTATCATGGTGAGCTAACAGGCTCAGTTTGCTTGTGCGCGAGAGAGAGCGTCTATGCCATACAAGTCAATTAGCCTTAAAAAGCCTCTTGTATTTATAGTGGGGCAAATCCTCATTCCCAACCAATGTGGGACAAAGCTACATAAGCTTTTCCTCACTTCAAATTCCATCTCAAATGGGTCTACTTTGAGAACCAATTTCTCATTCACCCATTATCCATTTTGAGCGTATAATATATTGATCTCTTCGTCTAACTACGAAGAACCCGAATCCACTTTGACCCGACCCAAATCGGTAGTGGACCCCACATATATTTATACCACAAAATGACCACTTAAAATGCCATTTTAGTGCTAATTTTCCAACATTTACTCCGCCTCTTTCTACTTCTCCGAGTAGAGTTTACAAAGGTTGAAGAAATATAGTTTCTTTTTCTCTAACTAGATGTCTTAGCTTGAGTAGATCTAGATTGTCACACTTGAAGCAGCTCAAGACTTCATTGAATATTAGATGTATACTTTGAAGCTTCTTGTCCCTCTTATCTTAGATCACTGGTCACAAATACTTGAAAACTTGGAAGCTTTTTCACACTTAAATTTCTTAAAAGACCAGCACCTTCTTCAGTTGATGAAGATGGTATTTATAGGCTGGGCGGAAATAGTTCTGTTGAAGGGAAAACTAATTTTAAAAAGCCTAAGGACCAGCAGGTAGAGACCGACGGGTAGGTGAGTTGTCAGATTTTATAGCCGTTAAATCCTCAAAAAGTGTTGAACACTTACTTTTTGTTCTGCACACAAAGACATGCTTTTGAAAGAAAATTGACCTCGGTATATGTTCCTAGGACACACTCTTCCTTAGGACATATTTCCCCACTTTAAGGTTCAGACGCTTTACGCTCAGAGAATGTTTCTGACAGTCCTACCGAGTTGTTAACTGGATTAATGCCTCGAACCTTTGGTCCTCTTGGATACAATGGTTGACTTTACCAGTTGTCCCATAACTCCTCAAATGATCTCACTCGGTCTTGATAATACACGAGGGGCAGACCCTTCCATCATTCGGTCTTTGTAGCCTCTTGGTCTTGAAAGTCTTCGCTCTACCAATCTCTGTCTTCATAGTCATTCGTCTCTAATTACACTTCATCTCAAGCTACCGAGAGATAACCCTCGGGTACTCTATGATTCAGTATTGAGACTGTCTTCTCGAGTGTTCGATCAGATGTTACATTCAAGTCACTCGGGTAACCATTAGGTTAACATTCGAATGTTGAACAGACTAAATGAGTCTAAGAAACAAAAAGAATGGGGGGGGGGGTCTAAAATCCTAAGTTTGGTATCATCAAAATCTATTACAAAGTGTTCTTAACACATATGAAGAACAAAACTTGTGCATCTCTAAAGAATAAAACTTGTGCACCTGAAGAACAAAACTTATGCACCCAAAGAACAAAACTTATGTACCCGAAGAACAATACTTGTGTACTTGAAGGACAAAAATTATGCACTTGAAGAACAAAAATTATGCACTTGAAGAACAAAAATACAACTTTTATTTTTCATAAATATTTACGAAAATATATATTAACCGAAATATATATGCATAAGAATATGAAAAATTTTCACAATAACTAAGTATTCATATAATATATATTTAAGTTTAGAGTAAAACTTTAATTAAGAGTTGACTTTAAATAACCTTTTTAAAAAGAAATTAAAACATGACAACCATTAAAGAGTTCTTTAAAAAGATGAATACGTAATCATCCCAAATATTAAATCATGCATATGGAAATAATACAATTACACAAACGAGACAAATAAAGAAAAGAAAATGAAATCATTAGTACTACATTATTGTTAAATTAAGATGGTGTTTAAATATTTCATTCACCTCCTCCAACCTGCAAACATAAACTAAAGCTATTAGTCCATATACATTTAAAAAACTTAATTTAACAAATGTGAGCAGCATACCGCAAAGTTTAGAAAATTATGAGACATTCATGTTTGATCTTGTTTAATTTTGCCAAGACAGTTTGAACATCCATCCTCTACTCAGGAGACTCGATTGTGCAACTCAAAGACAACTCTAAAATAGATGATATGCATTGCAATTTTTGTCTAAATTCTGATTCTTCGGGCCTCATTAAAGTTGGGTCCACAATTTCGTCAAGAGTATGAGAAAGTGAATTAGAAACCCAACTCCTTAGACTAAGGTCTCCGGTGAAAATTTCATCATTTGGCTTCCTCTTGGTAAACACTTCCATCAACATTATGCCATAACTATAAATATCACATTTCGTGGAGACCATCCCATTTGATCCATACTCTAACATAGATATACATATACAACAAGTCAAATTTATAATTATTATTTTTCATTTGACAAAAAAATAAAAATTATTCAAGACACTTAAAAAGAAATAAACAAAAATAAAATATATAGTAGGGTAAGCATCACCTGGGGCAATGTATCCAATTGTGGCCATGGTTATGGTATAAGCAACCAATTCATCGTCTCCAAGTAACTTCGCAATGCCAAAGTCGCTTACATGTCCCACCATATCTTCATCAATTAAAACATTGGTTGGCTTTAAATCACAATGAGCAATTGGACTTGAGTAACCATGGTGCAAATACTCTAATGCACATGCCACATCAATCATGATGTTTAGTCTTTGCATGATGTGCAAAGATTGCTGGTAAGAGTACAACCAACTGTCTAGACTACCGTTCGACATGTACTGAAGTATGAGTGCTTTAAAATCCGTGTTAGAGCAAGCACTTATCACCTTTGTGAGATTTCTATGACGAAGATTGCGCAAAACTTCACATTCAGTAGCAAAACTCTTAAATGCATCTTCAACTTGCAAATTAAAAACCTTGACAGCAAAGAGTAACCCATTTCCAAATGTGCCCTTGTAAACAGAACCGAAGCTTCCGGCCCCTAGCAAGTTATTACTACTAAACCCTTGAGTTGCTCTTTGAAGTTCGTAGTATGAAATTCTCAATGACACTATTTCTTGTAAAAAGTTAACCCCATTGGCTGTGGAATTTTTACTTTTGCATTTCCACAATAAAAGGATAATCACTGAGATTCCCACTATGAACATAGCCACAGAGTTCAATACAATCCGAAGTTCTCTCCTTATCAATGGATGAAAATTAGAATGAACAGTGCAAGGTGGCACTTTTAGCCTTGGAGAACCACACAAATCTTCATTGGACAGAAAAGACTGATAAGTGAAATTTACAAATTAGCCTTTGCTGGGGATTTCTCCACTTAACCTATTGAAAGATACATTGAAACCTTTGAGATAGTTGAGCTTCTCTAAGGACCTAGGAATCCCTCCTGTGAGATTGTTATTTGACAAATCCAAGTATTCCAAACAAATCATGCTTCAAAAAGAATCAGGGATAGATCCTTGCAGAAGATTATTAGTTAAGGAAAAGTTTATCAAACTTTGCAAACCTCCTATGGTAGTTGGAATATAGCCAGAAAAATGATTCCTTGATAGATTGATGTATATTGCAACTTTCATGTTTCCAATCTTTGGATGTAAAGAGCCATTCAAGAAATTTGAAGACAAGTCAAGTTTCAAGAGGTCTGTAAGATTCCAGAGGCCTGATGATATGTTAAAACTCAATCGGTTAGAGGGTAGATAGATCTCTCTTAAAGAAGTAGCATTCCCCATGCACTCAGGAATAGAACCCCAAATCTGATTTTTACTTAAATGCAAACTGTCCAAGTATTTCAAATTACAAATGCTCTCCGGCAAACACCCACTTAGTTTATTGTTTCCAAGGTTCAACATTTGAAGTTTGTTTAGACCTCTTATACCTCTAGGAACAACTCTGGTCAATTCATTTTGGGATAAGTCTAGTGTAATGAGACTACTTAAATTACCAACTTTGTTTGGAATTTTGCCCTTTATATTACAACCATATGCAACAAAGAACTCAAGGGAGTTAGAGAGATTACCAAAGGCACTTGGTAGGACAATATTCAAAGGATTATTAGCTATCCCTAGTTCTCTCAAGTATCTACAATTTGCCAATGAACTCATAAAATTGACCCCTATAGAAGAGGACTCGCTTGTTAACTTATTATCTACTATCCACAATTCTTCCAAAAATTTTAATTCTCCCAAAGAGTTAGGAATTGGGCCACTAAAACTGTTACCTTCGAGGAATGGGCCAACTAGTTTAGAACAATTGGAGATATAGCTTGGAAGCGCTCCACTAAGGTTATTAGAATTAAGGCTAATTCCTATGAGATTTTGAAGCTTATGGCCCATTTTAGGGGGAAGGCTACCTGAAAGATGATTGAACCCAAGATCTAGTACTGATAGGCTAGAGATATTGAATATACCCCACGGTATGGAACTACTAAGAGAGTTGAATTGTAGATACAGGTACGCCAACTTTTCAAGATTGCTTATTATCTCTCGAGGTATTGTACCTACCAAATCGTACAAGAAACAAAACCACAAATTCTTCATTAATACATATGTGTGTAAACATATTAATATATTGAAGACACTACTAAAAGATGAAACCTTTTATCTAAATCATTCACAATAATATGAAATACTAGAAATCATTGTTCACATTGTCCACTATAAAATTTCAAAAAAAAGAAGAAAAAACCTACTCATTATCCCTACGCATCTTAACTAGTCAAGTGCAAATAGATCACAGTGAAAGATGATTGTCATTTGTTATGGTACTAGCTAGAGAACATGTATATGCGCTATGTGAAGGTGTAAGTCCAACATAGAGTGAAAGTATTTGTCCAATGTGTATAGCTGATCTTACAAGTTCAATCATAAGATTATAAAAGACATTCAAAAGCTTTCAAGAGATAATAGACCCTTTGTGAAGATTGATAAGACAATGAATCATCTATATTCTAATAGTCTAATGTCAAATCAAAACCATCTCTTTCTTTGAAAGGTGTTGGAAGATCATCTGAGTAAGGGAGCAACTTGATAATAGACCCTTTGTGAAGATTGATAAGACAATGAAGATTAGGTCGACAAGGAGCTCGTGACAAACATTATTCAAGGATTGTCATTGGAGGAAGCAAGTAGCATTGTGCGGTGACACACTTCATTTACTTTTATTTCTTTTTACAATACATAGTGGATTCCCACATTGTGTGATGGAGAATAATAGAGTAGGGAATTTCCCGAACCACTATAAATATTTCACCTTTTTTACTTTAGGCTCTTTTTATCTATCTAACGATCCATACTATGCACACTACACTCACTCGTTCAAATTAAGACTAAGACTTCCACTATAAAAGTCGCAATCTTAAACAAGTTCCAATTTTTTTAAGTCTATTCAACCTCGTACCCTTTAAACATTTCACTTTCTGATAAGCAGTGAATTAACCTATAAAAAGCTTTAATTGTACTAATTTCTAATTGAATGCTTTAATTGGTGTTTATGGTTCAAGGATTGGATCCGGGACCTAGGCATGTTAAAGCGTAAAATGAAGGCGAATCAGGATGATTTCAACGCAAAATGGTTCGAGAATGAAGGGTGAAAACCATAGCAAAGTTCAACGAAGCAACGAAGTAAGGAGTTAGCAAATTCGTGCCACTGGGAGGGTGTCAAGCAGCTGGTCACATCGTAACCAGCAAAGTGACACGCAAGACAGCTTTTTGATGGTCAATTGTCAAGCTGCTAGTCACACCGTGACTACCAGCTTGACAACCCTTCATCAAAAAGTAGTTAGGGGAGTCAAGGTGGAGGTTAAGGCGTGACCTCCGCAATGACCACCCTGACTACTTTTCGGATCCTAGTTGTCACTTGGTTGGTCACACAGTGACCAATAGAGCGACTCCTGGAATCTGTAAGGCTGTTGCCTAAGTCACGATGCTAGTCACACCGTGACTAGCATCTTGACTAGGCAATCTAGTGGCGGTTTCTTGGCACAATTATTTGTAGTATAAATAGGAATGGGCATTATTTTTAGTTTATTATTGAATTTTCTAAGTTTTCTTTTAGGTTTTTCTCTCCACAAACCACTTTAGAACATATATATTGTAAATCCATCATTCCTTTGAAGATTGAGGAAGAATTCTCATTTGTAATCACACATTAAACTTCAATTTAAGATTTGCTTTTTACCAATTCAATCAGGTAAGAGTTTCTAATTCTTATTCTTGCAATTTTTAATACCTTTTGTATTTGGATTTATTTCACATTATTCAAATTGTTTTAGTTTACAATTCCATTATGAGTAGTTAAATCCTTTAGGGATTTAGATTAAATTGCTTTCTATGAATGCCAACATGATTTGAATTGTTTAATCTAGGTTTTTCATTACCTTTATAATGAATGTGATTGTAAAATTAGGGAATTATTTGACTCTTGTTTGGTTAGGGCCCAATTATGCAAGAGATGTATGGGTGCATAGGTACTCTTCGATGCAGCGGGGATGAGACAACTTGACATACTACGATTATTCACCTATGAGAATAGTGATTCACCATTGCCAACCCTTTCACCTTTTTAACTTACCATTGAGAAGCCAAGGACCTTATGGTCCAGTGGCATCAAACCCTTCCCTTTATACGGGAGGTGGTGGGTTCGAGCCTCAGCCATGACACGAAGATCATGGCTCTCTACATCAGACCTGATATCGCTTATAGGCGTTCTATGCCTAGTACCCATATTACCACGATCCAGTCTTTCCTCTGCAAGACCCGTCAGGAGGAGGATTGTTGGTGGACGAATTCTAACTCTTTTAATATTTTCTTTCTTTTCTTAATTTCCTTTAGTTATGTTGGTTTTCATGTTTTAGTTAGTTTTCATGTTCTAGTTATTGGCGTTATTACTGTTCAGGACTTTGGTAATTTTTGAATTATGTTTATGCCTTAGTTTTTGCATTTATTACTTATACTCTGTGGTGGCTTTGTTGATGGTTTCATTTTGTGTGATTGCCTAGCTTGGGCTATGCGTGACGATTGTTGTTGGGTTGAGAAGTTTTTTTTACAGATTTTCTTGCACGAGCTCGGGGTTATATCCCATTTTCATTTTTGTTCTAGCAGTTTTGTGTATTGCCTTGGGTGCCAGGTTCTTTTGTGTGTTTTCTTTTCTTGTTTCATTTCTTTTCCCTTGCACCCTTTTCCCACCTTGGATGCTTGATTTGCATTTTCTCTTGCTTGGGGGCAAGCAAGGTCTAAGTGTGGGGAGGTTTAAGCAGCTGTACATATATACTTGTGAATACCATTCCCATTTCCAAGTGATTATGCAATTGTTAAGATGACGTAAATAGGATATGTATTTGAATTTTTGTTTTGATATGTTTTTGTTCTTTTTACTTTGTAAGTTTGAAAAAAAGGGGTGTTGTAGGTTCAATTGGTTGAAAATGTTTGGAAACCACCCCTTACACCGAGTGAGATTTGTATAGGACCCAAATAGGCTTTTAATTTAATTTTGCATGCTTGTTTGTGGTTCAATGCGCAATTTCCATAGAACTCGGTTAAAGATATCTCGAAATGGGAGTGTATACGGTAAGGTTTGTGGTATGACCTGGAATTGAATTTATTTGGTGTGGCACAGGGTAAAAGGAGATATTTTTTTCATTTTTGGTGAGATTGTGTGATTCCCTATTCCCAAATGTAAAAGGCATGAGGGGTTAAAAAAGAAAGAGTCAATTGGAAAAAGCTAAAAAAGACTTTAAGCTATCCTTTCTTGAGAGGGAAAAACATGAGGTGAGCCATCTCGTAGGATTCAGGCAACCATTGCATAGACTTCAAAAAAGCGTAGAGCTCTACGTGAAGGCGGTTGACTTGACGGGGTATCCTAGAGGTGATTAGAAAATGGAGAGATTCTCACGCTAAGCCAAAGTGCATGGAGAGGCTTGTGTCACACTATCATGCTTGTTTAAATGGGTCTTTGGGGCCAAATGAGGCAAAGTTAGAAAGGCCGTGTGCATCGTTCCCATTAGTGGGCTCAACTTGGTAGGCTTGTGGAAATTGTGAATTGAATCAAACCTTGTGCTTGTGAATTAATGTATTTGAGAGGTTTTACCATGCAAAACAATGAGTGACCTTGGGGTTTTTGGGGGTCCTTACATTTTGAGCCAATTGAGGGTACCACACTCACTTCTCCATGTTTGCAAAGTAGGGAGGGGAACAACATATCATTGATTTTGGTGCATAGCTTATTTACTTGATCTTTGGAATTGTATGGTTGCTTTTTAAGAGGTCTGGTATTTCAATTTGCTTAACTTGGTTTTGTGTTGCTTGAGGGCAAGCAAAGTTTAAGTGTGGGGAGATTTGATAAGACGTGAATTAACCTATAAATATGCTTTAATTGTACTAATTTCTAATTGAATGTTTGGTGTTTGTGAAAGAACGAAGCTTATTTTTGGTGTTTATGGCTCAAGGATTGGAACCGGGACCTAGGCATGTTGAAGCGTAAAATGAAGGCGAATCGGGATGATTTCAGGGCAAAATGATTCGATAATGAAGGGTCAAAACCATAGCAAAGTTCAACGAAGCAACGGAGCAATGGAGCAAGGAGTTAGCCAAGTCGTGCCACCGAGAGGGTGTCAAGCTGTTGGTTACACCATGACCAGCAGAGTGACACGCTAGACGGCTTTCTTTATCATTGTTTATTACTCAAATCAATTACTTGTTTTTATCATTATCTCATGCAATAAAATATATCAATTCGGTTAGCTTTCAAACACTTTATGATGTCGTGCTTATCCCCTTGCTACTCAAGTCCTATCTAGCAATTCTCAGAGGACGACACTCACTAATTCAACCACTAAAAATACAACTTTCACTTTCCCTAGGGCGTAGACCAACAAATGCTCTTAGTAGTTGTTCTAAAATATTAATTGACTTGGTCACACTGAACATATCGCGTAGTCTTTTCAGAACAATATATTTTCCTTTGTAGCTTCTCAAGAATATTTTGAAAAATGGAGAACAAGATTTTAACATGACGTTTATTAGTTCATAGAATACATTGGGAATGAAAATTCCAATTATCCAATAAAAGAGCAAAATGCTAATATTGAATAGCTAATTACCTGATATGTTGTTGGTGTTCAAGTTCAACACTTGAAGTGAAGACATGTTAGGCATATGTGGTGGTAGTAAGCCCGTTAAGTGATTGTTTTCAATTTCTAGTTGCTTCAAGTAATGTAGACAACCAATTTCTTTAGGAATTCTTCCTGTGAAAAAAGGAATTATATCAATTTTTAGATTTTGGTAGAAATATTTTTTTAATCTTCATAATAAAAAGAAATTGAATTTCAATTCATTAACACAGTTGGGTATTAGAGCACTTGTTTAATAAAAGACACTGAGGATAAGTAGAACGTAACTGAAGGCAATATATATATATATATATATATATATATATGTATGTATGTATGTATGTATGTATATTATGCAAGATCTATCAAGTCATCACAATCATCCCATAGAAACAATCCAAATTCATTAAAGGAACCAAAATAGATTATTTGTAGCGTAAATTTGTCACAATCATAAATATTATGGAGTACATATTATCATGATATTATTTTATTTGTAATTGCTTTTTAAATAAATTGTAGTATCCTCAACAACCTAGAAGTACTTAATGTGGATATTATGTGATGTAGTATATGTTTGATATTATTGAAGTTGGAGGACAAAGTGAAATGCAAAATGAAAGTAATATTGAGTAATATAATATTTATGAGTAAGTTCAATACAATTTAAAATTAATATTTTATAATATTTGATCAAAACTTTTCAGATCTTTGGATAAATCGTTTAGGTGTTTTTAATAAATTGTTGCAGAATGCTGATAGTATTGCATGTACACTGCTGGAAATTGCGGAATTTCCGACCACCCAAAAAAAATGGTTGCAAAAAGTGATTTTTTTTGTCATTTTTCCGTTGAAGGGTTATGGTGGTCGGAATTGCCACTACTTAGTAAGGGTGGTCGGAAATTCCGACCACTATTTACAAAGTGGTCGGAAAATTTTCATCAAATTTAATTTCTATAATTAGAGTGTATGTCCGACCACCCTAGTGGTCGGAATTTCCGACCACAAATAATAGGTGGTCGGAAATGTTTTTGACAGTTTTTTCCGACCATCTTGGTGGTCGGAATTTCCGACCACTCGTGAAAAAGTGGTCGGAATTTTTTATTTATTTTTTGAAAACCAATCAAGTAATGGTATATTAGAACAAATGAGAAATAGAGTTAGGTGGGACAGAATCCCAGTACATCGGTTCTTCCTGAGCAATAGCCAAAGAAACTAGGATGTGAGCCCTGTGGTTATTAGCTCTAGGAATTAATAGAACTGAACAAGTATTGAAAGATGACATAACCGCCTTAGAGGCATCTACTGAAAAACCAACATAAGAATAAAGACTTGTGTGAGTGGAAATTAGGAGATTCCTGAGTGTAGAGCAATCGGTGTAAATCTACACGGAGTCAATATTGCGATCCTTGAGCCATGATAGGACCTCTTTACAGGCTAGAGATTCCGCCATGAGTGGTGAAAAACATGACGGGAGACGGGCATTGAATGCAGCAAGGAAAACGTCGTCGTTCGTCACCAACACCGCCCCTACCGCAGCCGATTTGGAGTGCGGGTGGTAGCTGGCGTCGAAGAAGCACCGAACGAGCCCACTAACCGGCTGTAGTGATGATGCATGATGCTGCTGCTGTGTTGACACTCCACCTTGGTCGTGACGCTGCTGCTGCTGTGATCCTGCCGCGCCGTGGACTTGCCGCCACGCTACTGCCGCAGAGTGCGCCAACCGCCACACAGCAGCTGGACGCGGTAGCTGTCTTTCCCACAAGGCAATATTCCGTGACCTCCAGATATGATATAGGACCGCTACAGCAATAAAAATATCATCTTCCGTTAGTTTTGTCATGGCATTTGTGAACCATTGAACAAAATCATCTCCTACCACACTAGAAACATTCAAGGAGGACTCATGCCAAACAAGTTTGGTGAAATCACACAGTAGGAGTGAGTGCATAATATTCTCATTTACAAGCCCACACATTGGACATGTTGGATCCACTTCTACCCTCTTTAAAATCAAGTTAGTTGTGGTGGGAAGAACATTAGATAGGGCTCTCCATAGAAAAATCTTCCATTTAGCAGGGCATTTAATTTTCCACAGTTGTAACCATTTATCATAGGCACCTGGCTGCCACATAACATCCCCCATAATGCGTCTATAGCCTTCTTTAACCATATAACACCCTCGAGGGTCCCCGTACCAGAACCATGAATCTTCATAATGTGGATTTACTGGAACCCTCCGGATGCGATCAACATCTGCTGCAATAAAGATATCCTGTAAAATAGGGAGGTCCCAGGCACCTGTGTTGGGGTCAATAAGGCTAGAAACCAAAGAACCATCAAGCTCTGCAGGCATAGGGGTCTGAATCATAGGTCCAGGCTCATCTGGCAGCCAAGGGTGACCCCATATTAGAGTGGACGTCCCGTCTCCAATTCTCCTTCTCACACCACTACAAATTAGTTCATGGGCAACCATAATACTTCTCCAGCAGAAACTTGGATTACTACCCAGAGAAGCATCAATAAAAGAGGACTTGGGGAAGTACCTGACTTTAGAAACTCTTGTCACCAGAGAATGAGGCCGTGTTAGGAATCTCCAGGCTTGCTTTCCTAACATAGCCAGGTTGAATGCTCTCAAATCCTTGAACCCCAATCCACCATATTTCTTGGGAATGCACAAACGATCCCAGGCTTTCCAATGAATACCTCTTTCACTCCTAGAACCCCACCAGTACCTGTTCATAACTCTTTCAATAGATAAACAGACCGAAGCAGGCAGTAGAAAAACACTCATAGAAAATGTAGGCATTGACTGAGCAACACTCTTCAGGAGAACCTCTTTCCCTGCTTGCGAGATTAACCTCTTACTCCATGAACCAACTCTCTACTTGATCTTGTCCTCAATATATGAGAACACAACCTTTTTTTCTCTTCCAATAAAAGATGGGAGTCCCAAATACTTTCCAAAATTAGGGGCCTGAACAACCCCCAACACTGCAGCTACTTCAGTCCTGACAGCCTGCGGAGTATTCCTACTAAAACAAACACTTGATTTATGAAAATTGACAGCCTGCCCTGACATGTTTTCATACTCGATGAGGCACTGCTTAACAGCCCCTGCCTCCTGAGCATTAGCCTTAAAGAACAGAAGGCTATCATCTGCAAAGAATAAATGTGAGATAGGCGGAGCACCCCTCGCAACTCTGCATCCGTGGAAATCCCCCCGTGCCTCAGCCTGCTGCAATAGTAATGAAAGGCCTTCATCACAGATAATGAAAAGGTATGGGGAAAGGGGATTTCCTTGCCTAATGCCTCGCGTAGGATGAACCTGACCAACACTTCCATCCATTTACCAAGAAGTTATATGAAACCGTGGTTACACACAGCATAACCAATTTCACCCATTCATCAGCAAAGCCCAAAGCCAGTAGCATTCGGCGTAAAAAAGACCACTCCATGCGGTCATACGCCTTAGCCATGTCTAACTTTAACGCACCCCAACCGGCCACACCACACTGTTTCCTATTCAGATAGTGACCCACCTCTGCAGCTATGAGAATGTTGTCTGTTATAAGCCTATTGGGAATAAACGCACTTTGGGATGCAGAAATAACCTCCCCAGCAAAGGTTTCATTCTATTAGCAATCATCTTGGCCATGATCTTATAGACCACATTGCATAGGGCAATGGGCCGTAGATCAGCAACCAACTCCGGGCATTTCTTCTTCGGAATAAGAACCACATTAGTATCGTTAAGGCCATTCGGAAAGGAGCGCGTATTCAGACAGTTCAGCACAAAAGCACAGACATCGCTCCCCACCACATCCCAATACTGCTGGTAAAACCCCGGGTTCATCCCATCAGGCCCCGGAGACTTATCAGGAAACATAGAAAACAAGACACTCTTAACCTCTTCCATCTCAAAGGGTTTAAGCAGGATTTCATTCTGGGGCTGAGTGACACGTGGAGTAATAGATGTAATAAAAGAATCCCCAGAAGAGGCAGCGACATTTGATGCAAATATATCATGGAAATAATCAAGTATAACAGAATTCAAGTCACCATTCTCCACCCACATGCCAGAATTATTCTTTAATCTAGTTAAAGTATTCTTCTTCTTACGGGCAGAGGCATACCTGTGGAAGAATTTAGTATTCGCATCTGCTCCTTGCAACCAATGCTGCTTCGCTCTCTGCCTCCAGAATGCATCCTCCTGAGCCTCCAGCTGACATAGATCAGTCTCTATCTGCTGATATCTGGCCAGAGAAGCCTATCCAACAGACCTTTCAAGCGCAACTGCTCACGTCGCAGGTTTTTGATCTTTTCACCAAACTTGTGAAAATGATCGCCACCCCAACTAAGCAATCTTTCACCACAGTATTGGAGACAACCCAGCAGACCTGCATTTCTTCCTTCCTGCCACGCCTCCTCCACCTGTTTCCTGCAACCCTCATCATGAACCCAAGCCATCTCAAACCGGAATTGCCTCCCCGCGTCAGTAAGAATCCTCCCGCATTCCTTAACTCCCAGATAGAGAGCCGAATGATCAGAATTACGGGTGGGGATGTTGGTTACGGTAGTTGTGGGTAGTGCACTGCACCAGTCTGCACGAGCCAAGACCTTATCCAATTTCTCCTCCAACCAATCTGTGGTACCCCTGCCCCTCTCCCAGGTAAACTGATAGCCCTGCATAGGCATCTGTGCCAAATCACAATCATCTAAGGCTTCTCCAAAACCACGTAAGAGATTATCAGGATGCGGATTCCCTCCCCGTTTCTCATGCTGGTAGAGGAGATCATTAAAATCGCCCAACACTACCCAAGGGAGGGTAGACCTTCTTGCTAGAGATCTCAAAAGATCCCAAGATGCACTCCTACGACCACGTTCAGGAAAACCATAAAACCCTGTCATTCTTCATTCGCCTAGCCCTGTCATACGCACTTCAACGTCAACATGATTCTTTGAGAAACTCAACAACCTAGCGGTGTTATTCCTCCTCCATAGTAAAGCCAAACCACCACTACGACCAACATTATCAACATAGAACAAGCCTTCAAAACCAAGTTTGACACGGAGCCTTTCAGCATGCTCACGCCCCACCTTGGTTTCTATGAGGAAGACAAACTCAGGCTTCTTACGGGACACAAGGTCCACCACTTCGCGAACTGTTCGTGGATTGCCCAAGCCACGACAATTCCAGCTCAACGTACTCATGATGAGGGGCGGGCCTGGGAACCAGAACCCGCCACATGCAAGTTTTTTGAGACCTCGGACATAACAACATCGGAACTACCCCCTCCATTCCGCTTCACGCCGCTAGCCGAGCCTTCCCGCCGGCGCTTAGCAACTGCCACTACCGCCACCTCCGGCTCTTGCACGGTCTGTGAAGCTCGTGCAGTAGGCGTCGTTCCCCGACCACCCGAACCAGCGTCCTGGTTAACATCCGAACGAGGCGGCCCTCCGACCGGGACGAACCAACTGTCCCCCACACCCCGAGGTCCACGACGCAATCCCGCCCGCAGCTCCGGTCCGAACGGGTATTGTTCTACCGGAACCACCGCCTCCCTAGCCTTCAAGCAAAAGCGATGCACATGGCCTAGCATCCCGCAGAAAAAACAGAAGTTGTGTAGACATTCGTACTTGAATGAAACCCAACTCCACGTTTTGTCACGTTTCATCAGTTTCATACGCCTCTTCAGCGGCTTGTTCACCGACATCGCCACCCGGATCCGGTAGAAATCCAACCACGGAGCTCCCAAGAAACGTTCATCATATTTAACAAACGTCCCAAGGAAATTACCAACCTGTTCGAGAATTGTATTCGACGTATAACCAACTGGCAAACCATGCAACTGCACCCACATCTCCACCGTGTCTAATGCGACATCCCCAGGTAAAACTCCATCAACAACAGCTCGGCAGATCAACGTGCTGTTCTCAAAAGCCCATGGCCCTTCGTCCAAAACATATCGCAAATCCGATTCATGGAAGAAGACGAACATGAAAAGGTTGGCTTGCAGTTCGGTTACTTGGACACCCTTCACTGGTTTCCATACCGAAGCCAAAACCTGTCGCATATATTCAAGCTTTACAAGCTTATCAGTCAAAAAACGTCCGACCATCGGCCAGGTAGCATGTTCGCCATCAACAGCCCCCGCGTCGTCCAACCCTACTGGCTCGAAAGCCTCGTCTTCCTCTTCAAGTGCCATATCCGCCCATCGGGCAGTGAGGCCAGCAACTCCATCGTGTGACGTCGTAGAAGCCATGCAAACACACAAACAAACTGACAGCCAAACCTGAGAAGAACAGGAGGGAATCACCAGACAAAGACCGGAGAAAGCGAAGGAAAACACGAACGAAAACCTAGAAACCCTAGGGGGAAGGCGGAACCCTAGACGATGCTAGAGAGAAAAGTCTTCCTTTTATTTATTTATTTTTCCATATTTCAACTTGCATTTCTTCAACCGACCACGACGCAAAAAGTTTAATAGTCGTATGTTGATATGTTTTGATGTTCAATATAAACAACTAAATTAGCATAGGGTAACAACCATTTCACCATTCTTGTTGTGAAAAATAAAACTATGCCGCCCTTTCCGTATAAATACATGAACTCATTTTTCTCACTTGAACTTCTTAAAACCTTTATTCTTATTAGGACTCTACGGTCCTAGTTCTATTGAGAATCATAATTCTATTGAGTTTCATAATTCCAGTTAATGTATTGTTATAGGGAATATATCTCGGACTTACCGACCCATGCGTACTAAGCCCAAATCGGATCCAGCTCTATGCATAGGGAGGATCATTTTCCGATCGCTTCCGACATCCTGATGGTACTCATAAGACCCGACTTGAAACCTAGACTCCTTCCCAGCTTAGTAAGTTACTGCTTAAACACAGTTAGGCCTGATCCCGACCCCGTTACTCGCCCTAGACCTCGAGCCCACGCGATAAGTACTATAAGATAAATTTAGATAATAATGTCCAAACCATTCAATTCGTTTAGAGGTTATTTTACTTAGCGATTTCCAGCAGTGGTATTGGATATTTTTAGAGGTTATTTTACTTAGCTATATTTAATATTTAATATTTTTTTATAAAAAGGAAATATAGATCGATTATATTTATTTTCTAAAATGAATATATTGTTGGTTGTACAAAACAACCGATGTATTACACAATATATGTCAATTTTGCGTATAATCGACATATATCCTTTTTATTTATTTTAAAAAATGAATGCATGTTGGTTGTACACAAAAAGCAACGCATATACTCTGATATATACGTTGATTATTGTGTACAACCTTCTTATATTCTATTTATTATTTTTTTTTCAAAATGAACAGACGTCAGTTATGTTGTACAGAAAACTGATGTATATACTATAGTATATATGTCTGTTTTTTTGTATAACTGACGTATAGTCATATTTTATTATTATTATTATTATTATTATTATTATTATTATTATTATTATTGAATATTATTATTATTATTATTATTATTATTATTATTATTGGATATACATCGGTTTATATACAACACTAACATATATATTATAGTATATACGTTGATTTTGTGTACAACCGACATATATTTGTATTTATTTATTATTATTTTAATTTAATATATGTTGGTTTATATGCAAAATCGACGTATATATGACATTATATACATCGATTTTTGAATTGAAGTGTATAATTTAATATATTATATTGGTATATTTTAGGTTACTTTAATAACCGGTGTAAATTAAGAAAAAATCCCAACATAAAATCTTATTGTCGTAATAGTGTGCATGTGCAATTGATAGAAGCCAATGAAATTTATGTAAAATTTTTCTATTTATATAGTTATATTATACGAAGTATTATAATTATATATTGAAATTTTAAACTGTGCAGAGACTAGCTGACTAGGCTTTAATTTAATATGAGTTTGATTAAAAGTAGTTAACTAGATTTTTAGTTATTAAATTACCAATATTGATGTGATATAAGGTATATTAATTTTTTTTTTAATTGAAACAAGGTATAGGATATATAGTTTCCCTAGTCCTTTCATTATAGAAAATAAATGTCATCTAGACTTTTAGAACAAAAATGTGAGACAATCTCTGATCTCTCTCTCTCTTTTTTTTTTTTTTTTTTTTTTTTTGGGTTCAGGTCTACTATCAACCTCATCAAACACTATGACCGGAAATTAATAAATATAGACCATTGATATGTAATCTATTTGTTCTTTACTTAGAATTTAATATACTGTTTCAATTTTTTTGTAAATTTCTTTGAAACAACAAATATTTTATTTCATAAAATAATAAAAATAATGAGACACTTTAGGTTCAATAAAGATATAACTAGCTAGTAGGAATAAGCTAACCTCTATGTCCCATTATATATTCTACCAACAATATATGAAACTCTCAAAGGGAATAGCAATTATGTTAGGAAAGAATTAAGGATAATGGCGTACCTCCAAGGTTGTTACCTCCAAGACGAAGGATTTCAAGACTTGTTAAGTTCCCAAGTTCTGGTGGTATTGTTCCCACAAAATGGTTGTAATTCAAAGCCAAATATCTTACTTTGGAACACATGGATAAACTCTTTGGCACTTTCCCGCTTAAAACGTTACTGGTTGCGTCGAGCCTTATCAGATTTATAAGTCGAAGACACAAATCTAAGGGAATAGTACCGGAGAAATGATTGTTTAAGATTCTTAAACTTTTCAAGGTGGAAACATTGAATACTGTAGATGTGATAGAGCCATTGAATTTATTAAAACTCAAGTGCATGGTTTCTAGCTTCGACAAGTTTAGAAAGGAAACAGGGATAGATCCTGTAAAGAGATTGTCATCAAGAATCAATATTCGAAGATTAGACAAGAACCCAATCTGTGAAGGGACTTCTCCAATGAAATTGTTGATACTAACATCAAAGACTCTCAACCGATACAAATGAGTTAAGTCATCAGGTAGACTCCCGGTGAAATTATTGCCACTTGCATTGAAGGAAACAAGAAAAGAGAGGTTTCCTATTTGTGGAGGAAGGGTTCCAAAAAGCCCCATTTGAGAGATGTCTAAAGCAATCACTCGTTGATTATGAGTGCCACATGTAACTCCCTTCCACTCACACACAGAGGAAGCATTAGACCAGTTGGTCATTATGATGGGATGAGAGTTCATGCTAATGCTTGATTTCAATGCAAGAAGAGAGGATTCATCAGTAGTAATGTTCATGCCCGGGCAAACAATTATGGAGTATAGTAACAATAACAGCAGAGAAAAGAATGATAAACTTAGCTTCAACATCGTATGCAAATTGAGAGCAATAGTATGATATGGCAGATACTCATAGGGATGTATAAATTCAATTGATTTTTGCCACCTTTTTATTATTGTTAGTGGTCCATATTATTTGAGGCATGGCCACCTATTTATTATTGTTAATTGTCCAAATTAATTGACGCATGGGGTCATTGCTTTCAAGTTTCAACACGGAGTATTGATTATTGAGCATCTATTAGGCCGGGATGATAATGGAATAATAGGCTAGGGGCCGGGGAAGGATACATCCAGCACTTGACCCGATTTATATTTTCTTCATCCATTACCACATTTTATTAGGACTCTAACTATATTTTATGCACACTATAATTTATTCTCCCTTTCTCTATATTATTAAAAAGAGTTAATTCAATTATTGGTCGTACATTTATTGGTGGCAGCCCATTTTTATGAACATTTTCCTTTGGTCCTAGTATTATTGTGATATGACCATTTTTGATTCTCTATCAACAAAACGGTTTAAATGTTGTTAAATACAAGGTATTTCCGTCTTCAATTATGGACTTTTTCAAAAAAATATAAACATAAAGATATAAAGAGTCAAAGACCTTGTAGTCTAGTGGCATCCGGTGTTCCGGTTAACACTCTCGCATGGATGATGAGAATGGGTTCGAGCCTTAGTGGAGGCAAACAGATACCACATTGTAACAGAGTTAGTATTCCAAGATCTATTGTTCTCATCCCACAACTTGGGTGAACTTTTTCAAAATTCACCCACCCCATCAAGTGCACGGTACCCGGCCACCAATTATTATTTTATTAAAAAATTTAAAAAATATTTAAATCAATTACACATAGTAAAATAATAAAATTAACTTGTTAATTGTTATATTATAACATAAAATTCTAGAAATATTCATATATAATAACTAAATTGTTAATTTTCTTTAAAATAAACTTATTATTTTAGAACTAAAACTAGTAAAAAGTAAAAATTCTAGTGCAACGTGGACCCAAACAAATGTCTTATGTTATAAGTTTTTGTGTATTGTGTTATGAAATTGCACAGGTGTATAAATTTTGTACCCGAAACAAATTAGTAATTGTGTTTTATGTTGTAAATTTATGTGTCTTGAATTGTGAAGTGACACAGAAATTATGTACCTAAATCAAATTTGAAAAATAAGTAAATATATAACAATGTTGTGATTTTTGTGTCTTATATTATAAAATTCTATACCTTACGAGTATTAATTTTGTACCTCATCGTTTTGGTCCAAGATCATAATACTATGTGGATACTAATCCATGATATTAGTTACCATGTATAATATTAGGGCTGTCAAAGTGGGCCGAAACCCGCGGGTTGGCCCGCACCCGCCCCACCGTGGAGCGGGTTAGGGCCACAAGAAAGATGGACCGCGAAAATGCGGGTCTAACGGGCTTAGCCCGCTAAGGCCCGCAGCCCGCGCGGGCTAACCCGCGGGCCAACCCCAATTTTAAAAAAAAAAATTTAAATATACAAATGTTACACAGAAAGGCAGTACGCTGCCTTGCTGTGTAACATTATATATAATATATATTATATAACATTATATATAATATATATTATATATAATGTTACACAGCAAGGCAGCGTACTGCCTTGCTGTGTAACAATATATATATATATATATATATATATATATTACAAAATTTAATTTTTAAAATTATTAAACACAAAAAAAATTAATATTATTTGTAGACTTATTTTTTTAAACTTTGAATTAATATTAAGTTTTATTAACCTATAAAGTTGGATTGCAAATATGTAATGTTAGTATTTTTAGACTCTACTTATTTTTTTAAAACTTTGAAGCAAAAAAATAAATAAATAAATAAATAAATAAGCCCGTGGGCCGGAACCCTAACCCGCGGGCCTGGCGGGCCGGCCCGCAAAAACCCGCCAGACATTAGGCCCGCGGTGGGGCGGACCGGCTCGCTTTGACAGTACTATATAATATATACATGGTGATTCGGATGGAATTCTTAGCGAACTTTGTACTACACAACTTGAATCTAACCTGTCTGTTGATGCCCGTGGGCCGGCCCGGCTCGCTTTGACAGTACTATATAATATATACATGGTGATTCGGATGGAATTCTAAGCGAACTTTGTACTACACAACTTGAATCTAACCTGTCTGTTGATAGCTACTTTCTCAACCTACTGAAGCACCTCCACTGAGGCTCGAACCCACTCCCATCATCTATGTGAGAGTGTTAACCGAGACACCGGTTGCCACTTGACCACAAGGTCTTTGGCGATCCATGGGTGTATTCTAATTATTCGTAAATAAATTAATCCATTGAACTCAACAAAAATCGAATAAGCAACACGAATTATTAAATGCTATACGTTAATGGAAGACTTTAGAACATTGAGTTTTGACTCGATCGTGAATCTTCAGCCAATAGCTTTAAATTTGACTACATCTCATTCCATCTAACCACAAACCCTTTATTCAATTGTGAAAATTCATAAAATCAAAAGTAAACTCTAATGCCACATCCAGGGCCGTTCCAAACATTTTAGAGGCCCGGGACGAAATTTTAAAAAGGGGCCCTATTAGAAAAGACTATAATTTAAATTTAATAATATTAAAATATGATAATAATATCAAATAACATGAAATAATATTACAAAATTTGCAACAATTTCGAAAATACAAAAATAATCATGACAAAAGATTTCTACGTGATTTACTTGATGCAAAATCATCAATAATTGTATCAAGATTAATATTTTCTAACATATCATTCTCAATACACAAAATGGCCAAACCATTCAATCTTTCTTGTGACATTGAAGATCTCAAATAAGTTTTCAATAACTTCAATTTTGAAAAACTTCTCTCCGCTGATGCTACAGTCACGGGTATCGTCAATAATAGTCGATAAGCAATAGAAACCATTGGGAAGCAATCAGCAACTTTGACAAACTCAAGAATCTCAATTGCTGGCATTAATGTATCTGGCAAAGACATTTGTAACACTTTTAATTCAGAGAAAAGACAATCAAAATCAACATCAAACATATCATTATGAGAAAAAGTAGTAGCAAAATTATTACAACATTCTCTTAGTTTATCATTATCCAATGACTTTAATATTTTTGAATTATATAAAAATCCAAAAACATTTTCAAATATCTTTAGTTGCTCAAATCTATTATTCAAAGAAGTAATTGACATATCCACAACAGTTAAAAAGTAATTGACTCTAAAATCCTCCTCAGGTGATTGAATTTCCTCTTCAATATCATTTTCATCAAATTGTTTTTTCCTAATAATGCGCCGTCTAATTGGAAATGTGGAATCTATGTTCATATCACTTGCAATGTTTTTGGCAATATTCATACTAGAAGCAAACCCTTCATTTCTATATTTCTCAAAAAAATTTATCACACCTTCTATTTGATTCATGGTAGTTTCAATGCACATAGATTTTGATTGCAACTTTTTACTTACCATATGAATAGCAAATAAAATGTCATGCCAAATAACAATTCCAAGTAAAAATTCAAAATTCTCAAGTGCACTCACCAAGCTGTCCGCTTCACTTTTTGATTTGGCATCATCACAAGAATTAGATAATTCTAACAAAGCCAACCTTATTTCAGGAGCTTGAAATCTAATTGCTTTGACACTTTTTATTCTACTCTCCCAACGAGTATTTGACAAATATTTCACAGTCAAGCTTGGAACATTATCAAGTAAAATTTTCCACCTTTTAGGAGAACTTGAAAATAAAGCATATAGACGTTGCATAACTCCAAAAAATGAAATTGCTTTAACACAAGAATGTGCCATATCACTAACAGTAAGATTAAGACTATGACAAGCACATGGCATATACAATGCTCTTGGATTTACTTCAAGTAATCGTTTTTGAACACCTTGATGCTTTCCTTTCATATTAGAACCATTATCATAACCTTGGCCTCTCACATCATCAATTTGAAGACCTAAAGCTTTAATTGCATCTAACATTTCCTTAAAAAGTCCTAAACCAGATGTACTGTCCACTTTTAAAAACTCTAAAAAGTATTCTTCTATTTTTATTTTAGTACTAGACGTATTAACACATCGTACTACTAAACTCATTTGTTCTTGATGACTAACATCTGGGGTACAATCAAGAATTATAGAAAAATATTTAGCATCTTTAATAATCTGTATGATAGAACTTTTAACACTTTGGGCCAAAATAGAAATTAACTCATTTTGAATTTTGTGACCAAGATAATGACGATGAATTTCATGGTTTTGAATACGTCTAATATGATCTTGCATTATCAAATCAAATTCTGCAATCATCTCAATCAATCCCAAAAAATTGCCATTATTATCAAAGTAAATTTTGTCATTGGATCCTCGAAAAGCCAAATTATGTTTTGCAAGACATTTTACAACAGAAATTATGCGTAGTAAAACTTGTCTCCAACGTTCTTTTTCTTTTGAAATTTCATTTTGTAAATCTTTATCAATAGTTTGATTATTATTTAATCTCATTTTTAGTTCATTCCAATTTGTCATTTTAGTCATATGTTCAACACTATTCTCATGTTCTTTGAGCCTCTCACCAAGATGCTTCCAATTGCTAAATCCATCATTTGCTAAAGCACTTGTATTGTTATTGGATTTGAACAACTTACAACAAAAACAATATACTTTATCCACATGTTTTGAGTAAACTAACCATTTTCGATCACTAGTTTCTCCATTACTCAACTTTCTTGTGTAATAAGTATATGAAAAATGCCTAGAGGTATTATCTAAAGGAAACACAATATTTAATTCCCTTATAGGCCCCTTTTCAACTAAAACATCTCTTGATTTATTATCAAGATTAGACCAATTTCTAGGGTCATATATATCAAAATAAGGAGTAATTTGTTCATCTTCATCAACTAAAGGACTATTATCCTCATCAATATGATCTTGATTACTCATATTTTCATTAGATTGTTCAAGATTATCTAGGTTTGGTGTTTCTAAATTTTCATTAGAGGATCCAACTTTTTTAATAAATTTATTCATAGCTCCTCTTTGTGAGTCTATTAATTGATCAATTTGTTTTCTTTTTTTCCTTTTTTCACTTCCGGATAAATATTTTTTAGGCAACATTATATATATAAAAAAATAAAACAGATTAAAAAAAAAAGAACAAAAACACCTGGCAGTTATGATTCAATCAATCCGAATCAGTCAATCAAATATGTGCCTTCAGTCCTTGCATATAAATATATAATAAATTATACACTTAATAAACTTTCAATTTCATTTTACATACAATTATACAAATCATAATAAATAGAATTAAAACCAAAATAAAATTCCTAGGTAAACTATTTTGATGATTGATGAATGATGATTGATGAATTACCTCTGCTGCTGCCTGCTGAGTGCTGATGAACTGCTAATGCCTAATGAACTCAGTAACTCGCTTGAAGAGTTGAAGTGCATATTAAGTGGAGCCGTGAGTCACTGGAGAGTGGAGACCTGGAGTGCATATTATGATATTAAGTGGAAATTTGGAATGTTGAATTGCATTCTCCACCCACCAACAGAAACAAACAAAAATATGTGGAGATATTTGTTTTTTTTTGTCTGCCATCATTCCCATCAATGCCATGCGTAGCCACTAGCCACCAGCCATACTTTTCCTTTTTTCTATGCATATATAATATATCCTATATTCCTATGCCATCCTACTACTATAGTACTATGTATATAATATATCCTATGGGCCCCTTAGAGGGATGGGCCCTGGGCAGGCGCCCAGGCTGCCCCCCCCCCCCTTCTTAGAATACTTGATCAGACAATGGGTAGCCCCTAAATAAATTGGTTATAAACTCTAAAGGATTTTTCATATGTAATTTATGTTGTAAAATTTATTATAATTATGTTAATATATTTGGGGGGGGGGGGGGGGGNGGGGGGGGGGGGGGGGGCATTTCAAAAATTTTGGGGGAGCTTAAAATAGTTCTTCCCAAAAAATTCAAACTGGAAGATTGTAAATGTCTAAACTAAATTGGTTGAATTATTTGACAAAAACATGTTTAATTTGTAATAGTTTTGGAAGGCAAATAATCCTATTATGCTTAGGAAAGACATAAAGCATTGGACAAAAAGGAATAACATGTTCCAGATTGACACAATGAAGTTAAAATTGTTTGTACGGGTTTAGCTTAGTGGTTTAGTAGACAATATTTGAGAGAATCAACCTTTGTGAAAAGAAGTTAAAATTAAAATAATCTACATTCATTTTTCAATGTGTGGGACAAATACTACTTACATGTAGTTGGTGAATGAGTCGATTTACCAAGACTATATATATATAACAAAAATAGAGATTTATAATTATTACAAAAATAATCTAAACAACAACCTGGTACGACGCAAGAAACGAGAAGGAGGAGAAATTCGAGTCATGTCACTACAAAAAAATGTAAAAATAGCAACGGATTTATTGATGGAACTGTAACTGTTCCAAGGGATTGGTCTGTACAAGACACACACGAGAGACATAGAGACTCCTTTGGTCAAGTGGCTTATTTTTTTCCCTCCAACTAGCGTACCAGGTTTTGAATCTTGTTGGTCTAATACTTAACTTAGTTAATTCTATTTCTTCATTATCTCAATAGCTTGTATTGTTTAGTCTTTGGGCTTTGTACTTATCTTATTGGGCCCCACACCCTTGGCAATAAGATCATTGTTTTTCCTACCCTTGTTCTATATCTCAATACGCGGTTTATGGTTTACCCGGTTTTAATAAAACCATCATTGGCGCGTTTGTGGGAACCGTTACGAAAAGTGTGTGTTCCTAGTCTTTACCCATTTCATTTAAGCTCAAGTACGTCAAAATGGCCGGATCTCAAAGTAGACATTTGCCAAGGTCATGTAGGCTCGAAAAGGATGTACAAAATCCTGGAAAGTAGGTCCCACCCTCATTTGGAGCAGGAGTGCTCCAACTGGTGTTGCTCTCAAAGGAGTAGGTATAGGAGTCAAGAGGGCCCACTCGACCCCACTCGAGGTAGAAGTTAATGATGCCCCTACATATCACAAGGTTGCCAATATCATAGGTAGACCCCCAAGAAGGAATCTCGCAGCACTTTTACCTGGTAAATCAGGCACGAAGCAGAGCTTGCTCTAAGCCGAGCATAGCATGGGAGGTTGGGGAGCTGCCTCAGGACCGGGGGTCAGAATGGACTATAGGAAATAAAAGGATGGGAATCGAAGTGGGGGAGCCCCGGCTTGCTAACAAATCTGACGGCGAGAGCACTTATCGCACCCTGATGGTGGAGGAATCTCATAGTAGATGCGTGGCTTGTTCACAGACAAGAGTAACCCCCCTGGTGGATGGGTGAAAAAGATAGATGTCAAAATCTCATAATTACTCAAATAGAAAGAGCGAGGTAACATCCCTTGTCGGCAAATGGATTAATTTGGCAGCAGCCACAATGGTTAGGCAAGTTGCAAAGTTTGATCAAGAATGTTAGGCAAGTCCAAGAGTTAGGCACCTACAAAGTTTGAACAAAAATATTTATTGTTTGGTCCCTACATTTTAGGCTAACTACAAAATGACCCCAAATCTACAACTATAAATAGGGAGGTCATTTTGCCATTCTAGCCATCCCAAATCATTCTATTTTTCCCTCATATACTAGAGATATTAGAGAGTTTGTTGAGTGTATTTCTCCTTCCTAGCAAGAGAGAATTATCCTTGTTTTCTCCTTGTTAGTTAGAGAGTGGTTGTAACTCCTATTTTCTCATAGTGAAATTCTTCTACCCTTGCCCGTGGTTTTTACCCTAATTTGTTTAGGGGTTTTCCACGTAAAATCTGTGCCTCATTTATTTTTCTTTCTCAAATTATTGTTGCAATCTGATCTATCCCACTTCCGCGGGCGCAACATCCCTAAGATGCCTAAGATCACGATTACCCTGCCCTTCACCCCAAGGATTATGAGAGAATCCCTCCCTTCTAATTTCAAACTGAAGGGACCATACGGTTACCCATGGAGTTAGGTACTCCCCCGAACATAAATTGATTTCATGGTGGTGAGAATAGCATGCACTCATAACATCATCATGGGAAGACCAGTATTAGTGGACATCGGGGAAATCTTGTCGAAAGAATTGAAAATGCCTAAAATTCCACACTCCCAAGCTGGTCGAAAAAGTGCGCAAAGACCAACACTCGGCCAACGAATGCTACTGGAGAGCTTGCTAGAAGTGGGGGAAGAACAACTACTAGTATATACGTACTGTATGTAGAAGGGTCTAGAACCAGCTATATAGTTGGAAGAAATAACGTTGGACCCCTCTCGCCTGGTGATAGGGAAGCTGCTCGTAGGAGATATGCGCGAGGAAATTATTCAGGTCTTAAGAATATGGAAAATTTTCACAATAACTAGGTATTCATATAATATATATTTAAGTTTAGGGTATACTTTAATTAAGAGTTGACTTTAAATAACCTTTTTAAAAAGAAATTAAAACAGGACAACCATTAAAGAGTTCTTTAAAAAGATGAATACATAATCATCCCAAATATTAAATCATGCATATGGAAATAATACAATTACACAAACGATACAAATAAAGAAAAGAAAATGAAATCATTAGTACTACAACACATTATTGTTAAATTAAGATGGTGTTTAAATATTTCATTCACCTCCTCCAACCTGCAAACATAAACTAAATCTATCAGTCCATATACATTTAAAGCACTTAATTTAACAGATGTGAGTAGCATACCACAAAGTTTAGAAAATTATGAGACATTCATGTTTGATCTTGTTTAGTTTTGCCAAGACAGTTTGAACATCCATCCTCTCCTCAGGAGACTCGGTTGTGCAACTCAAAGCCAACTCTAAAATAGATGATATGCATTGCAATTTTTGTCCAAATTCCGATTCTTCGGGCCTCATTAAAGTTGGGTCCACAATTTCGTCAAGAGTATGAGAAAGTGAATTAGAAACCCAACTCCTTAGACTAAGGTCTCCTGTGAACATTTCATCATTTGGCTTCCTCTTGGTAAACACTTCCATCAACATTATGCCATAACTATAAATATCACATTTCGTGGAGATCATCCCATTTGATCCGTACTCTAACATAGATATGCATATACAACAAGTCAAATTTATAATTATTATTTTTCATTTGAGAAAAAAATAAAAATTATTCAAGACACTTAAAAAGAAATAAACAAAATAAAATATATAGTAGGGTAATTTTCATCACCTGGGGCAATGTATCCAATTGTGGCCATGGTTATGGTATAAGCAACCGATTCATCGTCTCCAAGTAACTTCGCAATGCCAAAGTCACTTACATGTCCCACCATATCTTCATCAATTAAAACATTAGTTGGCTTTAAATCACAATGAGCAATTGGACTTGAGTAACCATGGTGCAAATACTCTAATGCACATGCCACATCAATCATGATGTTTAGTCTTTGCATGATGTGCAAAGATTGCTGGTCAGAGTACAACCAATTGTCTAGACTACCGTTCGGCATGTACTGAAGTATGAGTGCTTTAAAATCCGTGTTAGAGCAAGCACTTATCACCTTCGTGAGATTTCTATGACGGAGATTGCGCAAAACTTCACATTCAGTAGCAAAACTCTTAAATGCATCTTCAACTTGCAAATTAAAGACCTTGACAGCAAAGAGTAACCCATTTCCAAATGTGCCCTTGTAAACAGAACCGAAGCTTCCGGCCCCTAGCAAGTTATTACTACTAAACCCTTGAGTTGCTCTTTGAAGTTCGTAGTATGAAATTCTCAATGGCACTATTTCTTGTAAAAAGTTAACCCCATTGGCTATGGAATTTTTACTTTTGCATTTCCACAATAAAAAGATAATCACTGAGATTCCCACTATGAACATAGCCACAGAGATCAATACAATCTGAAGTGCTCTCCTTATTAATGGATGAAAATTAGAATGAACATTGCAAGGTGGTACTTTTAGCCTTGGAGAACCACACAAATCTTCATTGGACATAAAAGACTGATAAGTGAAATTTACAAATTGGCCTTTGCTGGGAATTTCTCCACTTAACCTATTGAAAGATACATTGAAACCTCTGAGATATTGGAGCTTCTCTAAGGACCTAGGAATCCCTCCTGTGAGATTGTTATTTGACAAATCCAAGTATTCCAAACAAATCAGGCTTCCAAAAGAATCAGGGATAGATCCTTGTAGAAGATTATTAGCTAAGGAAAACTTTATCAAACTTTGCAAACCAGCTCCAATGGTAGTTGGAATATAACCAGAAAAATGATTACTTGATAGATTGATGTATATTGAAACTTTCAAGTTTCCAATCTCTGGATGTAAAGAGCCATTCAAGAAATTTGAAGACAAGTCTAGGTTCAAGAGGTCTTTAAGATTCCAGATGCTTGATGGTATGCTAAACCTCAATCTGTTAGAGTCTAGATAGATATCTCTTAAAGAAGTAGCATTCTCCATACACTCAGGAATAGAACCCCAAATATGATTTTTACTTAAAGTCAAACTGTCCAAGTATTTCAAATTACAAATGCTATTCGGCAAACTCCCAGTTAGTTTATTGTATCCAAGGTTCAACCTTTGAAGTTGGTTTAGACCTCTTATACCTCTAGGAACAACTCCGGTCAATTCATTATGGGATAAGTCTAGTCCCATGAGACTACTTAAATTACCAACTTCGTTTGAAATTTTGCCCTTTATATTACAACGAAATGCAACAAAGATCTCAAGAGAGTTGGAGAGATTACCAAAGGAATTTGGTAGGACAATATTCAAAGGATTATTAGATATATCTATTTTTCTCAAGTATCTACAATTTGTCAATGAAGTCATAAAATTGAGCCCGGTAGAAGAGATTTTGCTTGTCAAACTATTTCTGAATATGGTCAATCTTTCCAAAAATTTTAATTCTCCCAAAGAGTTAGGAACTGGGCCACTAAAACTATTACTATCAAGGAATAAGACTTCTAGTTTAGAACAATTGGATATATAGCTTGGAATAGCTCCACTAAGGTTATTAACATTGAGGCTAATTTCTATGATATGTTGAAGCTTATAGCCCATTTTAGGGGAAAGGCTACCTGAAAGATGATTGAACCCAAGATCTAGTCCTAATAGACTAGAGATATTGAATATACCCCACGGTATGGAACCACCAAGAGAGTTGAATTGTAAAAAAAGGTAATCCAACTTTTCAAGATTGCTCATCTTTTGAGGTATTGTACCTATCAAACCGTATAAGAAAGAAATGCAAATTCTTTAATACTTCATGAAAACATATTAATATATTGAAGACGCTACCATACTAAAAAATTACACCTTCAATCTAAATCATTCACAGTGATATGATATACTGCAAATCACTGTTCACATTGTCCGTTGTGAAATTTCAGAAAAAGGGAAGAAAAAACTTACATGTAATGTAAGACTCATTATCCTTACACATCTTAACTAGTCAAGTGCAAAGAGATCACAGTGAAATATGATTGTCATTTGTTATGGTACTAGCTACTAGGTAACTATGCGCCGGTGTAACGATCCATACTACGCACACTACACTCACTTGTTCAAATTAAATCTACCTACAACAACAACAATAACAACAACCAAAAAAAAAAAAAAAAAAACTTGGCCAAATCTAAGACTTCCGCTACAAAATTCGCAATCTTAAACAAGTTCCAAAAGTTTTTTTTTTTTTTGAAAAAGTCTATTCAACTCCCACCCTCTAAACTTTTTACTTTCCCTAGGACCTAGATAGACCAACAAGTGGTATTGGTTGTTCTAAAAGATCAATTGATTTGGTCACACTGAACATACCTCGTAATCTTTTCAGAATAATATTTTCTTTTGTAGCTTAAAATTAAATTTTTTTAAATGCATAAAATTAAAGCATGGATCTTATTCCTAATTATTCTCAAGATAGAAGATTATGAGGAATGGAGAACAAGATTCTAATATGATCTTTGGTTCATAGAATACATTAGGAACGAAAAATCTAATAATTATCCAATAAAAGAGCAAAATGCTAATATTGAATAGCTAATTACCTGATATCTTGTTGGTGTTCAAGTTCAACACTTGAAGTGAAGACATGTTAAACATGTGCGGTGGTAGTAAGCCCGTTAACTGATTGTTTTCAATTTCTAATAGCTTCAAGTCATGTAGACAACCAATTTCTTTAGGAATTCTTCCTGTGAAAAAAAGAAATTATATCAATTTTTAGATTTTGGTAGAAACATTTTTTAATCTTCATAATAAAAAGAAATTGAATTTCATCAACACTAATTAATATCCCAATTTGAGCATGAATAAATAGATTTAAGTCTTAACATCAATCAAAACTCGCAGCTTTCCTCCTCATTTTACCTTAATTTAAGGAGGAGAATTGTTAATTGTGATCGATTTTAGGGCCTAAATCTCTTTATTCATGCTCAAATTGGATATTGAGTTGAAAAGGACAAAAATACCTTTAAAATTTTAGATTTCGGCACGTTTTAAACGGATGGGTGACAGGTGCGATGAATTTTGGCACTAAAACAGTAGTCGTGGGACCAAAATTGATGCTAAAACAATAGTCATAGGACCAAAATTGGTAGAAATTAAACGTATGGACCAAAATTGTCATTTTGCTAATAGTCATGAGACCAAAATTGGTATTTGCTTTTTTTTTTTTTTTTTTTTTAGTTCAGGTCTTATATCAACGTTCATCAAACACTGTGACCGGAAAGTAATAAATAGGCCATTGACATGTATATTTGCTTAGAATTTAATATACCGTTCCGATTTTATTTTTTTTTTAAATTTTTACAACAAATATTTTATTTTACAAAATAATAAAAATAATGAGACACTTTAAGTTCAATAAAGATATAACTAGCTTGTAGGAATAAGCTAACCTCTGATGAGTCCCATTATATTCGATCAACAATATATGAAAATCTCAAAGGGAATAGCAATTATGTTTATTTGCAAAGAATTAAGGATAATGTCGTACGTACCAACAAGGTTGTTACCCCCAAGACGAAGGGCTTCAAGGCTGGTTAAGTTTCCAAGCTCGGGTGGTATTGTTCCCACAAAATGGTTGTAATTCAATCCCAAATATCTTACTTTGGAGCATATGGATAAACTCTTTGGCACTTCCCCACTTAAAGCATTACTTGTTACTTCAAGCCTTCTAAGATTTATAAGTTGAAGACACAAATCTAGGGGAATGGTACCGGAGAAATGATTGTCTATGATTCTTAAACTTTCTAAGGTGGAAACATTGAAGATTGTAGATGTGATAGAGCCACTGAATTGATTAAAACTCAAGTCCACCGTTTCTAACTTTGACAAGTTTAGAAAGGAAAGAGGAACAGATCCTGTAAAGAGATTGTGGTGAAGAATCAATATTCGAAGATTAGATAGGAACCCAATCCGTGAAGGGACTTCTCCAACGAGATTGTTGCTACTAACATCAAAGACTCTCAACCGACGCAAATGAGTTAAGTCATCAGGTAGACTCCCACTGAAACTATTGCCACTTGCATTGAGGGAAACAAGAAAAGAGAGGTTCCCAATTTGTGGAGGAATGGTTCCAGAAAGTCCCATTTGGGAGATGTCTAAAGCAATCACTCGTTGTTTACGAGTGCCACATGTAACTCCCTTCCACTCACACACTGAGGAAGCATTAGACCAGTTGGTCATTATGATGGGATGAGAGTTGATGTTAATGCTTGATTTCAATGCAAGAAGAGAGGATTCATCGGTAGTAATGTTCATCATGCCCGAGCAAACAATTATGGAGTATAGTAATAATAACAGCAGAGAAGAGAATGATAAACTTAGCTTCAACATCGTATGCAAATTGAGAGCAATAGTATGGTTTTGATGAGTAGTGATATGGAAGATCCTCATAGAGATGTATAAATTCAATTGAGGCATTGCCACCTATTTATTATTGTTAATTGTCCATATTAATTGAGGCATGGTGTCGTTGAGAATCATCCTGGTCCATGATATTAATTATTATATATATATATATATATATATATATATATATATATATATATGCAAAACAAGTTGTTTTTTATATAATTGTTTTTTATTAAAAACATTATTAATTGTATTATAATTTAAATGTAATGTGCCAAACAAGTGGGAAGTACCAATGCGGATATTATGTGATGAAATTCATTTTAAAAATTTTTTCCACGCAAGCATACAAAAGAATAGACAAGGTAAGTAATTTAATAAAGTATCTTTCTCCTTCAAATTTAAAAATACTAGCTTACTAATTATTTATTTCATTTCACACTTATATCAAAGCTTGGAGAGATTTTGTAGATTAAGCTAGAACCAACAAGAGATTGATGAAGTTAGAGACATATATTCCAAGTAACTTATTGATGAATTGGTTAATACAATACTTAATTAGTACGTGAAATAATTGATATTTAATAGCTTGATTAAATGTGAGATTATGATTTTAAGAAAAAAAAGTGAGATTATGAATATAAAATTGTACAAGTTTTGAATGTTGTTGTGATATGTATATTTGTTTTCATTTTTTGGGTAGAAATTATAATTAAATTAAATTTATTATTTTAAAAAATAAAATATATCACCGATTTTTAAAAAATTGACATGTTATATAATTTTTAAAAATAAAAAATTGATACGACATATATTAAAAAAATTGATGTCGTATCAATTTTAATTTTTTTTAATTAAAATATATACCACGTCAGTTTTTAATGATGTGGTTTCTAATTTAATTATTTTTTTAAAAAAAAATTAAGCAAAGTGTCATACCAAACTGACATGGTATATAATTATTAAAAAATTAAAATTGATATGACGTCGGTTCTTCTAAAAAATCGACGTAATATATTATTATTATTATTTTTAAATAAGATACCACGTCAGTTTATTTAATAACCGATGTGATATCTCTTTTTTGGTTTAATATATCTTTATGACGCTAGTTTTTTGATGTCGTATCATTTATTTATTATGTTAGGCAAAACTACGTTGGATAATAACCGATGTCGTATGTCAAAAATAATTGATGTTATAAAGATTTCTTTTGTAGTAGTGCATTGTCCCACATAAAAACTAAAGACAAATCTTAGCCATAGAAAATAAGTTATCAACGACTATGATTAAAACTTAAAAGTCTAACATCCTAAATTCATTTGCATAATGAACAATTCAACTCCCATAATATCAACTAAGTGGCAAATTAGTCCAAAAAAAATTCTAAACTTCCATTCAAATAAGTTAAGTGAACATAAAATAGGAGTTTCTATATTATTAAATCCTTCCATTTAAATAATAAGATATTGTTATTATTATTAAATATATGAAAATCTGATCACTTTCTTAATGTCCAGTGTTTTAATTTTGCGATGCAAACACGTGGTGTTGTGCTGTGCTTTGGGCGACTATGTGCACTCATGCACAACATCGTGTGCACCGTAAAATGCCGCCAGAATCGTGTGTATAGACTCCACATGCCACACTCATACACATGGTTGCAGTAGGCGCTAGGTGCTAGTCGGGTGGTAGGCGGTCTAGGCGGTACCTAGGCAGCGACCTATAAAAAACAAAAAAATAATTCATGTGTGTGGGTGTATGTCATATATTATATTATATTATGTATATATGTATGTATGTATATATCTCTCTTACTTCTCTTACTTATATAAATAAATAAATTTAAATATATATATAAATTATAAATATAATAATAAAATTAATAAGGCCGACTCGCTCGAGTTAACTCGGCTAACTCTACCGAGTTGGGCGAGTTAACTTGGCCAAATTCGGCCTAGTCGGCCGCCAACTCGGTCCAGTCGACCAAGTTAGGCACTAGGCGGACGCCTAGGGAGCAATTCGCCTCGGTCTAGGAGCGCCTAGCGCCTAGGCGACCTAAGTGGGAATTTTTGCAATAGTGCTCATACATTACACTGTGCACATGTTCACATTGAAATGCACAGATACACATTATGCACCACTACAAGCAAATGCGCACGAACATGTACTATAGTGCGTAAACGCCAAGTTTACAATGCACACGCACATCACATGAACACAAAGCGTACACTAGGGCATGGTGAGGTGCACACATATGATGAAGAACTAACAACAAGGAAGAGCAGTGCAAATGCACAGCTACGGAGGCCACAACGCACACCAGTACATTGCCGGTGAAAATTACATATACGTTAATCACAAATATAGACAATACCATATACTTAAATGATAGAAAATTAAAAAATGCAAAAACAAATTGAGTTCATCGTTGAATAAAAGAAAGGTAGGAAAAGAAAAAAAATTCCAAAGAAAGATGAAGAAAGAACTCTACACGAAGAAAGCTAGCTAGGGAGCAAATTACTGAAATTAAAAAATAAAAATAAATATCATAGCCATACATAGTCTAAATGGAGATTCTAGATTTGTCTATAATTTTTTTTGTGGCGGTTCCATATTGACAACTTGTTTAATAAATGAGATTAAAGAGAAGTAGAAATAAGTGAAATATATCTAGCTTGTTCAGCTAAATGACTATTCTAGAATTATATTGCACTTTGAGAGAGTCCAAATTTTATGTCTTAGCGACAGTGTCTAGCAGCATTAATAACAGTATTAATTAAAATCATATTTTACACGGCATTGAATAAATAGTTCTTGCCAAAAAATTCAAAGCTTGAAGAATGAATAAACTTAAAAGTTTGCTGAAGAATGGTTGAAATCCTTCTTAGAATACTTGATCAGACAATGGATAGCTGATGATTGTAAATTCAAAGTGGAAGCTAAGATTGTAAATGTCTAAACTGAATTGGCTAAATTATTTGGCAAAAACATGTTTAATTTGTAGTCAGTTTTGGAAGGCAATTATTCCTTTTATGCTTAGGAAAGACATAAAGCATTGAATTGAACAAAACGGAATCACATGTTCCAGATTGAGACGAAGAAGTTAAAACTACCTGCACGAGTTTAGCTTAAAATCTTTGGCATATATTCATGTTATTAACACATGTTGTAATATGTTTGTGCATTCGAATGTTATTAAGAGAATGAGTTCTGTGTATTTTTTGTATTCTAGGCAACTGTTCTATGTATAACATTCGAATGTTAGGAGGATGAATTCTGTGTATTTTGTGTCAATATTCTGTGTATTCTAGGCAACCGTTCTGTGTATTCATGTTAGTAACACATGTTGTGATGTGTTTGTGCATTCGAATGTTAGGATACACTGAATATAAGCCCAAGTATTATCTCTTATGTTCCATATTTTTCAAATTTCACAATGTTGTTTAAATATTCACCTTTTGTCGTGTGTGTTTTTGTGATTTGATGAACTTGTGTATGTTTTTTGTTCTTGCTTCTTCGTCATTGTTTTTGTTGTTGTTCAAATTACAGTTATATTTTAATTATAAAAAAAACTATAAAATCCGTAACAATACGGCTGGTCCATGGTATAATGTTCCAAATTATGCTTAAAGTGACCAGATCCCTTGTGCGCACCGACATTTGGAGTGTGTTTGGTTGACAGATTTTGCTATCAGGAATTGGTATCAAAATCATTGTTATTCTTTGGTTGACAAGTTTTAGAATACTACTATGAGTTTTGATTACTCTATTAATTGCAAAACTCATTCCCTAATAAAATAAGGGTTTCATCCCTTTCTCCTCAACGGCTTCCCCAACTATTAATAATAATCCTTATTCCATCCTACTACAAAACATGCAAAATATTTTACCAAAACCTATTACCGTTTATTTTATACCCATTCCGATTCCTATTCTCATGTGCAACCACCCTAAATGCATGCCATACGTTAATGGAGGACTTTAGTGTTTGTTGGACATGTGTAGAGAACATTGAGTGTTCAGCCAATAGCATTATTGAATTGAAAACTTGAGAAAATTGGAGTTGTGAATTGAATATTCATAAAATCAAAAGTAAACTCTAATGTCACATCCCATTTCATTCCCTATATACCTCAAGCTAAGCGCCGTATCCAATTAAAAACTTGAGTATTTAATTTGTTGTGCACTTATAGTTTTAAGCCCATACATCGATCACCTCAACATTCCGATCGAGAAGAGAGAGTCTAGTTTCTTCCTTCTACGCATAACATGGCTTCCACCAAAATGCTCGCGGCGGTGCTAATGTTGACGGCCACGGCCACGGCCACCGCCACGGCCCAGTCCATCTCCTGCGCTGCGTACCTCAACTCCACAAAACCGCCCGCCTCCTGCTGCGACGCGCTCAAAGAAAGCGTGACAAAAGAGCTGAGTTGCCTCTGCAAACTCTATAAGAATCCGGAAGTGTTGAAGTCCCTGGGAGTGAACATCACTCAGGCGCTTCAGCTTCCCAAGCACTGCGGTATAAGCAACGACGTCAGCGCCTGTGACAAAGATTCCACTCCTAAATGCTGCGGTAGATTCAGAGTTTTGGTGTCTCAACTGTTGCAGCTTTTAATGGAGGTGTTTCAATTCTGAGCAGCAGCGCAGTTAGACCTCAGAGTACGTGTTGTTTGCAGAACACTGCACTGTTAGTTGTACTTGAGAATTCTGATATGAATTTGGCATATATATACACATAATATCCTGTGATTATTGAAATATTCTTTTAGCTGAAAATAAAGCTTAAGAAAAAAAAAAAACAAATTTTGATATTTATTATTGTTAGTCGTCGATATTAATTGAGGCATGGCCACCTATTTCTTATTGTTAATTGTCCATATTAATTGAGGCATGCGGTCGTTGCTTTCAAGTTTCAACACGGAGTATATTTTGATTACTGAGCATCTATTAGGCGGCCGGGGTGACAAATGGATTAAGAGGCATCCTACATCCAGCACTTGACCCATCTTATTATATATATATATATATATATATATATATATATATATAAAAGAGGCATCAAAGCTTGGAGAGATTGATTGATTAAGCTAGATCCGGCAAGAGATTGATGGAGTTAGAGACACATGGTCCAAGTAATAACTTATTGATGAATGAGTTAATACAATACTTAATTAGTACGTGAAATAATTGATATTTAATAGCTTGATTAAATGTGATTATGAATATAAAATTGTACATGTTTTAAATGTTGTTGTGATATGTATATTTGTTTTCATTTTTTTGGGTAGAAATTATAAATTAAATTTATTATTTTAAAATATATATATATATATATATATTACGTCGATTTTTAAAAAATCGACATGTTGTATAATTTTCAAAAAATTTAAAAATGATACGACATAGATTTAAATAAAAAAATGATGTTGTATCAATTTTAATTTAAAAAAATACATACAAAGTCATTTTTTAATTGGTTTGTAATTTAAATTTAAAAAAAAAAGTAAACAAAGTCATACTATATTGTTTTTTAATAAAAATTGAAGTGGTATATAATTATTAAAAAAATAAAATGGATATGACGTCGATTCTTCTAAAAAAACCGACATAATATATATTTTTTATTTTTTAAATAAGATACCACGTACGTCGATTTATTTAATAATCGACATGGTATCTCTTTTTTTTTTTTTTGTTTACTATATCTATACGACGTCAATTTTCTGATGTCGTACCATTTATTTATTACGTCAAGCAAAACTACGTTGGATAATAACCGATGCCATATACCAAAAATAACTAATGTTATAAAGATTTCTATTGTAGTAGTGCACCGTCCCAAATAAAAACTAAGGACAAATCTTAGCCATGTAAAATAAGTTATCAACGGCTATGATTAAAAGTCAAATCCGATTTTGCATAATGAACAATTCAATTCCCATAATATCTATTCAGTGGTAAATTGGTCCAAAAAAAAAATTCTAAACTTCCACTATGTTTATTGCCCATAATATCAATTAAGTGACAAATTCCCATTACTTGATGAATAAAATGATTAGCAACACATCCTATTTATACTAAATGATAAACTAATAAAGCTAAAAAGAAGGTAATCCAGGTAACCACACACTCCTCACGTATTGTTGTTGTCATATTCCTATGATAACATGCATTACACACGTACCCACTATGTTTATTGCCCATTTTTCCTAATTAACTTGGTTTAACATTATAATAATAATAATATTATTATTATAACAGTAACTACTAAATAAACCTCTTATTAGAATTCAATTCACGATATTCGATTATTATTATGATTTCTTTCTTGTTATTTAATTACTTGTTTTCTCGGTTGATTTTATTAATTCAATCTTTTAAAAAATTTTAGGACTAGATTTAAAAGCTTCTATTTCCTAGTATTTGATTAAATCACTCGTAACACCATTCTCTCTAGCAACACTTTGAAATAGTATGAGGATTACCTGTAAGTTGATGCTTCTAGGATGACTCAAATAACATTAGTGTTGAAGTTTATCATGAAGTTTTTAATAATATGTAATATTCAATTTATTTTTTATTAATTAATAATAAGTTTTGATTTTCAATTTAAATTTTAAATTCATGTATCTATTTATTATATTTAAATTAAGTCTATCATAAAAACTTAAAGTAATTATAATAATACTTATCTCACTATGACACAACAACAATATTTTTAATATTTAATCCGTGCATCACACGGATACAATACTAGTTAATGTTAAATGCTACCATCAGTTTTACATCGTGGCGGCACCAAAAAAGAAATTATTATTATGATTATTATTTTTTTTTTAAAGAACACACCACAGTACAGTGCTACTCAGTTTCAGGAGAATATGAATTGGCAAGCACTTGGTGACAAATCCTGTCAGTTTTCTTGTTGGCAATAACAAAGAAGATAAAAATTCAAAAGAAATATATTCATATGTATAATTTTTTTATAATTTTTTTCATAAATATTTACGAAAATATATATTGACCGAAATATATATATGCATAAGAATACGAAAAATTTTCACAACAAATAGGTATTCATATCATATATATTTAAGTTTAGGGTATAGTATACTTTAACAAAACATTTAACCTCTTGGTCCTCTTTAATAGGAAAACAGGACAACCATTTAAGAGTTCTTTAAAAAGATGAGTACATAATCATCCCAAATATTAAATCATGCATATTGAATTAACACAATTACACAAACGAGACAATTAAAGAAAAGAAAAGCGAACTATATATTATTACTACGTACATTATTATATTGTTAAATTGAGATGGTGTTTAAATATTTCTTTCACCACCTCCAACGAGTTGTTATATATACCATGCACTAGGGTTTACTTTCCAAGGTGAATCCTGATCTTAAATTGTGTAGTTTTAATATTGTGATTGTGAACTTTTAAAATATAAATTGTGTTTCTAAATAAAAGTACAACGGTAGAACGAAATTTGTGAATACAATACAAGATCATTAAATCTTAATCTATCAATATTGTGCAACTGCAATATTTGAAAAGAACTTGTGAATACAAAACACGGTAATTTTTCAAAAAAAAACAAACAAAACACGGTAATCAACTACATATATGTTAACATTGTGCGTACGTAGTATACAAATTGTGAATTTTTAAGAGATAAATTGTGAACATATAGTATGTAAATTGTGTATCTAAGTCAGAACAACATCATCATTCAAAACTCATGAAGTCCACATTGCAAGGAGGACCCGAGTCCACAGAATAATTTGCCTCCTCCCACGTGCAAAAATAAACTAACGCTATTAGTCCATATACATTGAAAGCACTTAATTTAATAAACAAATGTGAGTAGCATATATACCGCAAATTTTAGAAAATTGTGAGGCATTCACGTTTGATCTTGTTTAGTTTTGCCATGACAGTTTGAACATCCATCCTCTCCTCAGGAGACTCGGTTGTGCAACTCAAAGCCAACTCCAAAATAGATGATATGCATTGCAATTTTTGTCTAAATTTCAATTCTTCGAGCCTCATTAAAGTTGGGTCCACAATTTCTTCAAGAGTATGAGAAAGTGAATTAGAAACCCAACTCCTTAGACTAAGGTCTCCGGTGAACATTTCATCATTTGGCTTCCTCTTGGTAAACACTTCCATTAACATTATGCCGTAACTGTAAATATCACATTTTGTGGAGACCATCCCACTTGATCCATACTCTAACGTAGATATACAAATACAAGTCAAATTTATGATTATTATTTTTCATTTGAGAAAAAATAAAAATTATGCAAGACACTTAAAAAGAAATAAACAAAATAAAATATATAGTAGGGTAATTTTCATCACCTGGGGCAATGTATCCAATTGTGGCCATGGTTATGGTATAAGCAACCGATTCATCGTCTCCAAGTAACTTCGCAATGCCAAAGTCACTTACATGTCCCACCATATCTTCATCAATTAAAACATTAGTTGGCTTTAAATCACAATGAGCAATTGGACTTGAGTAACCATGGTGCAAATACTCTAATGCACATGCCACATCAATCATGATGTTTAGTCTTTGCATGATGTGCAAAGATTGCTGGTCAGAGTACAACCAATTGTCTAGACTACCGTTCGGCATGTACTGAAGTATGAGTGCTTTAAAATTCGTGTTAGAGCAAGCACTTATCACCTTCGTGAGATTTCTATGACGGAGATTGCGCAAAACTTCACATTCAGTAGAAAAACTCTTAAATGCATCTTCAACTTGCAAATTAAAGACCTTGACAGCAAAGAGTAACCCATTTCCAAATGTGCCCTTGTAAACAGAACCGAAGGTTCCGGCCCCTAACAAGTTATTATGACTAAATCCTTGAGTTGCTCTCTGAAGTTCATAGTATGAAATTCTCAATGGCACTATTTCTTGTAAAAAGTTAACCTCATTAGCTATGACAATTTTACTTTTGCATTTCCAAAATAAAAGTATAATCATTGAGATTCCCACTATCAACATCGCCGCAGAGATGAATACAATCCGAAGTGCTCTCCTTATTAATGGATGAGAATTAGAATAAACATTGCAAGGTGGAACATTTAGCCTGGGAGAACCACATAATTCTTCATTGGACAAAAAAGATTGATAAGTGAAATTTACAAATTGGCCTTTGTTGGGGATTTCTCCACTTAACCTATTGAAAGATACATTGAAACCTTTGAGATAGTGGAGCTTCTCTAAGGACCTTGGAATCCCTCCTGTTAGATTGTTATTTGACAAATCCAAGTATTCCAAACTAATCATGCTTCCAAAAGAATCAGGGATAGATCCTTGTAGAAGATTATTAGCTAAGGAAAAGTTTATCAAACTTTGCAAACCTCCAATGGTAGTTGGAATATAGCCAGAAAAATGATTCCTTGATAGATTGATGTATATTGCAACTTTCATGTTTGCAATCTCTGGATGTAAAGAGCCATTCAAGAAATTTGAAGACAAGTCGAGTTTCAAGACGTCCTTAAGATTCCAGAGGCTTGATGGTATGTTAAAACTCAATCTGTTAGAAGGTAGATAGATCTCTCTTAGAGAAGTAGCATTCCCCATGCACTCAGGAATAGAACCCCAAATATGATTTTCACTTAAATACAAACTATCCAAGTATTTCAAATTACAAATGCTATTCGGCAAACACCCACTTAGTTTATTGTTTGCAAGGTTCAACCTTTGAAGTTGGTTTAGACTTCTTATACCTCTGGGAACAACTCCGGTCAATTCATTTTGGGATAAGTCTAGTCCCATGAGACTACTTAAATTACCAACTTCGTTTGAAATTTTGCCCATTATATTACAACCAAATGCAATAAAGATCTCAAGGGAGTTGGAGAGATTACCAAAGGAACTTGGTAGGACAATATTCAGAGGATTATTAGATATCGCTAGTTTTCTCAAGTATCTACAATTTGCCAATGAAGTCATAAAATTGATCCCTGTAGAAGAGGATTCGCTTGTCAACCTGTTATTGAATATCAACAATTGTTCCAAAAATTGTAATTCTCCCAAAGAGTTGGGAATTGGGCCACTAAAACTGTTGATTTCGAGGTTTAAGACTTCTAGTTTAGAACAATTGGAGATATAACTTGGAATAGCTCCACTAAGGTCATTAAGATCAAGGCCAATTTCTATGATATTTTGAAGCTTATAACCCATTTTAGGGGGAAGGCTACCTGAAAGTTGATTGAACCCAAGACCTAGTCCTAGTAGGCTAGAGATATTGAATATACCCCACGGTATGGAACCGCTAAGAGAGTTGAATTGTAAAAGAAGGTACTCCAACTTTTCAAGATTGCTAGTCTCTCGAGGTATTGTACCTACCAAATTGTACAAGAAAAAGAAACACAAATTCTTTAATACATGAAAACATATTAATATATTGAAGACACTATTAAAATATGAAACCTTCCATATAAATTATTCACAGCAATATGATATACTGCTAATCACTGTTCACATTGTCTACTGTGAAATTAAAAAAAAAATCATGTAAGATTTATTATCCCTACACATCTTATCCAATCAACTGCAAATAGATCATAGTAAAATATGATAGTCATTTGTTATGGTACTAGCTAGAGAACATGCACTGTGAGAAGGTGTAAGTCCAACATAGAGTGAAGGTGTTTGTGTATAGCTGATCTTACATTTCATAAGATTATAAGAGAGATTCAAAAGCTTTCAAGAGATATTTAGTGTTCTAAGCCAAAAGAATAATCTGTATTTTAATAGTCTAACGCTATATCAAAATTATCTCTTTTTTTGAAAGGTGTTGGAAGATCATTTGAGTAAGGCGACTTGATAGCTGACCCTTTGTGAAGATTGATAAGATAGTGAAGATTAGATCGACGAGGAGCTCGTGACTTATATTTAAGGATTATCATCGGAAGAAGCAAGTAGCATTGTGTTACAACAAAATCATTCACTTTTATTTGCTCATACAATAATACTTAGTGGAATTCCCCATTGTGTTAAGGAGAAGAATAGAGTTGAGAATTCCGTGAACCACTATAAATATTTCACTCTTTTTACTTTAGGCTCTTTTTATCTATCTAACCATCCATACTACACCCACTACACTCACTCGTTCAAATTAAATTAAATCTAACTAAATACAAAACTTGGCCAAGTCTAAGGCTTCCGTGTTAGGACTCTATGTATTCGAGTCATATTGTGTGTTAGGACTCTATGTATTCGAGTCATATTGTGATTCACTATCCTACTCTCCCTATACTTGTTAGGACTCAATGTATTCGAGTCATATTGTGATTCACTATCCTACTCTCCCTATACTTCTGACATGTATATATACTCTCCCTATCTCTGTAAATCATAGTTGTCATTATTGAATACAACAATACAGTTCTAATCTGGTGTCAGTTAGCCTAGGTTTTGTGATCCAATGGTTGAAAGTTCTGCAAATTTGTCTGAGCAAACCGTCTCGGATGTGGCTGTCTCGTCTGTTACGTCGGCAATGACTTCGTTGTCGATTGCCCTTCACTTTATCAGCATCAAGTTAACCTACAAGAACTTTCTATTTTGGAAAACTTAGGTTGTTCCCTTTCTTGTTAGTCACGATTTAATTGGATTCGGTGATAGCACTTGTCCGACTTTGCCTGCTACCCTACCTCCTACTACTCCTACTTCTTTGTCGTTGCCCAACCCGGAGTTCGTTACTTGGCGCCGGCAGGATCAAGCTCTGTTGTCAATGCGTGTGTCTTCCGTTTCTGATGAAGTAATGCGCTTGGCTGTGGGATGTCACACCAGCCGAATATTATGGGATGCTATTACTCAGTCGCTAGCTTCGTTTACTCGTACCCGTACGTTGAATTTGATTGGTCAGCTTCAAATTCTCCGGCAAGGAGACATGTCTGTTTCAGATTATATTGGTCGTGCTAAGGTCATCGTGCAGGAGCTTTCCCTCCCCGGCCGACCGGTGACCCTTGACGAACAAAACTTATACGTTTTTTGAGGGTTGCGGTCGGACTTCAGGGCTTTGACGGCCTCTCTTGCCGTTCGCGGGACTCCGGTAACGCTCCAAGAGCTTGCAGATCATCTTGGTGCCTAGGAGTTCATTGATGCTGAGGAGTACGGCAATGGCGTGGGGTGCTGCTATTGGACAACACCGTGGTCATAGGCAGTCTGGTCGCGGAGGCGCTCATGGTCGAGGTGGCTCCGGTGGAGGCGGTCGTTTGATCTGCCAAATTTGTGGTCGTACTGGGTACTCGGCTGCTGCATGCTACGATAGGTTCAATGAGGTAGTAGCTCCTAGGGCTCATTTGTCCTATAATGATGTTGGCTCCCATGGTGTTAATGATTCTCAATTGTGGATTCCTGATACGGGTGCCACGACTCATGTGACTCCTGATCTTGCTGCGTTATCTGCCCCTGAGGAGTATGTTGGTACTGACACATTACATGTTGGTGATGGTATGGGTTTACCTATTAGTCATGTTGGTCATGCTTCGTTCCGTACTGCCTCTCGTTCTTTTCAATTGTCTAATATTCTTCGTGTTCCTTCAATTTCTACGCCTCTTTTATCTGTTCAAAAGTTTACTACAGATAATAATGTGTTTTTGAGTTTCACCCGTCTTTCTTTGTTGTGAAGGATATTCAAACCAATGGCATTCTGCTATGGGGCAGTAGCTTTGGCGGTCTCTATACCCTTCCAATTTCAAGCTCTAGTTCATCTCCTTCTGCATTTCTTTCAGCTTGCGCCTCTGTTTCTACGTGGCACGGTTGTCTTGGTCATCCTCATGATCATGTTCTCAGTACTATTTTACATTTTTGTTCAGTTAGTGGGTCTAAGTCTTTGTTTCGTTGTAATTCGGGTCTCTGTAGTGCTTGTCAGTTGGGCAAGTCTGCGCGTTTTCCTTTATCTCGTATTGATTCTTCTAGTTCGGATGTTTTGGAGTTGATATATACTGATATTTGGGGCCCTACTCATGTTTTATCTTCTGATGGTTATTGATATTTCGTTATTTTCGTTGATGATTGTTCTCGTTATACTTAGTACTATCCTATGAAACAGAAGTCTGATCTTTATGCTATATTTGATAAGTTTCGTGTGATGGTCGAACGATTTTTTAATCTTAAGATCAAGTCTATTTAGTCTGACTTAGGAGCTGAATATAAGAAATTGCATGCCACTCTTGCTCAGCTAGGTATTTTTCATAGACAGTCTTGTGCTTACACCATGAGCAGAATGGGCGAGTTGAGCGCAAACACAGGCACATTGTTGAAACTGCTTTAACTCTCTTGGCCCATGCATCTGTTCCCTCTAGGTTTTGGAATTATTTGTTTGAGACTGCTGTTTATCTCATTAATCGTATGCCATTTCCCACGTTGAATAATTCTAGTCCCAATTACATTCTTCATAAGTCATCGCCCTCTTATTCTTTTCTTAGGATCTTTGGGTGTCTGTGTTATCCTCATTTGCGTCCCTACAATCGTCATAAAATGTCCTTTCGGTCGTCTCCGTGTGTCTTCTTAGGTTACCCAGACTCTTTTCGGGGGTACAAGGGCATGGACTTACTGACTAACAAGGTTTACGTGTGCAGGCATGTTCGTTTTGATGAGACTAAGTTTCCTTTTGCGTAGTCTGCGGTACAGGTGGCTTCGTCTCCCTGTCCCATGCCATGGGCCGAGTCAATTTTTCCTCCACGTTCTACTGTTGCTCCTGTGGCGTGTTCTTCTTCTCAATCTGTCGAGCCCATTGCCGTGACCACCGCGGTTGCCAGACCGCGTGGCAGACCTCGTTGAAAATCTGTTCGGCCTACTACTCGCACTCATGCAATGGCTACCCGAAGTCGTTCTCAGGTTCCCCCTTCGGCTTTGACTGCTCGGGTGTGTCTCCCTAATCCGACCTGCTACTCACAAGCAGTTAAACATTCGGAATAGCGTGATGCAATGGATTAGGAGTTCAATGCTCTTCTCCAGAATTAGACATGGAGTTTGGTTCCTGCGGCTTGAGACATGAACACCATTAGTTGTAAGTGGTTTTTCGTACCAAACGAAAGGCAGATAGCTCGATTGAGAGACACAAAGCCAGACTGGTGGCCAAGGGGTTTAATCATGTGCCTGGGCAGGACTTCTTTGACAGATTCAGTCCTGTGATCAAGCCCACTACGGTCAGGTTACTTTTTTCCTTGGCTATTTTTTCTGGTTGGGCCATTCGGCAGCTTGATGTGCATAATGCCTTTCTGAATGGTCACTTGTCGAAAACTGTTTATATGAGTCAACCACGTAGTTACACTTATCCTCAGCACCCTGATCATGTTTGCTTGTTGAAGCGGTCTTTGTATGGGTTAAAACAAGCACCCAGGGCTTGGTTTAATCGTTTGCATAGTTTTCTGTTGTCTGTGGGGTTTGTAGCTTCCAAGATGGATGTCTCTCTTTTCCATTACTCAGTGGATTCTGATTTTATGTTTATACTGGTTTATGTGGATGATATTCTTATTATGGGTAGCAGTCAAGGATTGGTGTCTTCACTGTTGAGCAAGTTGTCCAATGCTTTTAAGATTAGAGATCTTGGGGAGTCTGGGTTCTCTTTGGGTATTGAGACAGTGAAATACGGTGGTGGTTTGTTAGTTTCTCAACATCGTTACATGGTTGACATCTTAAAACGTGCTGGAATGTCTGATTGTAAACCTCTTTCTACACCTATTTCTCAGTCTAGATCTGCTTCTGTTCAGGCAGATCCCTATGATGATCTTACCAGGTACAGGAGCATAGCTGGGGCCCTACAATATCTCACTGTCACCAGGCCAGATATCTCTTTTGCGGTCAACCAGCTTTGTCAGCATATGCATGCTCCTATTGACCAGCATTGGGAGCAACTAAAACAAGTATTGAGGTACGTTAAGGGCACTCTCTCCTATGGGCTTCGTATTCGGCCATCTGCGTCCATGGAGTTGCATGCGTTCTCTGATTCTGACTGGGCTGGTTGTCCTGAAGATCGCAAATCAACCAGTGGGTTTGATGTGTTTCTTGGCTCCAATCTTATTTCGTAGGTATGCAAAAAAGCAGCGAACAGTCGCCAAATCCTCTACAGAAACTGAATACAAAGCTCTTGCGGATGTGTGTGCTGAAGTTACCTAGGTTATATCTCTTCTGGGTCAGCTTCGTATCACTGGTGTCTCTGTTCCTAAGCTATGGTGTGATAACCTTGGGGCCACCTACATGTGTGCTAATCCAATTTTTCATGCTCGTACAAAGCATGTGGAAATTGATTATCACTTTGTTAGAGACAAGGTTGCTTTTGGGGAAATTTAGGTCAATTTTATTTCTACTAAAGATCAACTTGCTGATATCTTTACGAAGGCTCTTCCTGGTCTTAGATTTTTCTTTCTTAGAGACAAGCTACAAGTTGCTAGTCTGCCTTGTGCTTGACGCAAATTATATTGTGGACCATGATCATGGCTGATACTGCAGTTGTGTTGAACAGATAGTGCAGTTGTGTTGAATGGAAACTGCAGTTGCGCGGAAGAGAGACCGTTCATCCATTCAACACAACTGCAGTATCCTTTCAACACAACTACAGTATCCATTCAACACAATTGCAGTATCATTTCAACACAACTACAGTTCCAGACGGATGACACGGCCTCTATTCCGCGCAACTGCAGTTCCCTTTCAATACAACTGCAGTATCCGTTCAACACAACTGCAGTATCAGTTCAACACAACTGCAGTATCATCCATGATCCATGGTCCACAATGCATTGTGGACCATGGTCCATGGTATAACGATTGTGTGCTTGAAGGGGAGTGTTATGACTCTATGTATTCGAGTCATATTGTGATTCACTATCCTACTCTCCCTATACTTGTTAGGACTCAATGTATTCGAGTCATATTGTGATTCACTATCCTACTCTTCCTATACTTCTGACATGTGTATATACTCTCCCTATCTCTGTAAATCATAGTTGTCAATTATTCAATACAAGTATAGTTCTCATCTTCCGCTCCAAAACTTACAATCTTAAAAAATTAAAAAAAAAATTTATAAAATTTATTTAACCCTCGCCCCTTTAAAGTCTATTCAACCACAATGTGTCATTTACTTTCAATCTCTTGGCATTTAGGAGTTTTTTTTTTCTCAAACTCTCACAGAACTCTGAATTTCTCTCAAAGAAAAACCAATATTCTTTTACTCTTTTCATCCACATCTATTATGTTGACCAATTGACTCCCAGCAACGCCAGGGTAATGAAGATCATCCTCTGGAAGGAGATGGGGAATTGGGAAAAACATATCGTCCAGGAGATAGTGGACACAATCAAGAATGTGCAAGCCAAAAGAACCCTTCACTTTTGCCGGGCATTACCACTAGCTTCAGAATCCATATCTCTTACATTCTAGAATGCAAGAATGTAAACATTGCGCGGAGAGATTTCAAATTGTCAAAGAAATAGTTTATGTTTCGGGCCCAAAAGTTTGTAGGGACGAATAAGACAATTATCAATATATATTTATTTATATATAACCGAAGGGATTTGAATTTATCAAAAAATTATCCCAAAGGAAAATTGGTACGAAACCAAAAGAACAGAAAGGGAAGTCGTATGTACCACAAACTTTCCTTAAAATCGATTAACTACCTCCCAATTGTGCTAAGAGCGTTGTAGCGTCAGTCTCTCAAGATAAAATAGATTACGACTTAATTAATGTTTGAATACTCAAACAAATAAGCCTCCGTACTAACTAGAACAAACCGTGAGCACCTGAACTTTTTATCGGAAGTGTTGACAGAATTTTACGGAGGAAAATGATTGATTTCCCTAAGAGAGTGGAGAAGAAAATAAAACAAAGGTTTTGAAGTTTTCAACCCAACCCAAGCTTTTATAGGAGATGGAGAAATAAATTAAATAGCAATAAAACAATGACATACTTGAATTTAAACCCAATGTTGTGTAACCTGCGTAATTATCTCGGAATTTAACCTTTGAAGGTTACATACGTTAATTCTTAATACTAAAATTGAAATTAATTTTGAAATTAATTCATAATAAATTAGAATAAATTCATTCTAGATAGGTTACACTTGAAAGACCCTCAATGAGTTGATCTCATCTGGAAGTAGTAGAACATGTCCCACTTTGTGTCCTCAAGAAACCATTAAAGAAATCCTAGAGATGAAGGTCCAACAATCTAGTTAATTATTTCCATGCAAGGAAAGAATCATTGTAGCAAATCATTGATAAAGCTTGTTGGGGAAATTGTCAAAGCTTGGGGAATACCAAATATGGGCTCTATTGTCTAAGCAGAGCATGGCAAGTAGATCTACCGGGCTAGAATTGGGCTAGAAGAGTTTAACTATGCCTACTTGATTGGATGTTTTGGAAATGACAAGAATGTGGCTTTTGAAGCTTTCAAGTTTTGTGACATTCTAGGGTACACAAATGAGAAGTTTGATAATTTCAAGAATGCCTACTAGGAGTTTTTTTTTTTTTTGAAGATGCCTACTAGGAGTTTGAGAAGTGGTAGTAGAAAAACCTAAAAGCTATGATAAAAACTCATGACTAGTACAATAAGTAAAAGGGTGAAATTGCCCAACAAGCAACTATTGAGATTGGCAGAAAAAAGCCAATAAGAAGGGAGATGAAGATACGAAAAAAGAGCAAACAGGCCAAGGAGAGACTTGATAGCAGATTATATAAAAGACCCAAGAGTTAATAAGGTTAGGGGGAAAAGTGGGCATCTAGAGAGATAAGGAATGTACTCGTGTTGCTATTCTTTATTGTTTTTTTTTTTTTAGCATTTTAATTAGAGTTAATTCTAGCAATGGTCCTCCGACTATGTTAATTTTCTAAAATTATTCTCCGACTTTTAATTTAGACAATTTAGGTCCCTTAACTTTCAAATTCATTCCAATGTTGGTCCTCTCGTCAAATTTTGGTTAAGTTGATGTCAAATGAAGGGGTAAAATTGTCCGTTCACCTGTATAGTGTATTATTACTTGTATTTCTCATTTCCTATACGTTATATTTATGAATATAATCTCAGTCGAATAATCTTCGATTGAGACTTCGACTGAGATTATATTCATATATACAGTATATAGGACATGAGAAATACGATTAATAATACACTAAACAAGTGAACGGACAATTTTAAACATTCATTTGACCTCAACTTAACCAAAATTTGACGAAAGGACCAACATTGGAAAGAATTTGAAAGTCAAGAGACCTAAATTGTCCAAATCGAAAGTCGGGGACTAATTTTGGAAAATCAACATAGTCGGAGGACCATTGCTGGAATTAACTCTTTTAATTATATGTACTTTGTGTTTTTGTAATTGCCTTGTACTTTCCATGTATTCTCAATATTTCAAGAATCAATAAAATTAAGTTTTAGGCACCATGGATGATGAGAGTGGGTTCGAGCCTCAGTGGAGGCAACTGTTGACTTTTTGTGCTTCATTAGGTTGAGAAAGTAGCTATGAACAGATACTACATTGTAACAGAGTTAGTAGTACTCAAAAAAAAGTTTTAGACATCATAAAAAAGGGATAAATTGTTAAGAATATTTGTTTATAGACTTTGATGATATCTAAATGTATTAAGGATATAGGACCCCAAAATTTCAATTCTTATATGTAAATCGCTTAGACTTAGAAACGTCTATGTATGCCTCAAACATTGTCTTCGACTAGATATAGTATCTTACAAAATGAAGCACGATCGAAAGGAAATGATTGGAAGGAGAGATGGTTGAACATCACAAGGAAGTGTTTATATGGTCCTTATTTTAAAATTATCTCCACTCAATACTTGTTGAAAGTTCAACAACTACTTTCTCAAAGACAACAGGAATGGCCAAGCACCTTGTGCTGATGTCATGTAGCGACTCTCTCATATGGAAGGTCATGAGATTGAGCCCCAAGTTCACTAAGGTATAAAGATTTGTTCTGCAAGAGATCTTTTTTGAGAAAACACCCTATGGTTTATGGTAGCGTAAAGTAACGACTGTGGCACCTTTTGGACAATTATCACTTTATCGATTTTAAATCAAGATTCAACTCTCCATATCTATAAAAAGAGAACCAAAAGCTTAGAACTAAGTGTTGATCGTACAAGTTCTAGAGCTTACAAGAGAGATTCAAAAGCTTTCAAAGAATATTCAATATTCTAAGCCAAATGAACCATTTAGATTCGAATTATCTCAAAACTATATCTTTCTTTGAAGGGTGTTATTGGAAGATCATCTGAGCTTGGCGCGCAACTTGGTGGCTAACCTTAGTGAAGATTGATCAGACAATGAAGAATAGGTTGACAAGAAGCTCGTGACATATATTCAAGGATAATCATCGGAGGAAACAAGTAACATTCTGTTGTGACAAGCTTCATTCGCCTATATTTTGTTCTTAGAATCCATAGTGCATGGAATCCGTCTTTGTGTTAAGAAGATTCTGTTGTGACAAGCTGCATTCGCCTATATTTTGTTCTTAGAATCCATAGTGCATGGAATCCGTCTTTGTGTTAAGAAGACAATTGGAATAAGAAATTGTCCGAACTACTATAATTTTCTCTCTCTCTTTACTTTATGCTATATTTATCCATCTAGCGATCCGTACTACACACACTACACTCACTCATTCAAAGCAAATATAGCAAGAAACAAAACTTGACAAGTTTAAGACTTTAGTACGTAGTAAAAAACTCACAAACTTATATGTACTATAGTATTAAATGAGACTGATCTTACCATCCTTTCTTAGAAATTTTCTAGCACCAAGACCCAAGTACCTATGCCGGAGTATATGATAACAATATTTTTGTGCTCATAATTTTTGAAGTAGACCCGACACTATAATAGGGTAATATTTTTTCCAACTTTTAATTTTTTTTTTTTATTTGCTTCAAAAATTATAGGGACTTAGCTTGAACTAATTAATGAAGATGGCCTAGGATTCAATTTCGTTCTTATACTAATCAGTTTGGACATAATCAATTGGTTCGGTTCCATATAGCTAAGCTAAATATAGATATGAAATGGAAAATATAAACCTTTTTTCGTATATAGAATGAGAATTAGCATAGTCCAATTATACAATAAAAGAGCAAAATGTAAATATTGGATAGCTAATTACCTGATATGTTGTTGGTGTTCAAGTTCAACCATTGCAGTGAAGACATGTTAAACATGTGTGGTAGTAGTAAGCCCGTTAAGTGATTGTTTTCAATTTCTAAAACCTCCAAGTTGTCCAGACAGCCAATTTCTTTAGGAATTCTTCCTGAAACAACAAATTATATCAATTTTGAGATTTTGGTAGAAAAATTATTGTTTAATCTTCATAATAAAAAGAAACTGAATTTCATCAGCACGGTTGGGTATTAGATCAGAGGACTTGTTTAATAAAAGAGATTATTGAGGATAAGTAGAACGTGATTGAAGGGATATATCTTGTTCAACTAACTAATTAAAGTGCTATTTCAGAATTATATTGCAATTTGAGAGAGTAAAAAATTTACAAGTATTAGCTAGAGTATTTTTGATATATAATAGTGTAAAAATATGATCTTACATGACATTCGAAGTTATAACTCAATCTAATTTTATACACTTCTTTTACCCTCAACCAATGGGATTGAGTTATCAAATTTTTATAACCCGACGTATACTATATATGTATTTTATATATATAAAAAAATTATTGAGATAGCTAATTGTGTGGAGACAATATAATGGATATCGCACAATGGATATGATCATCAATTCTATGTATTGAAAGAGGAGATCACACGCTTCTTATATATTGAGACAATGAATATCTCATGCATTAAGTTGTTTATTATGTAATTAAGTTTTTACTTATTGAGATATCTAATTGTGTTATTATTTTTTTTTTTGAGTACTAATTATGTTATTATTATTATTATTATTATTATTATTATTATTATTATTATTTTATACTAATATGATCTAATTACATTCAATTTATTGGTATTTCTTTCAATTTGAATTTCAATAGATATCTTTATCATTATTTTGATTTGGCAAACAAAAACATGTATGGATTCCTATGTCTAAATGCAATTCAATCGGCAAGGATGACAAGTATAGAGAGGACGAGATACATTTCTAAAACCATTTATTTTGGAAAGAAAATTTCTAAAACCACTTCTGATTTGTGTTGGGTCAAAAACTCAAAATAGATTTGTGTTCTTCGTAATGAGAAAAAAAAATGATAATGCATGAATGAGAAATTGATTCTTCGCAGTAGCCTTTATCCAACATTGGAAAGGGAAGTGGGTTTGCACCACTATATATACAATACCCTTTTAGATGGAGTTTGAATTGTATAGCTTAGAAGCTCGATCTCTCGTGCACATGGGATGCAAATCAAATCCCAAAATCAGTTGTTAATACACTCTTCTTTGGTTTGGGATTATTATTCTAAGATTAAATCCCTTTATATATATATATATATATATATATATATATATATATATATATATATATATATATATTAGGAGGCCGTTTAGGTGAGAACGCCTAGCCTAGGAGAGATATCAGAATCACTCAAAGTCGTCCACGTGTCCAGATCTAACGGATCAAAAACACTAATTTTTTAAAAAAAATTGTGGTGACATTTTCGTAAATAATTGAAGATCAAAGTGTAAGTAAATTGTGTTAAAGTGCAAGAAACAGTTTCATATAGTGCATCTAAGTGCAAGTAAAATGTATTACAAGTGCAACAAATAATGTCATCAATATTAAGCATACCTAACGTTATCATTAGTTGCACCAAACGTTATCATTAAATGCACCTATGTGAAAGACCTTATCACTAGGTGCGTGAATGTTAAGAAAGTAAATTACTCGCACTATGTAGTGAAACTAATTGCACTTGTAAGTGATTTTACTTGCAAAGTTGCACTAGTTACTTGCATTTTTAACACATGTAAAAGACATCGCCATTAAGTGCACCAATGTGAAAGACGTTATCATTAGCTGCACCAATGTTAAAAAAAAAAGGTAATTTACTTGCACTATTAAGTGAAAATGGTTACACTTTTAAGTGATTTTTACTTGCACTTTTTACTTGCACACTTGCATTAGTTACTTGCATTTTTAACACATGTTATTTGCACCAAAGCTTAAGTTCTTTACGAAAATGCCAACGAGTCTTTTTTTTAAGTTACATATGATCTGTTAAATCTAGACATGTGGACGGCTGTTCCTGGACATTCATTCTCACCTGAACATGCCCATATATATATAATTGTAAATCGACTTATTCACACGACATATACGTCGATTCTATTTTTTTTTAAATGAATATATGTTGATTGTTGATGGGGCCATGGGACCCCAAGGCTCATTTTATTGGGAAAGTCTCGGCCCAACCGTCCAAGTGGAGTGTCCATCTTTATAAGCTTGGAGCAAAATTTTAATAAATGTGTTACCATATGGTAGGTTTGAACTTACAACCTCAAGCATAACAACATAAGTTCTAAACCACCAAACCATTCAAGATTAGTGTATAAAAGGGCATGAAACTCCACTTATACATGGGAGTGCGCTGGAAGCAAAGTAGGGGGGGGGGGGACGTGTGTGGCCAAGAATGAACGCTACCCGATGCCGTCTATTTGTCAACCCTCCGTGAGTCATTCAACAATATAAATAACCACCCTTTTCTCCACTTAAAAGGATCCCTTTGCTTACCAAACCCCTTCTAGTCCATTGGTCTGAGTCTTTTTTTTCCTCCCGGCACCCTAGGGTTCGATCCTAACAGTAACATTATTATTTCTATTTCATTATTTGGGCTATAGCTTGTATTATTTATTATTCTTAGCCCATTATTTCGATTATAGCTTGTATTATTTATTTATTATTTGGTTCACCATTTTGGGCTAGTATCTCGGGCTTTGTACATATTCTTTTGGGCCTACAGCCCAAGCTAATAATATTACTATTTTCCTATCCCCCTATTTTTTACCTCTATACCCGGCTTATGGTGGATCCGATTCCAAAAAATAACCATCATTTGCGCCGTCTATGGGTATCGTTACAAAAAGTATACGTTTCTAGTCTTTATCAGTTTCATCTAAGCCTAGAATACATCAAGGATGGTCGGATCTCAGAGTGAATGTTCACACGAACCCCCATGGGACCGGAAATGATGTGTACGACCCGAGAAGGCATGTCCTTCTCCCTATTGGAGCCTGGAGTGTACCATATGATGCTACCCGCAGACGAGCTAGTAGGGGAGCTAAGCGAGCCCACTCTACCCCACCGAAGGTGGAGGTCGCCCTAACGTATCATAGGGTCGCTAACGTCATAGGCAGTCCCCCAATACGGAATCCCACATCTTTGTTCCCTAGCAAACCTAGGCATAAGGCCTCAAGCCGAGCGTAACACGGGGGCTAGAGAGCTCCTCCAGCCCTTCCAGATAAGGTATAATGGGGTCCTCAAAAGTCGTAATGTGCCGAGCTTTCTTTTCAACCTTAGTGGGCCAAGCGCAACATTGGTTCACGGGTCTTAAAGGTAACACCGTTGATTCCTTTCATGACTTAGCTGTAAAGGTCATCACTCATTTTATGAGGGGAAAGAAGGGTCGGAAACATTTTACGCATCTCAACACTGTGAAACAAGGCAAAGGGGAATCTTTGACAGACTTCTTAGTCTAATGGCGTGCAGAAGAAGTGGACGTGGAAGATTTGGATGACAAGTCAGCCATAGTTATGTTTATGTATGCCTTAAGGGCATGGGACTTTTATAATAGCCTAAGACGTAAAACCCCGCGTACTTACGCCGCTCTTATGACGAAAGCTGAATGATATGCCGAAGCGAAAGAAGAAAATCGACTCAAGGGGTATAGAGACGAAGCCCCCTCAGGGAAAAGGGGGACAAACTCATAGGTAGAAAAGAACCCTATGGAAAAAAAAAACCACGGTCGAGGTCGTACCCCAGAACCCGATAGGAATACATCGGGCACCCCCACCATGGGTCCCTCGCGCCCCCATAAAGGCATCGCCTATGGTTCCCTTCACCCCTGTCAAAACATGACCTAGTGAAATACTTACGTATGTCGAGGAGTGTCAAATAATTAGAGCCACCAACCAGAGCAGCCGTGACATTATGACCTCTAACAGGGAGAGACAGGGAGAGATATTACTATTTCCACCGTCGATATGAGCATAGCATGAATGAGTGCCAGGCATGAAGGAAGGAAATAGAGGCCCTAATCCAATTAGGTTAGTTGGGAAATTTCATAGATTGGAATAGGATGCACCTTGGAAATGTGTGGAAGGGGGAAACAATTGAACATTGCAATCATCTGAACCCATCCAAAGAGAAACCTAGGAAGGACCTAGTGATAAATGTAATTTTTGGGGGATGGCCATCGATGGAGGACGAAGAAAAATATGTAGGGTCTGTAGAAGATACACCTATCTCGAAGAAGCTACGAGAAACTATCACTTTCTCAAATGTAGTCATAGACTCAGTTTTCACACCCTCACATGCGCTTACCGGGCAAGGTACGCAACCTAACGTGTATACAAAAAAAAAGAAAAAAAAAAAACATGTGTGGTGCTAGTATGAGGTAGCAGGCAGCCCATATACAAGTACACCCAAGATAATGGGATGCGATCCCTAAGCCTAGGATGTACACATTCCCACCTGGGCATGCTGGGCAAGGTACGCAACCCAACGTGCACTACAAAAAAAAAGTGTGTGGTGTTAGCATGAGGTAGTAGGCAGCCCACATACGAGTACACCGAGGTTAACGAGATGCGTCCCTAAGCCCGGGATGCAAACATTTCCACTTTGGAATGTAGGGAAAGGTACGCAACCCAGTCCGCATTACAAAAAAAAATGTGTGTGGTGCTAGCATGAGGTAGCTGGCAGCCCACATACGAGTACACCCAGGTTAACAGGACATGATCCCTAAGCCCAGAATGTACACATTTCCATTTGGCCTATGGCGGTCTACTTATTATCTATCCTGCTTCTCAACGGTTGACATGCACTATCTCGGTTTTCATCGGTCGACTTTTTATTACCCCGCTTCTCAGCGGTCAACGCAATCGACATATCCCACTCCTTGGTGGACCGCTAAGTTATCCCTCGCAGCATGGCGCCTCAACAAGCGCGATTGAGGGGAAGGTGGCGAGTATCTTTGTCTTTCTCTTGATAGGTACATACGAGAGTTGAGTCATCTAAACGAGCAGCAAGTGTGGGAAACTGTAGAAATCGAGCGCCAAGCTATCTAGAAGAGAGGATGAAATCGAACTGCAGAAACCCACAACCTCAAGCATATAATACAAGATCTAGACCACCAAGCCACTCAAATCTTGTGTACTAAAGGGCAGGAAGTTCCACTTAAGCAAAGTAGTGGGGGGGGGGGGGCTGCGGTGAGTGAGTTTGGGGTGGCCAGCGGTGGTGCGGCAATGGAAACCGTAACAGCGGTGGTGGTGGGAGGGTTGGCCATTGGTTGGGAGGGTTGGCCATTGGTTAGGATGATTGGAGGAAAAATAGCCTAACGCAGCTGATACCAGATAAACAATTGATTTCAATTCAAACTGTTACAGAGAGATACAGTCCTATAAGAGAATGAGCACAAATCTCTCCTATTCTAATGCTACTACATTATTGACTAAGCATAACCATAATAATAAAACTATACAATATAATATTATGAATACTAATAATATGGTTAACAGGGAGGGGAAATGTATGTACCATTTTGAAAATTGAGGGGCAACATTTACACCACTAATAATTCAGGGATGACAATGATAATTGACATATTATGGAGGGGCAAAAATTACAATTTTCCCTTAATAAATATAGACCATTGACATGTAATCTACTTTTTCCTACGTGTATATATATTTGCTAAGAATTTAATATACTGACTTTTTTTTCTTTGAAACATCAAATATTTTATTTCACAAAATAATAATAAAAAAAATGAGACAATTTAAGTTCAATAAAGATATAACTAGTACGAATAAGCTAACCTCTATGTCCCATTATATTCGATCAATAATATATGAAAGGAAAAAGTGTCAAATAGGCCACTGAACTTATCGCTTTTGTGCAATTGGGCCATTGAACTTAAAAAGTGTGCAATTCAACCATCAAACAAGCAAAATTTGTGCAATCGGACCATTTTTACAAAAATTTTCTGGTAAAATCCAATTATATTACTAACATATATGTATTAAAAGTGGCATTTTCTTCTATCATACTAGTTAGGAGTCAATATTGAAATTTTTTAAACTCAAATTGAATTAAAAAATTTTAGAAAAATGTCCTAATTGCACATATTTTACTTGTTTGATGGTTGAATTGCACATTTTTTAAGTTCAATGGCCCAATTGCACAAAAGTGATAAGTTCAGTGGCCTATTTGACACTTTTTCCTATATGAAACTCTCAAAGGGAATAGCAATTACGTAAGCAAAGAATTAAGGATTATGTCGTACCTTCAAGGTTGTTACCTCCAAGACGAAGGATTTTAAGACTTGTTAAGTTCCCAAGTTCTGGTGGTATTGTTCCCACAAAGCCGTTATAACTCAATCCCAAATATCTTACTTTGGAACACATGGATAAACTCTTTGGCACTTCCCCGCTTAAAACGTTACTGGTTACGTCGAGCCTTATCAAATTTATAAGTCGAAGACACAAATCTAGAGGAATGGTACCGGAGAAATGATTTTCTATGACTCTTAAACTTTCCAAGGTGGAAACATTGAAGATTGTAGATGTGATAGAGCCATTGAGTTTATTAACACTCAAGTCCATGGTTTCTAGCCTTGAGAGGTTCAGAAAGGAAAGAGGGATAGATCCGGTAAAGAGATTGTGGTCAAGATTCAATATTAAAAGGTTGGACAAGAACCCAATCCGTGAAGGGATTTCTCCAGTGAGATTGTTGGAACTAACATCAAAGACTCTCAATCGACGCAAATGAGTTAAGTCATCAGGTAGATTCCCAATGAAATTATTGCCACTCGCATTGAAGGAAACAAGAAATGAGAGGTTTCCAAATTGCGGGGGAATGGTTCCAGAAAGCCCCATTTGAGAGATGTCTAAAGCAACCACTCGTAGATTACGACGGCCACATGTAACTCCCTTCCACTCACACACAGAGGAAGCATTAGACCAGTTGGCCATTATGATGGGATGAGAGTTCATGCTAATGCTTGATTTCAATGCAAGAAGAGAGGATTCATCAGTAGTAATGTTCATGCCCGAGCAAACAATTATGGAGTAGAGTAATAATAACAGCAGAGAAGAGAATGATGATAAGCTTATTAGCTTCAACATGATATGCAAATTGAGAGCAAGAGTATGGTATTGATGAGTAGTGGTATGAAAGATCCTCATAGAGATGTATGGTATAAATTCATAATGATTTTGCCACCTTATAGAGATGTATAAAAAAAATACATGTTTGACTAAGACTTGGTGAAATTGTGCCTGGGGCTCGGTCATGGTCATCTGATTGGAGACTAAACTAGAGCCAGTAGCTTTCAAGTTTCAACTTAATTAGCTTGTGCGTAGGGGGTCGATTGGTCATCTGTGAAGTTGTAAATATCCATCAAATTAAATGTCTTAAACTCTAAAGGGTGTTTGGTAAATAACTAATTGCTGATTGGGTTAGTGAGTTTGACTAATTGATAGTATTAGCTGATTGTAGAAACATGTTTGATAACTAACTATTATCTACTAGTTGATTACATGCAAAATAACTTTCTCAAAAAGATATCGAAAAAGCTACTTTGAGCAACTTTTTAAATTTTAGCATTTTAGAGTAATAAATTGTTACAAGAAACTAATTAATCAAATACTTATATTGATTGTTTAACCAAGTCAAACAACTAATAATGAGCAAATAAAAAAATTAACTGATAAGATAATTATGTTACCTAATAGAGCGTAAGTCTACCTATTTCTCATCCCATCTATCACGTACTATTGGAAGACTTGAGTATTTGTTGGTCATCTGTAGAACACTGAGTCTTGACTCGTGAGTCTTCAGCCAACAGCTTTAAACTTGACTACATCAACATTAAAAATTAGCGTGTTTGTAGGGCACACGTAGAAGACTACTGGATTTGTGAATATCTATCAAACGTAAACTCTAATTTTACATTCCATTATCTCACCCCATCTAATTAACCATAAAGCGCTTTATCCAATTGAAAACTTGAGTGTTTGTTAAGCACTCATAAAAGACGTACCATTTGGAGTCGTGAATATCAATTTAATCAAATATAATGTAAGGGGAAAATTAATATTTTGGTCCCTCAATTTTTTCTCAATTGTTAAATTGTCCTTTTTTAAGTTTTTAAGGAGCATTTTCGCTAGTCATATAAAATGAGATGAAGTGAGCATTATTTTAATTTTTTTATAGTAATTATTTATAATTATAAACCACCATTAAATTTATAGTTTTTAAATTAAGAATTAAATATTTATTTTTTTTACTTAAATATTAAACATGGTACAAAAATACTAGTTTGACTATTATAAGGTTGATCGGCGGTGGAGATTCTTTGTCCCAGAAAATTTCTTGTGGGAAACAAGATGCGAAGAAGTTTCTATTCCTTGGCAGAGATGAGGACGGGGATGGGGAGGCCAGGAGCAAGGCGGGGTTGCAAGGATGAGGACGGGGAGTATACTCCCATCCTCACCCAGTTGTCATCCCTACATAGGATAATATCATCAAATTCTTTATGTGTTTCAATAATATTTATATCATCAACAGAGACTATTTCTTACTTATAATAAGAGAAAATGTAATATTTATGAGGAAAATATAATACTTTTAAATCAAAATGTAAAAAGTATTACACTTTCTCATATAAGTAATAAACACTTATTCCTTATTTGTATTGCATTTTTAAAAATAAGTATTATATTTTTCATCTTGACCAAACAATTACGGCAAATTTACGGACAAGGATATGTGAGGCGGTCTCAAACAAATTTTTGATTTTTTTTTTTGGTAAGTTACGGCAACTTGTACAAATCTCTTTTTTTTTTTTTTTTTTTAAAATAAAAAAAAAAAAAAAAAAAAAGATTTGTACAAGTTGCCGTAACTTACCAAAAAAAAAAAAAAAGAAGCAAAAATTTGTTTGAGATCGCCTCACATATCCTTGTACAAATCTCTTTTGAAAATAATATTACAATACATTTACTTAGCCAATTAATGGGTGAAATAGTGAAATACCTATTCTCTCGATCCCCTTAAGCTATGAATTTTTATGAGTGTTGAATGGGCACTTTCGTGGGCCGAATGGTAAACTCAGTATGTGTGTTTAAGTTCTCTTGTATGGATACGAATTTGAGATTTCATTAGTCCATTAAACCTATTACAGAGCCCACAAAAGATGGTAAAGATTATAAAATAATTAGATTTCAAAAAGTAGAATTTCTGGAATATAATAATTTTCTTAAGTCTTTTTTTAGACAGAAAACAGTGTAGGTAAGAGTACTAAAATCTTTCCTTTTACATACTACCTCTATTTACAAATAATTTTCTATTTTATTATTTAATTGCTCCATTTGACTAAATTTTGGGCTTTATTTTTAATGCACATAAGTACTCAAAGTAAAATTTGGATATCAATTTAAAATCTGTTACACCCTCAGCTCCATCTTATTTTATGTATGTGTGTGGTTTAATTAACGAGGTTTAACTTAAATAATTTATAATTAAATTTTTTATAATATTATATTTAGTATTAATAAAATTTATACATTTAAAAACTATATTAAAAGTATTATCAAACATAAAAAAATTTATAAATGGTAAGAAAATACTAATGAAAATAAGCAAAGAATAAAGAGTTGGTTTGATCAGCCAATGAATTGAATAATCAACATGATACGTAAAATGGGAGAGTATTAGTTTAAAATATTACAACTCAAAAACATTTTAACCAAAAATATACGGAGAATTTTATAATATTTTTCAGAATTAGATTGTGTTGTTCCACATAAGCAAAGTAGTTAAAAAAACAAAAACAAAAACAAAAACAAAAAAAAAATAGATTGAGGTGTATGTATGTACAAATAAATGACTAAAAATTAATAATTATACTAATGAGTTGATCAATGGAAACGTAATCCTCAGTGTTGGTGTACAAGGACAAAGAATCTACGTTAGCATGAAAATAACACTCCTACAAAACAAAAACAAAAACAAAAACAAAAACAAAAAATCACACATTATTCAGATGGAAAATATACAAAAGAAAACAAAAATAATTGTAATAATAAATGAAGTAGCTATTAGCTATCTGATAGCGCAACAAATTATACTACGGACTAGGGTGTACTTTGCATTGTAGACCCTGCTCCAAAAATAACTTTCAGATTTTGTATATGTAGTTAACACATATTGTACATGCAGTTGACAGTTTCTGTCTATAACTATCATATTATGTGTCAACAATTATCAAGTTATTTGTTTACATGTACAAAAACCGTTAACTGTAGGTACAGAATGTGTTAAATGAAGGTAGAGAATTTTTGTATCAGAGTTGACAATACAATATGAACCCTGGTCCATGGCATAACAATTGTTGATAATGTAACTAGACAAAAAGGATTAGCTCAACTAGTAAATAATCTATATTTATAAATTGGATGACTATGAATCTTCCCAAAAATAAGTTAGAAACAAGTTAACTATTTTTATTTTTATTGTCGTCCTTATCTAATGTTATTTTATTCTTAAAAATTGCAATCATCAGTAGTATGTTATTGTTATGATCGTCGCCGTCGTCATCATCGTCCTCATGGTGTAACAATAATGATAAATTTATATAAATTTAAGAATAAAACATGGCAAAATTTAGAGTGGAGTCACTTTCACGCATGACTTCAAAACCAAACAAAACTGGCTAAGTTGACAGCAGAAACTCCAATTTGGGCGCTTTCATGACAAACAGTTAAGAGGAAAAGAAATTACTTTTTAAAAAAACTTAAACCCTAATTATTTAATTATTGCAGCATACGTGGCAATTGAAATCCTACACATATTAGTCATGATCTCCGCATACAAACACAAATTGTTCTATTATTTGGTGCTCACTATATACTATAGGTTAATGTATTTTATATCTTATAGATAAGCATATTTGATAACCCTAGGATGATATATGTGTAAACTTATGAAGTGTGTGTTTTTACAATTCTAGCTCAAGTATGGATTTTTTTTTTTTTTTTTGTTGGGTGAATCTCCCCGCTCGCTCCGGGAGCTATAGTCTAAAGGGAATCGTCACTTGTGAGAATCGAACACGAATTCTCCCGAAATTCTTCCCCACGAAGAGATCTCACTTGCCACTTGAGCTACCCATTGGGTTAGATAGCTTAAGTATGGAATTGATTGTACTAGAAAGTTATATTATATTAATAGATTTTGATGATGTTTATGTCATGTATTATTAGGAGTTTAGAATATGTAATTAAACTAATGTGTAATTGTAATTTTTTAGAAATATTGTAAAGGCAAAATATAGGTTATAATGAAATTAGATTAATAATTTGCTAAGCCAATTAGAAGAGATGTCAACAAATAGAAGAGGTAGATTATTGGCATAAGACTTGGTAAAAAACTAATTTTATATTATCATTTGAACTTAATTGGGATTGAGAATTTGGAAGAGCCACACTAATGGAAGCTAAAGATATATTATACATAAGACTTGAAATAAAAAGGGGAATAAGAAAATTTTTCTTAAAAGAAGAGTCGAACCTTCCCTTATTTATGACATATCAGAGGTTCCTTATCCATAGAGATATTTCTGCAAAAGAGACTAAGGAACTAAAGATATATTATTATATTGGAAAAGACCTAATGATGACATCAGTGACATAGGTCTCTGTGTACAAAAGAGGTTTTACATCGAAAAACATATCAAATCTTAGAAAAGTCAAATATAGCTGAAGGTAAGAGTATGTTCTAACGAAAGAGGAATGTTAGAGAGACAAGGGTAGTTGAGGATTTAACTCTCTTTCTAAATTTCAAAATAGGTGATTGAGGTGTCTTAGTAGTGTATATAAACAAGTTCCATTGTACAACATTTTTCATCAATGAATAGACACAAATATTTAGATTAATATGGTATCAGAGCATATTGACCGACTGTAAGATATTGGGCTAAGGTTAAAAAAAAAAAAAACAATAGAGTGACACTAGATAGGAACCGCGTGTTATCATTGACAATTCACCTTCAACTCTGCGTGCCAGCACTTAAGGGAGATTCAAATGATATCTTCGGTTGGGGCTCAAATAGATACTCTCTTCTTGATGTGCTAAGTATGTGGATGTATAATTTTGATATAGTTTTGAAGTGTTGTTAGGTAGAAGCTTTGTCATACTATACAAGTGTAGTTTCTTTTAAGTGCTCAAGTGCTCAACTATGGTTGAAAGGAAAAAAATTACTATGATGTCAACCCCTAAACAAATTAATTGATGTGACTCTAGCACTCTTCTACCAAAATGTTTTAGTTAAATGATTTTCTAAATAGGTAACCCAACTACTTCTGTTTCTTCATCATCTCGATAGTGTGTCATTGATTCATCAAGAACCTATGAGCATATGCTAGGTAATAGAAGTCTTTTTTTTTTTAGCATGTGTTCCCTTTAATCATGGCACCATAGTTACCCTAGCATATAGATCTTCCACTCATGTCTTGGTTAAAGGTAGTACTGTTGCAATTCAATTGTTACCTTTATCTTCAGTCTTAGCTTGTACCTCCCAAGTTCCCTTTCGGTTTACCCAAATATTAAAATGTTGCTTCCTATTCTTTCCTAGTTATTGTTTATTGGGATAAGGATCAAATAGACCCTCAAACTATAGTCCATTGTGCAATTAGGCCCTCCACCTTAAAAAAGCTCCAATTAGGCCCTCAAACTTGTTATTTTGAAGCAAATAAACCCTTTTAACTCATTTGTGACCTATAATTACAGGTCAATCAAAATTCCGGCGAATCTCAGGCCAAATTCCGGTAACCAAATCAAACAGCCACCGGCGCCGGTCAAGGTTGGTCCTTCTACTGTACTTTTCGACCATTTTTCTTTCCGGTCTTCAACTCTTCGAATCTTCAATATTTCAACTCTTTGGTTTTTAGCTTTTTGGTCTTCAAGTCTTCTACTTCTCGGACTCCAACTTTCCAGATCTTGACATTTCAAATGTTCAACCTTCCGGGTTGCGACTCTTCGAAGTTAACTTTGCAAATATTACAATTCACAACCTTCCAAAACTTTAACTATACTGAGGTTACTTTTCGGATTGAGTTTACTTTTTGGTTAATAAAGTTCGTTCCTAAAGTTGACAATTCTAATTTACATGGAAAAGTTCCTAAGTCTAGAAAATTTTAAAAATAATTGGGGACCTAAATTTCTTAACTTAGTTTCGTATCATTAAAATCCATGGTTGCAGTAAGCGCTAGGCGCTAGTCGAACGGTAGAGGAGCGCCTAACGCCTAGACGACCTAGGCGGGCGCCTATGCGACTAACTAAAAAAAACAGTGCACGTGTGTGTGTGTATATATGTTGTAATATAATATAATATAATATAATATAATATAATATATATATATATATATATATATATATATATATATATATATATAATGAAAAAAATTAGCAAGGCCGAGTCGACCGGATTAACTCGGTTAAATCGATCGAAATGGACGAGTTAACTCAGCCGAGTTAGGCACTAGGCAGCCGAGTCGACCGAATTAGGTGCTAGGCAGCCGGGCGTCTAGGTGGGAAATCACCACGGTCTCGGGTCGCTTGGCACCTAAGCGGGGGCTTAGACCGATTTTTGTAACAATGTTAAAATCGAATATTTATGCCTAACAGTTTCATGCTAGCCTTTTGGTAATGCTAGAACTTATACTCATTTTTATGGCTGATTTGAAAATTGAACTTAATCAATTTTGATTACATTGAAATTTTTAGCGCATAATTTAAGTTTGACAAATATTGAATTTTGATGACTCTTATTTTATAGTATATTTCACCCCATTGTTAGTCTCTTTTTATGCACATTATAAAGTGTATATTTGGGTTTTTTTAATTAAAAGATAGTTGTATGCGCAGTTGCGCCCTAATGCACATTTGAGAGAGGAAAATGCATGGAAAAGGAAGCAAAAGTTTATCAAAATTGAGCAAAAATGCATGGAAAAGATCAGAGCACACATGCAAAAGATGTGGTGTGGAGGCAAGGCTACGCACGGGCAGTGGCATGCCAGCACGCGCGCCATGCATTATGTACTCATGCAGCATGTTTTCCACACAAGCACTTTGTGTTTGTGCCATGCCAGTGCACCTGCACATGCAATGACACGCCCGTGCGAGCTAGTACGCTGAAACCCTTGATTTGTTCATAATAGATCTTTTTCCTCTTTGTCTAGAGAGAGCAGCTAGTGAGCAGTAGTTGTAGGGTAGAATTTCCAGTTTAGGTCATTTCTATCTTTCATTGTTATTTTCCAGTTTTGGTCATTCTATCTTTCCTTGTTATTATTCTCGTAGTTTAGACTATTTTATTCTTGTGTTTATTGCTTTTATCTTTTGAATCTTTACTTTGTTGAAATATTATTTCTTATCTATTTCCTTAATATATTGTTGGATGATGTTATTTATGAATGTTCTTGTATTTTTTGATATTTATTATATATGATGAGTATATCTTCATACACCATTATACTCTATATTGTACTTGGATCAAATTCCTAATACAATTAAATATTTAAATTGTATGCAAAAAGATAAATAACTTTCCACTATCATCCCAAATTAAAACATTACAATTACATAACCATTAAAAAACATAAAACATTACAATTACATAATCATTCAAAAACTTGGGAAATCATATAGAAGTAAATAAACATTACAAATCAATGAAACTTATGCTCTTTTTCAGTTTTCTTCTTGTTCTCTTCTATCTACTTCCTCACAACTTTTCGTGCTCTATCCATAACTCTTCATTCACGTTCCTTTTTGTGGATGGGATATTTTCAACTCATCAACCCGGGTTCAATTCTTATTCTTAGCTCATTATTTGAGCTCTTTATTTATTATTTATTTATTTCGTAATCCAGGCCAGTTTATATATTATTTAGGCCTAGGGTCCCGATTAATAGTATTATCATTTTCCTACACCCCATTTTATATATTTCTATCCTATTCATGATGGATTTGGTTCCATAAAACCATCACACTCCATAATGTTTTTAGGTGTACTTTGAAAATACGCTTTCACATGAACTTTAAAGTGCACTCATAAACACTACAAAATGCACTTCCACATGTATTGTAAATTAAAGTCCACTTTAACGTTTGTGTTATTTATTCAAAATGTTAAAGATTTTTTACATGTCCTTACTTTAGAGCAATTATATAATACTAGAGCAACATTTAGAGGAATACTATAAAGTGCAGCTAGCAAAACTATAAGTGCATCCAATGATGCATAGTAGTGCACTAAACATATGTGATTCTAAAAGTACATGTTATTATATGTAAAAGTGCAGAGAAGATAATTTTACTTTCACATATCACTAGTTACACTTTATAATATTGATAAGTGTACTTTGTAGTTTTGCACAAAGCACTTTTCGCTTTGACAAAGTTTGATATACTTATCAAAATGTCACCACATTTTTCTCTTTGGATTAGAGTTACAAATTAACTTTTTCAAATTGACGACTAATTAAGATGAGTTACGTTCTCACTTTCTCCTAGGTGTTGATTCTTATATGATCCAATCCCTATGCGCACACACACACATAATAATAATAATAATAATAATAATAATAATAATAATAATAATAATAATAATAATAATAATAATATCAATAATTAATACATATAATGTGTGTATGATATGTTCAAATACATAAAATAAAGATTTATTTAATTATCTGTTTATTTATTATTTTTGTTACAAATACTTTTGTCATTTGAGTACTATATATATATACTACTTTTCTATTCTCAACTAACCAAATATTTGAATATAATTTCATATGTAATTACATAACTCAAGTAAACAATGAATCTAAATATAACTTTTAATAATTTTATACCTATTTTTTATATTTTTATTTTGTAAATCAAAGGTGATGTTAATTTATTAAACTAGCTTTCTACCAAAAAAAAATTATTAAACTAGCTGGCTAGTTGCGTAGCTAGCTACTACGCCTTGTGGTAGTGATTGAATTGAAAATTAAAGAAAAAATTTTAGGGTGGCACACTGAACAAATTTTATTAAAATTTTTGTCGTATAGTAGTTGTGGAATAATTGTGGCCAATAAAACAAAGGTTTAATATAGATGAAATCGAAGATGCAGGCAATAGCCTCACACTTTCATGTGCAGTGAACAGTTAATGATTTTGTGCAAAATTCTAGGCCTCATTGTAATTAATTATAGGCTAAATTTATATTTTGAAGAATGTTAATATGTTAATATATTTGTCTGCACGGTGCAGGATATTTGGTTGTCTGTGATCAATCTCCCAAATAATAAATTGCCCTAAATTAACTGGCTGCCAGAACTCTCACTGGCAACCAGATTCTTCTTACAATTCCAAGCATGATAGAGGTTAAGATAATCTTAAGTAGATGTCTAGAATCTAGGATGAAAGACTACAAAAACATACACAGAACACATGCTTGCAACTCATTCACAAATTATATTCTTATTTTTGTTTTAAAATCTCTACCCCATATATATATATATATATGATTTTTTACAAGGTAATATATGTTATATACTTTCTCAAACATTTTCAGTTCAAAGAATCTAAGCCCCCACCACCAGGGTTCGAACCTATAAGTCTATGACCACCCATTTAGAATGGTAACTGAAATGTCATCACACTACATGGTAGTTGGCATTTACCGTATATATTTTATACCAATGATCAGACAAAACTCAAAATATTTACGATTCAATTTTCTATTTAATGTAAAATTAGTGAGAGAGAGAATATAAAATGACATTCTAACATAAAAACACTTACCAAACTTTCATTACAAAGTTAATGTTCAAAACTACTTATCGACTTTTTTTTTCCTTTTTTGAAATGCAAATCAAAGTCTAAACTGCATTTTATATATATATATATATATATATAGAGAGAGATTTTGGTTCAGGTGCGGTCATGCTCTCCCGTGCGGCCCTGCGGTCACACACCACTCAATGTTACGAAATACACCACTCAATGTTAAGCACACCACAATGAAACACACCACAATGTTAAGAAACACACCACAGTGCATATTTGTGTGGTGTGTTTCTTAACATTGAGTGGTGTATTTCGTAACATTGAGTGGTGTGAACCGCACGGCCGCACGGNTGAATTGAAAATTAAAGAAAAAATTTTAGGGTGGCACACTGAACAAATTTTATTAAAATTTTTGTCGTATAGTAGTTGTGGAATAATTGTGGCCAATAAAACAAAGGTTTAATATAGATGAAATCGAAGATGCAGGCAATAGCCTCACACTTTCATGTGCAGTGAACAGTTAATGATTTTGTGCAAAATTCTAGGCCTCATTGTAATTAATTATAGGCTAAATTTATATTTTGAAGAATGTTAATATGTTAATATATTTGTCTGCACGGTGCAGGATATTTGGTTGTCTGTGATCAATCTCCCAAATAATAAATTGCCCTAAATTAACTGGCTGCCAGAACTCTCACTGGCAACCAGATTCTTCTTACAATTCCAAGCATGATAGAGGTTAAGATAATCTTAAGTAGATGTCTAGAATCTAGGATGAAAGACTACAAAAACATACACAGAACACATGCTTGCAACTCATTCACAAATTATATTCTTATTTTTGTTTTAAAATCTCTACCCCATATATATATATATATATGATTTTTTACAAGGTAATATATGTTATATACTTTCTCAAACATTTTCAGTTCAAAGAATCTAAGCCCCCACCACCAGGGTTCGAACCTATAAGTCTATGACCACCCATTTAGAATGGTAACTGAAATGTCATCACACTACATGGTAGTTGGCATTTACCGTATATATTTTATACCAATGATCAGACAAAACTCAAAATATTTACGATTCAATTTTCTATTTAATGTAAAATTAGTGAGAGAGAGAATATAAAATGACATTCTAACATAAAAACACTTACCAAACTTTCATTACAAAGTTAATGTTCAAAACTACTTATCGACTTTTTTTTTCCTTTTTTGAAATGCAAATCAAAGTCTAAACTGCATTTTATATATATATATATATATATATAGAGAGAGATTTTGGTTCAGGTGCGGTCATGCTCTCCCGTGCGGCCCTGCGGTCACACACCACTCAATGTTACGAAATACACCACTCAATGTTAAGCACACCACAATGAAACACACCACAATGTTAAGAAACACACCACAGTGCATATTTGTGTGGTGTGTTTCTTAACATTGAGTGGTGTATTTCGTAACATTGAGTGGTGTGAACCGCACGGCCGCACGGAAGAGCACGGCCACACCTAAACCTGACCCTATATATACATACATATATCTATATATATATATATATATATATATAGTTTTTTTTTTCATTCATGTTTATTTTATTTAAAAGTTTTATTGATCAATGTAAGAGTATATTAGACTGAGTAAACTATTTACAAAAAGAATAAAACATGATATTATATTAATACAAAAACTTTTATGTTAAATATCAAGCAATGGCAATTATCAAGAACAAAAAGTCATGTATATATATATAAACAAATCAAAGACCATCAATGATCAATTAATGAACGTATCATCATCATGACCGTCTTAATTATTAGATTTATCATGTAACAATGTTTAGGCATTGGTTAAGAAACATTCGTTTCACAAGAATTTTGGAGTAACCTTAGTCAAAGATGTTGGAGATTTGGTAGGTTGGGTCAATAAAGTGTGATACGCACTCTTGCTTCCAATTTTGTAGGATGTGGATCCATTTGTTATTTGTTTTTTAGTACAAATAATATATGTTTTATACAATCAAAATCATCGAATCCATTGACCATTACATATGTCATAGACTCATAAAGCACATATATTAATAAAAGTATCATATTAGTTTAGGCCGGGCAATCATGTTATAATATACAATAATTAATTTTAAAAAAATTTGTTCAAACGGTGTTCAAAAACTTAGTTTAAAAAAAAAATAACAGTAATGCAACTTTATTTGTCATATAAGAACAGCACTTCTGTGTTATATATCACTTTGAACAATTACATTATCACGTGAACATTGTTAGCATATCATTATATATGCATGCATACCTATTACCTAGTTAATTATGAGACCGAGTGTGCCTACTTTAATAATAATCAATTCACTAACGGGTTGTTTGGTTTGCGGAATACACCTGGAATGACATAGCATTCCCAGTAATAGGTTTATTCCTTTGTTTGGTAAACACTTCTATTCCTAGGAACATTGTTCCTGAGAATGACCTATTCCCTTTGCAAGAGGAATAGAGATACCAGCTGGCTTCCCCTAGGTATTAACTTATTTATGAGTTCTTAGGAATATATTTTTTATTATATTTTCTTTTTTACCCTTTGTTTAAATTTTTAGGTTTGTTTTTTAAGTCTCTAAAATGGAGGATCAACCTGGTTGAGTAGTTGGAATGAATTGAGTAGAAATCAGAAAGTGCCAACAATTAACAGGAAGTTACTCCCTATTTTTCCTATCATTGAATCTAAATCAAGAATCACCCCAACTTGGAGTTCCTTTTGTGCAGTGCAGAAGAGTGGTTCTCTCTTTTTCTCTCAGTTTCAGAGATAGCATAGCTAGAATGATCAATAACCACAGCAAAGGGATCCTCATCCAAATCGACACCGCACTCTGCAACAATGTTTCAGATCAAATCATATGCAGCAATGTTTCAGATCAAATCATATGCATTAGCATCGTACAAGTACTGTCCATATCGCTGGATGGTGGGACCATCGACGAGCTTGAATTTCAGAACAAAACCGCGAGATTGCAGTGTGTTAAAGAAGAGGGACTGAGATGACTTGGAATTGAGGGATGAGTCGTCGAGCAATACAGGAATGCGCGCGATCTGGACTTCCACAAAGCGAAGAGGACAGAGCTAAATAATTAGTTTTAAGTATGTCTTTAAACATATATTCCATTTATATTCCTTCAACTAACCAAACGTTAGAATACAATTCCTAAAGTCTATTCATTCAACAAACCAAACAATAGAATACAATTCATGTTCTATTCCTTACATATTCCATTTCTTATGAAATAACATTCCTATTCCCTCCAAATTCATTCCGTGAACGAAACGTGCTGTAATATTGTTAATTAAGAGCGCAGCTCCCAAATCATTCATGTGTTGTTATCTAAGCATCATAGTTTAGCAAGTAAATATTACGTACTAAGTGTGAATTTGATTCAAACATTGCAATCGAAATAATAATGAGAATCAAATACTTGGTAAGTATAATTAACGGTAAAAATGGATACCGGATAATATTGATAAGTAAGTAATCATAGTTGAGTACAAGAGTCAGAAAATAGAGAGCCCCCACTACTTGCTAATGGGCTAGGCTTTAATACTGAAGAATAGTAATGGGTACAATAATGGACACCAACGGCCTCCTAATAAGTGCAACGGATCCCTCCATAAGTGTCAGGCTCTTCAATAATTGATCTGTGCTCCTTCGTAACGGTTCTTTGATGAGGCAGACCCTAAAAACCGTTACCTCTTCTTAAGCGATGCCTGGTGCTTTAATGAAATGTTACCTAGTCGGATCGGCATATCCAGTACCTTGCCCAATTATCCTGTTACCAGCCCCCCCTTACTCCAAGTTGAGAGCGTAGCAGAGTCAACTAGGGAGTAATGATAGTGAGAATTTGTTACTTATCGAATATCATATGCTATAAGCATAGAGAAGCGAGACGAATAAGTTTTTTCTAATATAGAAATTATTTATTTTTTGAAACCCTAGTCCGCCGTGGCCAAGGCACTGCCTCGGCCAAACGTAGACAAGGCAGGGCTTCGGCTAAACTTGGCCGAGTCGGCCTCGGCAGCCTCAAACAATTTTGGCCAAGGCACGGCCTCGGCCAAACGTGGCCGAGATAGGGCCTCGGCCAATTGTGGCCTCGGTACGGCCTCGAACTAATAGTGGTCTCGGAGGCGAACACGCTTATGGAGGCAGAACGCACTTGAAGAGGCGGACACATGGAGGAGGCGGACGCATGGAGGAGGTAGACGCACTTGAGGAGGCGGATGCACTTGAGGAGGCGGGTGCACAGAGGAGGCGGACGCACTTGAGGAGTCGGACGCACGGAGAAGGCGGACGCATGGACGCATGGAGGCGAACAGGCTTATGGAGGAGGACGCACTTGAGGAGGCGGATGTATTTGAGGAGGCGGACGCATGTTGGCGAACACGTTTATTCAACAAAATTGATCAGGGCAGACCATCACCGATAGTTACATTGATAATCGTTGGGTCCTCTCTCGCATCCCTTCACCCTCCTGCGCGTATGCTCGGGGCACTTGACCTTGAGCCACTGCCATCAATTGGGCTAGAGCGGCTGCTGCCTGCTGAATGACTCAGGTCATCACCTGGAGATCCACAAGTGGCACATGTGCCTTGGGTTCTTGTTTCCCTCCACCATGATTGTTGTTGAATTGTCATTCCCTGCTGCTGTGTTCTCTACTAGATGATTTGAGCAGTCACTTGGAGTCCATGGCCTGGATGGGAGCGCGACCGTGTTGAATAACTTAAGCAGCCGCTTAGAGAACCACAGCATGGACAGGAGCGCGACCTCCATCCACGATTGCTGTTGGGCTAGCTACGAAGATCCCCCTCTTGGTCGTGGTTGCTGTTGCAGTTCAAGTAACGGGAACCATGGGAGCTGCTAGATCTGATCATGCAATTTCTAGTGATAAGTTAATTTGTGAAATTTTGCCTGAGATTTGATCTCGCCTCTCAATAAAAGCACCAATGACGGTAAAAATAGTTACTGGATCATATTTATAAGTAAGAAATCATAGTTGAGTACAAGAGTTTGTATGTCAGAAAACAGAGAGCCCCACTACTTGCTAATGGACTCGGCTTTTATACTGAAGAATAGTAATGGCTACGATAATGGATACCAACGGCCTCCTAATAAGTGCAACGGATCCCTCCATAAGTGTCCGGCTCTTCAATAATTGATGTGTGCTCCTTCGTAACGGTTCTTTGATGAGGCGGACCCTAAGAACTGTTACCTCTTCTTAAGCGACGTCTGCTGCTTTAATGAGTTACGTTGTTACCGGGTCGGATCCAGTACCTTGTCCAATTATCATGTCAATAATAATTGGTTTAAGTAGGAAGCAATCGTTATACGGTGGACCATGGTCCACACATCAGTTTGGACTTTGGACCATGGTGATGATACACAACAAATATGTATATTGTCAAATGAACCTATATGAGGTTTCAAACTGTCGACACAAATTGGACGCCAATACTTAGTCATACCAGGTGATATTTCCATATCGCAAGTTCTACCTTCTACACCAATGTCTGTGAAATACCCTTCATCACAACCACCACTAGCAGAGTCCATATTCACACCTACTCACCAATTAAAACCATGCAAAAATAACATAATAAAAACAAAAATATTCCAAATCCATACGAACATAAAATACACCACAATATATGAAAAAATGCACCAAATATGCGCATAATATCAGATAACTACCAACCACAACAACAACTAAATATAAACCACAATTCAACAAGAAATACACCATACCACCTACAAAACGCACAACCACGTTATCACACACAAAAACCAAGACCACCGGAAAATACTATAACATCGCCGGAAAACCACCATTACAACATAAACACATCCCCCAACACCAAAAACCACACGATAATAACGAAAAATTGAAACTAGAAAAATAAAAATAAAAAAACCAAACATATATCAAAATTGGTAAAAATTAATAACAATAACAAAGCCGGAAAATATAAACACGCCAGAAAACATCAACATACCAGTCTCCAAGCGCGAGCTTCTCCAGCTGCGATGACCTCCAAATTTGCGATCTTCTCCAACTGCGATCAACTCCCAGTTGCGATCTCCTCCAATCCGCACTCGGAACTAACTAAATAAACTGACTTATATACGTGCACGTCAATGGCCAATGTAATTACCATAACACCCCCTACAACTTAAACATTCCAAATTCTTGAATTTACTATCACCGTTAGATTGGGCGAATTGGACGTCAATGATAAGGCCACACAATCGCACCGGAGCAACTAGCCGCATACGAGCCATTATATATATATATAAGACGGATCAGGTGAGAACCAACTGTTTCTATGCATGAGAGAATTAAGAACCAATCGTAGTCGTTCACGTGTCTATATCTAACAATTTAGAAACACTGGTTTTTAAAAAATGGGGTGGCATTTTCGTAAGTAATTGAACTTTGAAATACAAGTAAATTGTGTTAAAAGTGCAAGTAATAGTTTTATATAGTGCATCTAAGTGCAAGTAAAATGTATTCAAAGTGCAACAAATATTGTACATTGAGCATCAATATTACGTGCACGTAACGTTATCATTAGTTGCACCAAACGTTATCATTAAATGCACCAATGTGTAAGAAGTTATCATTAGGTGCACCAATGTTAAAATGATAAATTACTTGCACTATAAGTGAAAATTGTTGCACTTTTAAGTGAGTTTACTTGCACTTTTTACTTTTACACTTGCACTAGTTATTTTCACTTTTAACACATGTTACTTGCACCAAAGTTTGAGTTATTTACGAAAATACCACTGTGTCTTTTCTTTTTTTAAAAAATAACATCTAATCTATTAAATCTAGACACGTGGACAGTTACGATTGGTTCCTAATTCTTTCATGGACATTCGTTCTCATCTAAGCACGCCAGGATCGAATGAGAACATGGTCTTCTTGTAAAAAGTGATAACCGATCTCAGCCGTCTATCAAGGTTCATTAATTGTTAGCTGAAGGTTTTAATTAAAAAAAAAAAGTGTAGTCAACTTTATAATTATTGAAAACATTTAATAGCGTGGTTCAATTTTTAATTAATGCAAACTTAAAAGTTTAGTAATGATAAAATCCTAAACTTGAAGATTATGATTAGTTCTTAGCTAGTTTTTTCCTACAAACTTATTCTTATATGATTCAATACCTATATATATATTGCAACTTGTTTAGTTAGAGTTCTTTATGCACTGTCCTCCCCTGGCTTGTTCCTTCTTGCTGTTTTCCGATACACAACCCGACATGCAAACACCAAACAACAAATATTGTCACGTGGAGTTGGGGCCTTATGCAAATAGAATTGGGGTACGTGCGCATATGATGCCAAAGGGAATTAGGGCATCCCCAACCTAATCATTATAGGGTAATATTTGTGTGAGATCATCTCACGTGTTTCAATTTATGAGATGGACCGGATCTTGAATTAATGGATCAAATCTTTAATTGATATGTTAGATCTATGACCTCATTAATTAAAGATCCGGCACATCTCACGAATTGAGACTTGTGAGACAGTCTCACACAAATTTTTACCAAATATATAGTTTAATACATTAATAAAGGTTCATCTTTTTAAGCTACATTATTTGGCATATTATCAAATAATGTACCTTCAATATATTAAAAACGTATATTTATTCATGGTCCAAAATATAATTTGCTTCTCCAACCCTTTTCCCAATTTCTATCCATTTTGCGTGCCTAACTTTTTTATATCACCATATAAGCTTTTTATTATTTTTTTCTCTAATCTGTCGTCTCTCAAATTCTCCCCATTTTGTTAGCCATACATTCATTCACATTATCTATTACTTTACTAATTTTCTATAATTATTATAATTTCAAATTTAATTTCGATTTTAAATCAAAATAAATCTTCACATTTAAAATCACATACGGAACAAATTAAAATTGGTAAGTGAATGCAAAATATTAAATACTAAATATAGAAAAAATATACTTAAAAAAAAAACTCTTGAATTTGATGAAACTTTATTAAGTTATTAACTATAACTAATTCTTAGTTCATTAAAATATAATAACAATAATTTTTTATTTATAATATATGGATTTGAGGGTAATTAAGATAAATTAACTCTAACTAATTTCTTAATTAATTAAAATATAATAATAATAATAGTAATAATAATAATAATAATAATTATTATTATTATTATTATTATTATTATTATTTATTGTTATAAATGAATTTGAGGAAAATTCAAATAGATCAACTATAAGTAATTCTTTGACAAAGGTGCAAAGTAAACAAGTAATGTAACAACTAATGGCAAGACAAGTTAAGAGAATGAGGGATTCGTACTAGGCTAACCCTTGTCTTGATGCATTGGATAAAGGTTGGGGAGTAAATTATTAAAAAGTCAGTTTTAGGGAAATGCTATTAGAACTGCCGAGGTTAACTCTTGGACCACACAACTAGGTTTGGATCTTACCCATGTAGGAATTTTTATTAAGTATAAGCGATAGGAACGGTCATATATACAAGGAATATTCTCCAAGTCGTGTATATATCATACACTTCCCTTAAAACTAATTCGCTACATTCAAAGGTGTTTGAAGCATTGTAGCTTTAATTTTTTAGGATAAAATAGATTACCAACAATATAGTAAAATGAACTTTTCTAATGAGTAAAACCATTTTGTCCAATCATGCGTACTTATTTTATAGGAGAAGATTTAATTTCCACCCCGTCCTCTCTGCGCTTAAAAGAGAGTATTTATGTTATACAATTCAATCTCCTTTAAAAAGGGAATTGTATTTATACTAATGCAAACTCATATCAATATTCTAATGTAGGACAAAGCTAGGCTCTTTAAAAGCCTTCCAAACTCCAATTTTTCCTATTCAAATAGGGTATACTTTGAGATTCAATTTTTCATTCACCTATTATCTATTTTGTGCGTATAATATATCAAATTAAACCTCTCACTTAGAAGAACCTGAATCTATTTTGATCCGATCCAAATCAGAAGTGAACACCACAAATTCAAACTCTCACATATGCAAAGAGGTTGCAGAAGGCACTAATTGAACAGTCAAGGGTGCTTAGTTCATAGGGCAAGCACCTAGGCAGTCGAGTAAAATAACAATAATAATAAGGTAAAGTCGCCCTAAACCCTATAAAAACACTTGGCTGAATTAGGCCCCTAATCGGCCGGCCGATTAAAAGGCGCACCTAGGAGTGAAATTCCCTTCATCTAGGGGCGTCTAGGCAGCCGCATAAGCGATATTTACAACACTGCACGAACAATGAGCACCCAAGTCTGAGCTAAGAGAAGTAATTGGTTGAAAATATTGAGGAAGTTAGAAGAGGATTTGAGAAAGGAGGAACAAAAGAGAAAAGCCAACAAACACCAACAATTATCATATTAGGGATCACTCTCATTAATTAAGAAGGGAATCAAGCATAAAACACAGCAGCCAAAAGAGTCCATTCCACTTGCATCTGATCAGGGTCCTCAATAAGCAGAAACCACAGTATTTACATGCATCATTGCCAAGCAAATTGCTGTTTATATATACAACTCCAATACAAATGGCAGAGTTCAAAATCCATGAGAAGATGGTCTGCCTATAAGTTGGGAAGTGGAAAACAGTTTCCTATAAATTATGAATTCACAATAAGGAGATATACATAGACACATGCAACAGAATGCATAAGTACAATATAATATTAGAGCATGTGCCAATAAATAAATTTAATTAAATAATTTAAAGAACAGAGAGTATTATAGCTGTTATTTTAATTTGTACCTAAATCCAATCTATATAAATGCTTTAATTTGGATCTACTATTTGATTATATAGGTCACAAATGAGCACTTATTCTTATATATTTATTTATAAGTTTAAATAAACTATTGCATTGTACTTAGTATTATAATTCAATTTTTTTTTCTTGAAATATAGTTCCAGTTAATCAGCAAAATAGCTCCGGCCAGTACAATTGGTTCACTAAAACAGTTTGCAACAGCATAACTAAATTACTAACCTTCCAAAAAACTTAGGATTAATAACCCTTTAATAATAATAATAATAACAATAATAACAACAACAACAAGGCCCGGTTACAATATTTTTTAAGTACTACTGACTCTATTACAATGTAGTATCTATTCATAACTACTTTTTCAACTTACTAAAGCGCAAAGAGTCAATATTGTCCCACTGTGACAATAAGCCCGATTACAATATAATTTCACTGGAATTGCATTTAATGAGGTTGGAGCCAATCATCAAAGGATATAGCCTCAACCAATAATAACTAATTGTGACGAATTACAATACCCCTAATATAAGTCAAATTACATATTTAAAAAAAAAAAAAAAAAAAAAGCCCGAGATTAATATATCACACATGGAATATATCTCAATAGATATAACCCCAATTAACCTGAGTCTAATTGGTAGAATCTAGACCAATTAAGAATTCTTGGCATTTATTCCTAGGTTTAGTAGCTAATGTTTAATTTTGGCATGTATGTACTCCTCAAAATGTTAATATATATATAGCAACAAGTATACAATTAAATTTAGGGGTAGTGTATATTAAAATCTCAAAGAATAAAATGAAAACAAAAAACGAACAATCATATGCATGGGAAATACTTCCAATTGGAGCACAGTTGGCATATTTTGGAGCTAAATGAAGCTAGAGTGTGGCAGCAACATATTAAAAAACGACAATAATAATTAGTGATTTTTAAAGTAAAAAAAAAAAGCTAGGTAGAGGGGTGCATGGATTCAGTGGAGGAGAGTGTTGATTACATATATAATATAATATTAATATTAATATATGATGGGAAGAATGTTGAAGCATGCAAAGACAAAGAAGAGGACAATAATATCCCAAGCTAGTGTTGAATTGTTTAGGAATTTAATATTTAATTTGGTTGCATAAGAATCCAAATCTCCAGGTATAATAAGATAATGCATGTCAATAATAAGGCCAAAAATCATCTTGCACAAGAATCCGTTAAGGACCATTGCAATCAAACCAATTCCAATCCTCACTGGATTCTTAGCTTCTTCCTCTTCTTTTTTCTTAAAAAAGAATTATTTGATATCATTAGCTTATTGTAAAAAAAGTTTTTAATAAATTAGCTGTTAATTGATAGCTGATTATATACAAAATGACTTTCTCAGAAAGTCAAACAATTAATAGTGATCAAATAAGTCAAAATTAGATAATAAGCTAACTATGTTACCAAACAAGGCAATAGAAGCCCACCTTTAATTTCAAAATTTATTTTCTTACTCCTAGTTTTCATTTCATCTGTTTTGCTCTGTTGACATCACATGGAATTGAATAACTCACAGAACATAAACTTTTGGAACTACACACTTCGCATTTAATAGATGATGCCAATTCAAAAAAAAATGTAAAATAATATTAATTTATTAATTAATATTATCTCATCTACGCGAGAGATCGTTAATTTGGTATATATCTGGAGTTTCTTGTCCCAGATCAATTTTACTATTTGAGTCCATCTCATTTATTGATTGAGTTGAGTGTGTTGTTAAGTTTATAATCATACTACAAAACAAAGATTTTATATAGTCAATATAAATTATATATAAAACTGCTTCATAATACAACCTCATTCTTCTTTCATTGTCTCTCTGTACTTTCTTTAGCTTTTTTTTTTTTTTTATAACTCCTAGCTTATTTATTATTTAAAAAGAAAAGAAAAAGATAAATAAGAGGCGATTAAGCCTTTTTTTTCTTCTTTTTCCTCAATATTTTTGCCTTTATATATATATATATATATATTATGAACATATATGAAGTTTGGATATAATATTCATATATCTTGATAAATTGGCTTCATCGATCTTTTCTTCCCCATTTTGGCGGGCCTAAACGACAAGCTTGAATTCCGATGTGATAAGATTTAGGTTGTCTGTGAAGAGTGTGTGTGTTGAAGCCATTTTGAGAAGGATTGGAGAGTGTTCATGTCGGCTCTGTAATGCTTCTGAGTGAATTCATGCAGAGTTGGCCAAGTGAAGTCTGGGTAAACTCTTTGGTTGTCGGAATCCACCAATTCCTCCGGCGGCGCCACCACCTTATCCCTCCGAGGGCACAGGAAGAACGCCAGCGACTTCCGAGCGCTCCGGCTGTTCACCACCGCCCTGTGCAAGCAACTTTTATACCTCCCATTTGACAGAGCCTGAGATTTAAAACAAAAAAATTAAGATTTTAGAATCAATATTGTTAGGCAGAGGCCGATAAGGTAATTCTAAATATCTGGTGAAGGGCTAAATTAAGCATTCAACGTCTGGTAATTCTAAGTATCTGGTGAAGGACTAAACAGAAATAACGTTGCACCTTAATTACCAGCTATAACTTTTGGGGGTAACTGGTAATCAGAATTAGGTTTGAGTCCTGTCAATAACATTTAGGGCTGATTGGTGTTGCCGTGTTGGGAGGGGTAATTATTAGGCTGAGACCAGTAAAAATTAGTCTAGCATTTGATTGGTGGGTAGAAGCGGTAAAGGATTTAAAAGATAAGTGGACCAAGTTCTTATAATTTTTTAAAATAGTGGTAAATATTTAATATATAAACATAAATGTGCGATATGATGTGACTACGTACCATGAAGGTATCCCCTATGTTAACGACGAATGCATTGAGATTGGGGCCGACGGAGCGCCACTGGTCGTCGAGGAAGACCTGAAGGCCGCCGACGGTGTCCTGGTGGAGAATGGTAAGGGAGGTTGGGTCACAATGCGGGCCGGTTCCCAATGCTAGCTCCGGTTTATGGCAGGGGGGATAGTAGTTTAGTCTCATTATGGATTCATTGTCTTCAAAGAACTCTTTGAAATGTTTTTGGTTTATCCCAAGACTCATCCCCAACAGCTCCACAATCTCTAGTGAAAGCTCACTCATCGCATTGCAATACTCTTGATAAATCTTCCTGTAAACACAACTAAACATTAGCCATTGTTTTATGCATTTGCAACATACTATAGCCTTTTGACATAATGGTGAACACTGTTTTTGGTACCAAATAATTGGGTAGAGATCAGTAAAATTAGGTCTAGCACCAGATAACTAGGGGATTGTCGGACTGTAATGGACTTAAAAGGTGTCCAGGCCAGCACCTAACAGCTACAAATTGTGATGGTTGCGGTTTATAAGGAAATAATAAAATTGGGCATTCCCTATTAACTATAATTTTTGGCATAGTGATAAGCATTTTTCTTAACAAGTGGTATTAGATGTGAGCATAAATATAATATAAACATAAATGTGCAGTCCAACTATCAGCTTAGGCTTTTAGTTGAGATGGAGCACAATTCAATTTGGTATCAGGTTTGGGCTTTTAGTTGAGATGAAGCACATGCTTTAATTTTAGAATCCAGAGTCCAGTGAAGGGGAATGCACTTGATCTTAACACAAATTAAAGGATGGGAATAGAAAATGGTAGCATACCCAAGGTGAGAAAACTCTTGACCCAAAGTGTTATGGAAATATTGTTGAACCATATTTGCAGAGCATTGTTGAGGAGAGTAGTCAAAGGAGAGAGTTTCTTTCCACGGCAGCTTGGAAGAGAATCTGCCGGTGAAGCTACTAGCGTAGCCGCAATGCTCGCCGAGTTTCCTCTGCGCCTTCTGCTTCTGGGCGGGCGGCAGCCGGAAAAACAGGTCCATGTAGCGGTGCGCGTCGGCGATGAGGCCGGCGTCGACGCCGTGGTTGACCACCAGAAACACGCCGTGGCTCCGGCACGCCTCGCCGACGAGGCGGGCCGCCTCGGCGGTGGCCTGCTGGTCGCTGGACAGGAATCCCCGCAGGTCGACGACGCAGACGGGAAACTCCGGCGGGCTGGCGGCACCGGGCTTCTCCTCGTCCGGCCACACGAACTGGACGGGAATATTGGCGTCCCGCTGAAACACGGAGGGATCGAAAACCAGTGGGCTCTGTGGGGATTCTTGCTGATCAGCCATGGCCGTTTTATTTGCTCTTGTGATCACATAATCGATGGCCATTGCATGAAATGAAAGATATCAGAGCTAAGATCAGAACTTGTTGAAGAGGAAGAGTGATGTGAGAGAGTGAAGTAGAGAGAGAGGGAATGAAAGAGAGAGAGAGTTGTGATAAAGGAAAGGACAAAGGCCGCTCATGGAGAAACACTGCAACAAAACTTGGGATTTTATAGGTGTCCCTCACAGGCAAGCTTTTAAAAAAAAGATAGCATGTTTCCAAAACTATCTTACTATTTATCACTTTCAATTCATTCACTTTTAATCATATTTTTATTTATGAATTATTATAGTTTAATCAATTTTATTACAACTTTATTATATATTCAAATATAGCCTCGCAAAGTGCAAGGTTTTTTTTCATAAAGACCCAGACTTTTGAATTTTTAAAAGAAACTCAATAATTTTTGCTCGAAAATAAAATCATACCATTTTTTGGTTGATTTTTGCATAAAAACATGTTAATTGTTTTTGCTATGGTTGTCAAAAAAAAATTAGCAATCATGACTAATATTTTTTCTAAAACTATTTTACCAGAAAAATGATCAGAAATTTTGACTATTTTCACTAGTGGTTAAAATTATTAAGAAAAATTTTTGTAGATCTCAAAAGTGGTCAAAAAAATTATTGAAAATGTGTTTCATTTATAAGCAAAAATATAATGTTCATTTTCTAATCACTTCAAGTGGTCATAGTAATTCCAATATGATCCGCATACATTAAAAGAATATTTTAATATTCCAATTAACTAATTCTTTTCTATAAAAATTTAAATATTAACAAAATTGTAAACTATATTTGTAATTATCGTGATATGCTTCATAAATGTTACTGTTATATTAAACAATATTCATTTTCAAGTGTTATCATTAACTTGTGATAAAATTAATCAAAAAGTAATTTTCTTTTTTTTTTTAAAAGATAAATAATATTATATCATAGAATATTCATTATGTAATTATTTTAATCAATTATTTCACTCCTATATTAAAAAATAGATAAAATAAAATAAATTAAAGTCTGTTCACAGCCCCCAACACTGGAACCCTGATCGAGTTAAAATAACCATTTTACATACAAGGGCTTGGTGGACCATCAAAATAGCCCAGAGGGACATCTCAAAGTTGCAAAACAAGTTTTAATCTGACCAAATTTCATACTAGACATTTCATATAATGATGTGACATTGTGACACATACAATGCATCTAATAGTTGCTTCATATTTTATTGGAAGAATTATCTTTTTTTGTCCCTGAGTTACAAGGTAATTGTAGAATTCATCCACGAGTGTTGGTCATGCTCACTTTTCGTTCATAAGTTATTATTAGTGTTGCACTTTCCGTCCTTTCGTGTTTGCTTTTCGTACCTGAGTTAAACTAAAATTGTCAATTTCGTTTCTAATGTTTTATAAGTAAAGGAACGAAAAATGCAATGTCAATGATAACTTAGGGACGAAAAGTGAGTATAACCAACACTTAGGGTCAAATTTTACAATTACCCTACAACTTAGGGATAACAAGTGCAATTTTCCCTATTTTATTTTATTTTGGGCACTACAAATTTTCCAGGCCATCGAGAGTAACCTTATTCATGTCGAGTAAGACCTCAAGGGTTACAAAATAATCTCTCATAAGTTTTAAGGTAGTCGTGTTCCCTACTTTATACTATATCTACTATTCAAAAATTAATTTTTTTTTAATAAGTAGGATGAAGAGATTACCCAGAAGGCCAAAATAGTCAAATTAACTGATCACTACTAGAAACTATTCTCGACCGTGGAACCCCCACGATGCCCTCCATCAAGAATGGCAAAATCAGCCCGCAAGGGCAGCTCAACTGGTTACAAGAGTGAAGTTTGGGAGAAGAGACCGGAGATCGAGTCTCCTCTCAAAGTAAGGGGCTCCTTGTGCACAGGGGCCGGGGGTTGGGGATTCAACCTTTTGGGAGAAGAATGGCAAAACCAAAGACAAGGGCAATTATACTATGGACCATGGTCATGGCTGATATAGCAGTTGTGTTGAAAACGGCCGCTGTTTTGCGCAACTGCAATTCATTTTCAACACAACTGCAGTATCAGCCATGATCGTGGTCCACAGTATGAGGACTTGCTATTGAACACCTTCGGACTTCTCCTTAACTGTGAGGAGTGTCGTGAGAACATTTGTCCCTTTATTTTTTTTATTTTTATTTTTTGAAAATAAACGTAGCTATTCCATTAATTCATAACATAAAATGTTTACATCAATGATCAATGAAATGGTAAACCATTCCTTACAGTCAGACATAGAAACAACTTTTCTAACTATGCTATAGAAAATTTGAATCGCAGACTGTTTCATAACTATGAAGTTATGTTCCTTTAGGGAGCTTAAAGCTTCTTCAAAGATCTGGGTCTTCATCATCATTCTTTTTTGCTCGCCCAGGATAAGATCAACACTTGTCGAAACCAAACTAAACGATTTATGCTAATGAAAATGAAAAGCTCGTGAAAGTAACGAGAGGAAAAATGCTCTTGAAACTAACGAGAGGAAAACACAATAATAGAGAAAAAAAAGTGGGTAAAGTCAAAGTAGGGTTGGGAGTTCAAGACTACCAACACAAACCCCAATACCTACCTACTATTATTTTATTCAAAAGGAGAGAAAACGGAAGAAGAAGATCTGTGGCGGTGGTCGGAGGCGGACGAAACTGCGATGATGGTCGGGGCGGAAGAAGAGTGAGAGCAAACATGGAAGGTGACCAAAACCGCTGGCTCAAAGCTCCATTAGAGTTCCGGCCGGAGGCCGACGGTGGAAGCCGAAGTTGAGCAGCAGAGAAAGGCGTTTTGTTTTAGAGAGAAAAGGGAGGCAGCATTAGGGTTTGGCAATTCGCTAAACAAAGTAATTTTTATTTTTTTTGAAAACCTATTTAATTTATTTTATTTCGAGTTAACTATGTAAATTAAAGTTACTTCGAATATAATAATATTTTGTTTTTGATTCATATAATCTTGTCCAAATTACAATCTATTATATTTTGTCTTTTCTTATAATATTGACGGAAAAGCATTTCCCAAAGGGTTTTTGGCGGACTTACAGCCTCCTTTCAAAAAGTAATAAAGAAGTAAAATAAAATAACAAAAGAATACAAAACTTGCTTCTTCAATGGAAAATGTAATGACCAACTGGGCTGACAGGAGGGAGTATAACGTGACTACGTGAGGGATCTTGGGTGGGGGGAAAATAAAGTTAAAAACAGAGAATTCAATCATTTGCCCTCACCCAATTGCAATCCTATATTGTTCCAATCCGAGGTGTGATTGAGTGGCATTGAACTCATTCATCCTTAATTAAAGGTAAGGATTCGATCTTTGGCGTTGAGTATGGAGCGGTCTTAAATTTCCAGATCAACTGTCCCACTACAGTGACGATGGAAACTTGATGTGAGTTGTTATACCATAGACCAGGGTTCACCTTGCAAGGTGGACCCTGGTCCTAAAGTGTGTGTTTTTAGTATTGCAATTGTGAACTTCTAGAATATAAATTGTGTTTCTAAATCAAAACACATAACAGTTGTAGAAAAAAAATTTGAATTGTAGTATACAAACTGTGAATTTTTAAAAGATAAATTATGAACATTTAACATATAACTTGTGAACATTCAAAATCTTGGTCTACCTGGCAATGTAGATCCGGGTTCACAGAATAATTTGCATCTTGATACACCCAAAAAAAGATATATATAAAAAATCCTATATGTACTCTTTCCATCAAAGTCTCTTCAAAGCATTGTTGAAATATATAAGTAAAATGAACTATACCCCAACAAAAAATAAAAATAAAAATAAAAATTTGTTGTCTCACAATTGTAACTAAAATTTTAAATAGTGATTTTACAAAATCAGCTATTGACAAATAATTTTGTTATATTTTGGCTTTAACTTTCATGATTTTGTCAAATTTAGTCATGTTTCCCTATTGGTAACTATCTTAGCAAATCTATAAGTTTCAAATGCCATCTCTTATATTTGATAGAGAAAGATCACTAACTCCGTTAGAACCATAAGCATTAATTCTTTATTATTGTAGGCCATTTGATCAGATCAAGTTCACAATTTTACGAATTTCCCCATGTTATTATTGCTACATTTATATTTTCACTTTTAATATAATCATTACTATTGAATGGAGTTAGCAATCGTTCTCTGCCAAATATAAAAGATAATATCTTGAATTTACAAATTTTCTCATATAGTTAACAATAGAGTTTTGATTACCTAAGAAATGACTAAATTTAGGAAAACCATGAAAATTAATACCAAAATGCAGCAAAATTATTTGTTAGAAACTAAACGTGAAAAAATTACCAAAGCAAAGTATTAACTGTAAATATTTATGCCTTCTAAAATTAAAACTATCTGATGGTTTTAAGGGACAAGTAATTGGCTACAAAGTATTAACTTGTCCCTTATAATTTGGAACGAATATATACTCCTGATAGATTATTGTTAAGTTTTTCTTTGGATGAGCAAATTAAAGCTAATTAATTAATTAATTAAAAGAGACGTGATTGTGGACGGAAAAGGTGAGTGCGTTTGGATAAATGTAGGGAATTGTAGCAATGGTGAGTCCGTGAGTAGAGTAGGTGTTGTAATAGAAATGGCATACAAAAAGATTGCAGACCCAAAGCGGAACAGACACAGGAGGTTTGTTTATGGAGAAAATGGCAAATTAAAGCAACAAAAAACATGCAATAAATTGATCAAGTGATAAGTGTATGTGGAATGTCTAATCTAATTAATGACAAAAACCTATGAACTTAGTTAAATAATAATAATAATAATAATAATAATAATAATAATATCTTGCTTATATAGTTGTGTGTGTAATATATAGACTAGAGATCAAATGCGAAGGAGTTTTCAACTAAAAAATTGGTGAAATCTCAGCCATTGAAGCCAAAATCAACAGCACACAATGAAAAAAAAAAATTAAAATGCGGTAGCATTATGATAATTTTGCATAAGTTCAAAGCTTAAGGTGCGTAAGTATAGAACTTAAGGTGCGTAAATTTATAGCTTAAGGTGCGTAAGTTTATAGTTTAAGATACCTTAGTTTAAAGCTTAAGGTGGTTAAGTTTAAAGCTAAAGATGCGTAAGTTTATAGCTTAAGGTGCATAAGTTTATAGCTTAAGGTGCATCACTTGCTAGTTTAAGATACATCAATTTAAATCTTAATGTGCACGACTTACAGACTAGGTGCATAAATTTCAAGCTTTAGGTGCATCATTTTCTAGCTTAAAGTGCGAATTTAACTCTTAAGGTGCACAACTTTGATTCATTAAGAATATCGACTTCCATACTCTAGGTGCATAAATTTAAAGCTTAAGATGTATTATTTTTCAGCTTAACCTGCATAAGTTCGAAGCTTAAGATGCATCAGTTTGAAACTTAAGGTGCATCAGTTCAGTACTTAACTACTTATCACTTTGAAACTTAATATGCATCAATTCAGTACTTAAGGTGCATAAGTTCGAAGACTTAAGGTGCATCAGTTCGAGACTTGAGGTCCATAAGTTAGAGACCTAAGAATGGTTCGCACCCGCGACCTCTGTTTTTTAATTATTTTAATCTTTTTAAAAAGGAATAATGGTCAAATAGACCCTCAAACTATATATATCTCATTGTGCAATTAGGTCTTTCAACTTCAAAAAGCTTCAATTAGGCCCTTAAACTTGTTATTTTGTAGCAAATAAACCCTCTAACCTATTTATGACCTGTAATAGCAGGTCAAACATATTTCCGGTGAATCTCCGACCACATTTCGACGACCAAATCAGAAAATCAACCACTGGCGCCGGTCGCGTCCGGCCGGAGAGGCCGGGGAAATGGCAACAAAATCGGTCATGGTTGCCATCTCCAGTGCGACCAATAATTGGACGCTGTCTCCGTGGAGAAACTGGCCGCCGTCGCTGTCTCCAGTGGAGATGGCGACCGATTTGGTAAGCCATTTCCGCGGCGACTTAGTTGGGTCGCCGTCTCCGTCTCCAGTAGAGATGGCGACCGATTTGGTCGCCATTTTCGCGGCGACCGGTGTCGGTGGTTGATTTTCTGATTTGATCGCCGGATTGTGGTCGGAGGTTCGCCGGAAATATATTTGACCTGCTATTATAGGTCATAAATATATTCGAGGGTTTATTTGCTACAAAATAACAAGTTTAAGGGTCTAATTAAAGCTTTTTGAAGTTGAAGAGTCTAATTGCACAATGAGGTATATATAATTTGAGGGTCTATTTGACCCTTATCCCTTTTAAAAATAACTTTTACTGTACAAATTCTAAATTTAATGAATTACATATTTACCTGAATTAGTTAGGTAAGATTACAACCATTGATTTGTCAATAGTTGGATAAATCCTCACTCTTTACGGGCGTGAGAAATTACTCCCAGGTAAAATGTGATGATTGATAGGATCTATCCATTTAGGTAAATCAACCATTGAGAGCTTCTCAAATATAAGGGGAAAAGGGACGGAATCAATTTTATATATAAAGAAGTGGTGAGTGAATGATTTGATAAACTCCATTTTTTTTTACTAAAACACAGAACGTCAGAACCATCCATGAACTCGATAAACCCTAATGGGCGATTGTAATCAGTTCTTACATTTTATACTACCAACCCTCATTACAACACTCCCCTATATAGTCGGTAAGGACAGCCGAAGTGGTAAAAGTGCTCTACCTACAGCCGAGAGGTTGGAGGTTCCGGTAACCTAGGTTGGTTTACCTCCTTGTGATCCTTTGTCGGCTAGGGTCACAGGGATATATTAGGGCCCCTTAATTAAGGGGTGAAAGTGATCACAGGGATATATTAGGCATATTATATATTAGGGCCCCTTAATTAAGGGGTGAAAGTGATACTACGAGATGTTAGGTTTCTTGTAGGAGATCAACTGCTTCCGCTACTACGAGATGTTAGGTTTCTTGTAGATTATTTATGTCTAACGTATAAGTGATGATGAGAATTGATGAAAGGTAGGCAGCGTGTTAGTGCGTAAAAATCCAAGAAAAAGAAGTTGAAGGAGAGCGGAGTTATCGTTTAGTTTGGCTTGGCATTCTTGAATTGGGTGGTGGGGTTTACTACCTCACCTGGGTGGCCTATTAATGTAAGTTGATAAGCATGCAAGCCAAGGGAACAAACACATCCATCATGCATCTATCAACCCAAAACACCAACACTACTGTACTAATATACGTCCATTTCGTGCCAAACTCTGAATCTGCCCTGGCGTTTTATGGACATGTCTACTTCATCTTCTTGTACTATCCACAACATACACTTCCTTTCAAACATTAACTAGTAGTTGTGGCTTTGTACTTGTGTATATATATGTTTTTTTTGCTCATATCAGATAAAAGTTACATCACATCAGATCATGTATGTATCTACCCCCTTGGAGCAGCTTCTAAATAATGTTTAATCCCCAGATTCGTTGTCCAAGGATTCATGACATGGGATCGGAGAACAATATTCCCATTGGGTTTCATATTTCTCATGTACTGGAATTTTGAAGCATACAATTCAATGGAGTTTCTTGTTATTAGACGGCTTGTTTAATTTGTGTTTCTTTGCTTAATTTGGCTATGTTTGGTAATATAGTTTATTCAGCCAATTTTGACTTATTTGACCAAACAATCAATATAGTGGTTCTAGCGTCGGACACAACCCTTGACCTTTGGTTAAGGATGAATGAGTCCCTTCCACCCCACCACACCCTCCAGGTTGTATAAGTGTTTGATTAATTAGTTTTTATTGTTACAAAATGTTAAAATTCAATCAGCTTTTTGAGAAAGTCATTTTACATGTCCGCTAACAACTAATAACACTTTTCTACAACTAGCTAATGCTATCAACTAGTCAAACTCACTAACTCAATCAGGTAACAGTTATTTACCAATTACACCCCCTATATCTAATTAAAAAAATATTCTGAATTTTGAATAAACATTATGTTGCATTTATAATAAAATAGATTTATTAAATCCATTATGCATGATTGGTGGACAATAATTCTATTTTTAAATAAAAAGATTAAAAAAACATAAATGTCACAATATGATAATTTTATTTATTTTTTTTAAAAACAAATTAAGGGCCTTCAATAGCTTCTCGCATAATAGTAATGGAAATTTTATTCCCACGTAATTCCGAAGGCAAACAAATTCCTCCGTTTTGTTGGAGGGATTGCAATTCCACATAATTAAAATTCTCTCATTTTTATGAAATTAGAATCTATCCCATGCCGCCTTTAGTATTTTAATTCCATGGATTTTTGAAAGAAAAAATACCTTTAAGACATAATTACTCTCTTTTTTTAACCTAAAATAGATGTTTGACCTCTCTCTTTCGATTATAGCGTGTCTTCTTCTTCTACCCTCAACTCAATCAGTTGGCCAGTCTCAATCAAATATGTTTTCTCAAAACTCCCATATCTATTTTATTTCTATCGTTATGTAATTTTAGGGTTTATTTACAACGTGTTGCATAAATTTTCAAAAGTAAAATTTGAATTTGGCCATTTAAGATTAATAATAATAATAATAATAATAATAATAATAATAATAATAATAATAATAAATATGGACATTTTGGACTTTATACTACTTATTCTCTTTCAATTCTCATGTATACCAAACATTGAAATCCAATTCTATTCCTGCAAACCAAACACTGAAATTTAGATTATCACTTTATTCTCACATTATTTATCTCCCATGAAATTACAATTCATTTTAACCTAATTCCCTCCCTCCGACCAAACCTCCCATAAAGTAACAATAATGCATGCCTAGTTTATCTTCTCTAAGAATTCTGGACAAGGCGCAGATAGAACAACCAATTAATCTCTTCAAATTTCTAATTTGTAAAAGTGTTTCCTCCATTAATTTACCAAACGCTCTATTTTTCTCCCTGCAAATGTTATTGATCTGACCCACTCCCGTCCTAATATGTGTTTGCATTATTTCACCAAATTCCTCACATGACCAGCGTTGTTAGAGTTCTTGTTTGGTTTCCTTGTTTAATATAATTTATTTATCTATTTAAAAATAATTTTGATTATTAAAAGTGAATTTCAATAAATTTTATATATATATATATATATATATATATATATATATATATATATATTTATATTTATATTTATATTTATAATATTTATGAAAATGACCCCGTTCATTTTTTACTTGATTTCTCATCCATTAGATCTTACAAATCAGTGGTTTTGGTTTGTCCTCTAATCGGGTGAGAACCTGCATGTGGACAAATTGAAACCACTAATCTAGTAGATCTAACGGTTTAAAATAAACAAAATTTTGTAATATTTATGAAAAAGACCCCAATCATTTTAAAAATTTGTAATATTTATAAAAATGACTTCGCTCATTTTTCACTTAATTTTTTATTCGTCAGATCTTGCAGATCACCTGGGAAGTAGTTCTCATATGATAGGATTATATATATATATATATATATATATATATATATATATATATATATATATATATATATATATATTTGTTAAGTCCATTATGATTGGTGGGTAGTAATTCTATTTTAAACAAAAAGATTTTTTTTTTGGATAGTAATTCTATTCACATAGTTGTGTGGACCATATTATCAAATAATGTATATTTAATACACAAATAATATAGTTTTAGTATATTAAAAATGTACATTATATTTATGGAAAACGCATTATTTGAGCACTGAAACTCTGAAAGTACATTATTTTGTATAATATATACATTTAGTACACGAATAATGTACTTTTAGTATATTAAAAATGTGCATTTTGTTATGGTCGATATAATAATTTGTCACAAGCGTTTCGCTAGTTTTCTTTACCCATTTTGGTGAAACAAAATATATGAAGACAATAAAAAAAAATCCACTAATAAAAGCAATTGCAATTACACCACAGACTTTGACAAATAAAAACAAATTAAAGGAACATATTATTATGGTTGGGACTTGGTAGGGCAACAATGTAAGAGAAGTTTTTGCATATCCTGCAAAAGTTATGGTTCATATCTATTTGTTCCCCTCATTTAATATGATTTTTCAGTTATTTTTGCTATAACTAAACAATATAATTTTTTAATAAAAAAAATTATAAATTGCTACCTGAATTCATTTTTGGTGACCATAATGAAATTATTCAAGTTTTTGGACTTGACAGTTAATATTATGAGTTGATATGTTGACTTTAATTTCATTTATTTTGCATTCATATTTATTTATTTATTTATTTTTGAAAATGCGTTCATATTTATTTAATCAGCTCAAAACATATCAAGTGATAATTAATAACTAGAGGTCTAGAGCACAAAAAAGTTGTTTCATACATACAACATTATTATATTCTATATATGTTGTTTACACAAATATACTGCACTTGTTCTTGTAGTTAATTAAAACGCAACTATGGAATAATAATAATAATAATAATAATAATAATAATAATAATAATAATAACAATAAAAAAGAGTAAGCATACAAAAAAAAGAAAGATTTACTAACTCTTCTAATCATGTAGTATCTATCTATATATATTTTCTCGTCGTACTAAAGCGCAGAGAATCAATGTCCCCACTAGGTTTTAAACTTGTGATCTCCCATTTGGGAGAGTCATATGTGTCATTGAATTACAAGTTACTTGGCATATGTTTTTAATAAGCTTTCAATATACATTCTACTTTATAAAAGAAATAAATGTTCTACTTTTTAAATAATATTTCAAAAAAATTAAAAATTGAGATAAGTTTTTATGTGATCATGAATATTTTTTTTTTTATTTAGTCATTTATCTATCTTAAAGTTTTTTTTTTTTAAAAAAATTTAGATCTCAATTGTATTAGAATTGAATTTTAAAAAGTTTTGCTGTTATTAATTATTGTGTTGTTTTTAAATGGTACATAATGATGTTATAATTAGAATTACTTTTGAAATACAAATCATTTACTTGTTTAAACAAATGGCAAATAACTATCCAATATTTAAAATATCAAGCAAATGAATAACATACTTCAAATAAATGTATATCAAGTGGCTTTTGTGTGTGTGTGTGTATATATATCATCAAGTGGTAAGAGATGATCAATTTGTAAGAGAAATTAATTTGTATATAAATTAATTAGTAGGCAAAATAGTCTAATATATGACAGTAAAATGATCAAGGTAGGGGATCAAAGTAACACACCGATAAAAATGATACATATGATAAATTAGTGAGTGTATAAACCAGAAACAATACGATACAGAGTTTGGATAGCCTAGGCTAAGAATGGGGAGATGGGAAAGTTGAACTTGGTAGGTTGCATAGCTTCAATCATAGTGTGTTGAAGACGTCCTTTAATAGCTAGATGATGAGATATTTATACTTGTTCCAATTGATTGTTGTTTATAATACGTAATAAGTAGACTAATATGACGTCTTTTAATTGGGCAAATATCGACGATATAAGTCAAACAGTGTACATGCCTATGTGACAAGATAAAATTGGAGGCAGGCCTATGATGACATGCATCTTGTAGGCCTACATTGTGGGCTACTTGTCCAAGGCCAACCTCTCGACCTTAGGGGACAGGTGGTAGGCAGTAAGAGTCAAGGGTACAGTTGAAACACGCTTTCTAAGAAGTTTTACTAAATTTAAAGTCTTAAACCTGTCAGACTACAATAAATGTAATTTGTTGACATGGAACTCTACTATTATTAGTGCTTTTTGTTTAATGGCTTGAGTTAAATATGCTAAAAATTAACAAATATGTTATTTGTCAAACTATCTCCAAAATATTTATAACTAAAATAAACTATAAGCAAGTGTTGCCAAATAGAGCCTAATAAGTGTTTGATATATTGCAAACAAAATATAGTGTATATTGGTTGTAACTATAAGCAAGCACCTAACTTGGTCACTTCAAGTAAAGAGTCCAATTCAACTACACACATGCATTGTTAGCTTATATCCACACATGTAAAAAAAGCAATGTTTTGAAAGGATTGCCAAACCACCGTAACCAATTCAAGCAAATTATGGAGAAATTATCACTAATTATGTCTCAATTAAAACACTACGTCAAATAATTCAACCAATTAATTTCTTTTATATCAGAAATGAAACTATCTTTCAGTCATCGTCTATCATATCTGATATGATACAACTCAACTACAACTCAACCAACTTGCTCTAGTAATTTAATGAAGACAAAAATGAAGCAAATCAATATATATACATGTTTTTGGGTACATTCTGAGGATTTTTCACAATCTACAAAGTGTTATATAGTTAAGAATTCATAACTTTTTCAAAACAGGTAAAAAGTGTATATCATTTCAACATATAAGTCAATATAAAACAATGAAATTAAATTACCACAACACATTATTGATCTATTATTATGAAATCTAACATCATTTTGGGGGGTGTTTGGTAAATAGCTATTAGCTGATAATTATTATCTGATAGGGTTAGTGAGTTTGACTAGTTGATAGCATTAGCTGATTGTAAAAAAAATGTTTGGTAAATTAGCTATTAGTCGATAGCTGATTGCATGCAAAATGACTTTCTCAAAAAACTGATCAAAAAAGTTAGTTTGAGCATCATTTTGAATTTTAGCATTTTGAAGCAATAAGTTGTTTCAAAAAACTAATTAATCAAACGTTCATATTAGTTGTTTAACCAAGTCAAACAGCTAATAGTGATCAAATAAGTCAAAATTAGCTGATAAGCTAACTATGTTACGAAACAGGCCTTTGTCTCACTCTAAGTCATGAATTTGATGAGCTAATTACTTCTATGCAAGATCATCCACAGTAAGGCTAGTTAGTTGATCATTGATCATGCTCTCAATTATTCATCTATTTTTACAATGCCATTATTTTGCAGTCATGAAACAGATCATTCATTATCTTATTCCGTTTTATTTTATTTGGCTTATATTTTCAAAATAATATTTATTTTTCTAATTTAAATACTATTATTTTTTTCCCCCAAATTTATCATTTATACTTTCAAAATTTGTTAGAATGATTTGACAATGTGGGTCATTTGCTTTAAAATAATTTATCTACCACTTCTATCAAGAAGGTTTATACTCAACACATACTCTCTTGTCGGGACAATATACTTTTTTAATCAACTGGACAAAGTATATCCGAAAAACACAAGCAATCAATCTTATTGGTATAAATTGTTTTTTGTTTATATATATATATATATATATATATATATATATATATATATATATATATATATATGGGTGTTATCAAATGTGAACAATGCTTCCTATGCAAACATACCATTGCCAATCATGCAAAAACCTATAGTTATAGATTTAAACGAAATAGCGGTGGAATAATGATAAATAAATTGAAAAATGAATTACTACACTGTGCACTTTTAAAGTTTTTATTGTACATTTTTAGAGTTTTTGTTTTGCATTTCTACAATTTTTTGTTCACTTTTCAAATTTTACAATGCGCTAGGCTGGGCATTCGGAGCTGAACTAACACCACTTCTCAAGTGGGTTCTCATGGGTCACTTATTAATGATTGACCCAAAGTATCTCATTCAGGACCCATGGCTAGGTTGTAATGTCATTTGACTAAACCTAGCTAGATTGGATCATAATAAATTATCTAGGGTAGCCTAGATCCATTATCACATCATCAATCTCCCACTTCTTTAAGGGAAATTATTATAGACTCCCAGGTTCTACTCTTAAATCCTACTCCACTCTCAAATTTTTTATGTAGACAGTTTGCTTGGGACCCACATGATGAAAATATGTTATCACTGTCTGTCACATCAGAAGGAAAAAGTGAGGGAGTAAGATTTGGGAGTACATAGTAGAACTCCTTCTTAAGCCAATGTCATTGATTGTTACATAAGGAAGTTGTCATTAGCATTATCCAATTCAACCCAATGTTATCCACTAGATAATCTATCCTCAACAAGCTAAGGGAAAAGGATCAATGAGGCATGACTTATTGAGGTTAGAGTAGTCCATGCACATCTTTTATAGTGGAAATTTCGAAGCTAGTACCATATTGTAAAGCCACTTTGGATAGAAAATTTGTCGATCATGACCTATTCCTAGGAACATGTTCACCTCCTGTTTGATGAAATCTTGCCGCTTCATAGATATATAGGTGCCTCTTTTCTGTTGCATCGATTTTGCTATGAGGTCCATAGTAAGCATGTGAGTGATCACACTCTTGTTTATTCCTAGCATGTCTTCTAGCTCCCAAGCAAGCATTATTGCGAATTGGAGCTAACACTGCAACGATTTTTTTTCATAGTGCTATGAGTAACCCTGACCATACCTTGATTGTCCTCTCTGACCTAATTAACAATACTAATGGCAAACCTCCTCCAACTCAACAAATGACTTGGACTAGGCACAAGACTCCTCTAGTTTTGACTTCTCTACAATGGTGTGAACTTGGAGGGGGCGCTCTCTTATCTTTTTACATGCTTGCAAAAACCCTTATCCCGTTTTTGATTTTGAATTTGTAATTCAGGTTTATTTAATATTTTGGTTTCAAAAAACATATATATAGTTGTGTTGCTTATACTTCTATAATAAATGAGTTCACGGTTTATATATAAGCGACGATTTGTACATGAGCCAACAACACATATTAAAAGAGTTGAAATTCAAACTTATAAATGGAACTTCTTTCTCAAGCACTATTTGTTAGTTTGACTTAAAGGTCACAAACGAGCTCCTATAGTTTACAAATGGAAGAATATCAACATTTTTTCTCTCAATTAACCAAAGTGCCATCATGAAAATTTAGAATTAGAAAACCTCAAATAAGAGCTCAACTACTTTCTCAAGCACTATTTGTTAGTTTGCTTCAGCAATATGTTTGAACAAATGAAAGTTGTGAGACTTAGCACAACTCACCTTTCTTGTGATTTATGCTTGGTTCTGAAGCACTATTTAATTTGTTGGTTATTTTAGAATACATACATTAAAATAGAATGAAGGTGTTGAGATCTGAACCCAATTAAGTAAGTAGTTATGCCATGGACCAGGTCCACCTTGCAAGGTGGACCTGGGTCCAAAAACGACGTCTTTTTTTTTTTTTACTAAACATATTGGCCTGAAATGTGGAACACAAACTCTACATTCACATACACTATACTCTACATTCACAATTTGTAAACTCCGCATTCACACATTACACGATTATATATTTAGTAACTATATTACCACTATTATGTATTCACACATTCAAAACTCTATATTCACAGGTCCTATACTCCATATTCACAACTTGAGAACTCCACATTCACACATTACAGGGCTACAAGTGCTAGAACTTCTTAACTCTATTACAGATTCACACATGCATAACTTTACATTCACGATTTCTATACTCCATACAATTTGAAACCTCTACATTCACACATTTCTGGGCAACTCTACATTCACGCAATCATAAGTCTACATTCACGATTTCTATGCTCTACATTCACACTTTGAAACCTCTACATTCACATATTTTTGGACAACTCTATATTCAGCAATATGTTTACTAATTAAAAAAAAAAAAAAAAAAAAAAAAGAAAGAAAGAAAGAAAGAGACAAAACGACGTAGTTTATAACATGAAGTGGGACATAGCTTAGGACACAACTAATTAATTAAATCTAACAACTCGCATTTCTTGCGCTCGATACTTGATTCTCTAGCACTATTTAATTTGAAGAGATTGAATCCAACTAAGTTCATAACCTAAAATGGGACATAGCTTAGGACACAACTAAATCCAACAACACATCTTTCTTGAGCTTCATACTTGGTTCTCAAGTACTCCCTCTGTCCTATTTTACCTGTCTTATTTACTATTCATTGGTCAAACCAACTCTTCCTTCTTTGCTTATTTTCTTTAGTAATTTTTTATTATTTTTAAATTTAATTTTTTGTGTTTAATAGTACTTTTAATGTAGTTTCTAAATATATAAATTTTATATATTAATGCTAAACTTAATAATATGAAAAATTGGATTAAAAATTACTTCAGTCAAGCCTCGTTAAACGAACCAGACAACCATTTTGGGACGGAGGTAGTANTAGGTTGTAATGTCATTTGACTAAACCTAGCTAGATTGGATCATAATAAATTATCTAGGGTAGCCTAGATCCATTATCACATCATCAATCTCCCACTTCTTTAAGGGAAATTATTATAGACTCCCAGGTTCTACTCTTAAATCCTACTCCACTCTCAAATTTTTTATGTAGACAGTTTGCTTGGGACCCACATGATGAAAATATGTTATCACTGTCTGTCACATCAGAAGGAAAAAGTGAGGGAGTAAGATTTGGGAGTACATAGTAGAACTCCTTCTTAAGCCAATGTCATTGATTGTTACATAAGGAAGTTGTCATTAGCATTATCCAATTCAACCCAATGTTATCCACTAGATAATCTATCCTCAACAAGCTAAGGGAAAAGGATCAATGAGGCATGACTTATTGAGGTTAGAGTAGTCCATGCACATCTTTTATAGTGGAAATTTCGAAGCTAGTACCATATTGTAAAGCCACTTTGGATAGAAAATTTGTCGATCATGACCTATTCCTAGGAACATGTTCACCTCCTGTTTGATGAAATCTTGCCGCTTCATAGATATATAGGTGCCTCTTTTCTGTTGCATCGATTTTGCTATGAGGTCCATAGTAAGCATGTGAGTGATCACACTCTTGTTTATTCCTAGCATGTCTTCTAGCTCCCAAGCAAGCATTATTGCGAATTGGAGCTAACACTGCAACGATTTTTTTTCATAGTGCTATGAGTAACCCTGACCATACCTTGATTGTCCTCTCTGACCTAATTAACAATACTAATGGCAAACCTCCTCCAACTCAACAAATGACTTGGACTAGGCACAAGACTCCTCTAGTTTTGACTTCTCTACAATGGTGTGAACTTGGAGGGGGCGCTCTCTTATCTTTTTACATGCTTGCAAAAACCCTTATCCCGTTTTTGATTTTGAATTTGTAATTCAGGTTTATTTAATATTTTGGTTTCAAAAAACATATATATAGTTGTGTTGCTTATACTTCTATAATAAATGAGTTCACGGTTTATATATAAGCGACGATTTGTACATGAGCCAACAACACATATTAAAAGAGTTGAAATTCAAACTTATAAATGGAACTTCTTTCTCAAGCACTATTTGTTAGTTTGACTTAAAGGTCACAAACGAGCTCCTATAGTTTACAAATGGAAGAATATCAACATTTTTTCTCTCAATTAACCAAAGTGCCATCATGAAAATTTAGAATTAGAAAACCTCAAATAAGAGCTCAACTACTTTCTCAAGCACTATTTGTTAGTTTGCTTCAGCAATATGTTTGAACAAATGAAAGTTGTGAGACTTAGCACAACTCACCTTTCTTGTGATTTATGCTTGGTTCTGAAGCACTATTTAATTTGTTGGTTATTTTAGAATACATACATTAAAATAGAATGAAGGTGTTGAGATCTGAACCCAATTAAGTAAGTAGTTATGCCATGGACCAGGTCCACCTTGCAAGGTGGACCTGGGTCCAAAAACGACGTCTTTTTTTTTTTTTACTAAACATATTGGCCTGAAATGTGGAACACAAACTCTACATTCACATACACTATACTCTACATTCACAATTTGTAAACTCCGCATTCACACATTACACGATTATATATTTAGTAACTATATTACCACTATTATGTATTCACACATTCAAAACTCTATATTCACAGGTCCTATACTCCATATTCACAACTTGAGAACTCCACATTCACACATTACAGGGCTACAAGTGCTAGAACTTCTTAACTCTATTACAGATTCACACATGCATAACTTTACATTCACGATTTCTATACTCCATACAATTTGAAACCTCTACATTCACACATTTCTGGGCAACTCTACATTCACGCAATCATAAGTCTACATTCACGATTTCTATGCTCTACATTCACACTTTGAAACCTCTACATTCACATATTTTTGGACAACTCTATATTCAGCAATATGTTTACTAATTAAAAAAAAAAAAAAAAAAAAAAGAAAGAAAGAAAGAAAGAGACAAAACGACGTAGTTTATAACATGAAGTGGGACATAGCTTAGGACACAACTAATTAATTAAATCTAACAACTCGCATTTCTTGCGCTCGATACTTGATTCTCTAGCACTATTTAATTTGAAGAGATTGAATCCAACTAAGTTCATAACCTAAAATGGGACATAGCTTAGGACACAACTAAATCCAACAACACATCTTTCTTGAGCTTCATACTTGGTTCTCAAGTACTCCCTCTGTCCTATTTTACCTGTCTTATTTACTATTCATTGGTCAAACCAACTCTTCCTTCTTTGCTTATTTTCTTTAGTAATTTTTTATTATTTTTAAATTTAATTTTTTGTGTTTAATAGTACTTTTAATGTAGTTTCTAAATATATAAATTTTATATATTAATGCTAAACTTAATAATATGAAAAATTGGATTAAAAATTACTTCAGTCAAGCCTCGTTAAACGAACCAGACAACCATTTTGGGACGGAGGTAGTACAAATTAATATGTTGTTGGTTATTTTAACATACAGTACCTACCTTCACTGTTGCAAAAATTGGCCGGCGCTAGGCACCCCTACGCCGAGGCGAATTGCTCTCTAGGCGGTCGCCTAACGCCTGACTCGGTCGACTGGGCCGAGTTGGCAGTTGACTCAGCCGAATTTGGCCGAGTTAACTCAGCCAACTCGGCAGAGTTAGTCAAGTTAACTCGGACGAGTTCCCCGGCCTTGTTAATTTTTTATTATATTTATATATATATTTAAATTTATTTATTTATATAAATAAGAGAATTAAGATATATATATGACATACATCCACACACATACACTATTTTTTTGTTTTTATAGGTCACTGCCTAGGCGCCGCGTCTAGACCACCTATGCGCGGCGCTAGTCTACCGCCCGACTAGTGCCTAACGCCTATTGCAACCATGCCTACATTAGAATTGGAGTCGATGAGAATTGAATCCAATTAATTAGTTTATAATAACCTAAAGTGGGACATAGCTTAGGACACAACTAAATCCAACAACCCACCCTTTGATGGGGTGTATGCACAAGTTGCAAATATAATGCATCATCTAACAAAATCCAACATGAAATGAGAAGTAGAGTAGGAAGGTAAGGAACATAGGGAGGTGGGGGGTGGGGGCAACAGCAGCCTAGCATGCAGCAATTCAAGTTCCATCAGATGAGGCAACTAACATGTTGGGGGAATGGTCACAATGTCATCAAGACAACAAGTGTGGGCCAAACCACTTCTCCAGCACAACAAAACTCATCCCATGTAACTCTCACTTCTCTCTAATAAATTGAATTAAAACTCTACACATATATACATATTTAGCCAGTAAAGACAAACACAGTCTCCCTACTTTCTTTATCCACAAAAAGATAGCTTGCTTGCTTGCTTGCATGCTTTTGTCGCTCTAATCCTACTACATACCCCATGATTCGTTTGTGTGGAACTTTGATATTTTATTCAAATGGGGAGCAGAGATGATCTGGATTGATTTTGGTCTTGGATTTTTTAGGATAAAAAGGTTTACTCAGATAGGATGAGATCAACATTTATTGAATCAATTCACTATATATCCATGTATGTATATACACCAAATTAATTAAAGCTTGTCCACACATACACTACACTACACAATTTGAGACTACTGTTCACAGTATATATATAAACCCACCCACAAGTTCTAAACCCCAACCTGTCTTCCATGATTGCAGTAAGTCACCCCCACCTGGTCGCTCAATTTTAGGAATAAATTATATATGTATGTACTTGTCACACCAATACTACATTAAACACTACCTTAATTTAAGTTGTTGCAGATTTTCATTTATTCGGTCTGCTGATGCACATTAACACATCCTGTGACACTATGTAGAACACATAATCACATTTTTTTTTTAGGTGTAGCCCATGATTTGTACCGTCGGACACAGTAACTAATCCTTCAATGAATTGTAGACACCTCTATTGGGTGGACTTGGAGATTTAAAGTTATTCCATACCCAAAGCCAAGGATCAACCAAAATGAAGTGCAAGAAAGAGAATCGTATGTCAAGAATTTTAATTCAATTTGAAGTAATTCTCCTCGTGACAATGCTTAGTACCCCTACACCTACCACTCCTAAACTAGTCACTCAGCTCCCTAATGAAGCAAGTTTTAGCTGGTTAAAATATGAAATGAAAATGATAGAAAAAGGAAAAATAAACTAATTAAAACTTGTTACATCAGGAAATAACGTATAAGCTAAGTTTGTGAGTAGTAGATGTAGGGGTACTATGCATTATATTTTCCTTCTCCTAATGGCCACTCACCCAAGTAATAACTAACTAATGCAAGTCTAAGTACACGAGCAAATTAGAACCTTACAAGGTAAGAACCACTCCCCGGGTTCAAAACATATATATGCTTCCATTGTGCCATAGAACTCCTTAATTACTTTCACTAACAACTCCCATTTCAATGTCATTCCTAACCCAAACTCCCTTGTGTGCTCTACTGTGAACGTAGTGTTCAAATCTTTCATATGCTATAGCCCGTGACTGAGCAAAAAGTAATGTCCTTGACTTAGTGGATACAAACTATTAAAGCAAATATGATATTTTACCATAAATTAATTAAGAAAATATCATTAATTTAAAAAAATGGTGCAAGTACAAAACATATATAATATAAATTAAAGCCAACCATCCTCTACCATTAGCCCTCGAGGAGTGGTAGAGAAGTGCCGCTCTGAAGGTTTATAATTAATTTTCTTCTTTTAATTTCATAAACCCATAACAACATTTTGAGACTATAATTCTTTCAATAATAATGATAATAATGATAATAATAATAATAATAATAATAATAATAATAATAATAATAATAATAATAATAATAATGAACAATCAAAATTTCTATTAAAAAATGGTGGGGTTAGTAGATCAGCTAACCCCACCATACCAACTCTACCGTGCCACCCCACCATGCCAACTGGCTATAGCACTGGAGGTCCTTGAGCACGACCACAATATTTGTGAATTTTTAATATCAACTAGATTTAGGCTACACTTAGCAAGCTTAACTAAACTCTGAAAATTGAGAAATTATAAGCTAAAAGTTGAAAATTAAGAGCTATTAAGTTAGCTATTTGTTGTTAAAAGTATATGACAAAATTAGTTGTTGAATAAGTTGATAAATGTGTGAAATGGAAAAAAAAATATCTATATTCTATATAATATGTATATATATTCAAATTTAACTAGATATACATATTGCAATTAATTATTATTTGTATTAGGAAAAATTAATGCATATTCTAAAGCATGTAAAATCATATTATTTAAAATGAGAAAGAACATACAAATTATACAATAGAAAAAATGAAGTCAGGGAAAAAAAGAGATATTAAAGATTCAAAAATTATGTAAAAAGAACATGTAAATTTAAAAGGAAAAAAAAAACATAATGTTAAAAAGTATATTGTGCATTATTGTTGGAAGCTACATGTAAAAAAAGAGAAAAAATTGAGGGATGGGCGTTGAAAATAAGAAAATTAGGGAAAGAGAATAGAATTTTAATTAGGAGATATTATGGTATCATTTTTCTTAAATAATAAGGATAAAATGGACTAAAAGCTATAAATTTATTTTTGAAACATTACTTGAACTAATGTAATGTTTCAAAATAAGCTCAGCTGTGATTTAAAATAAATTATAAATTCACAAATAAGCTTTGCCAAAGACACTCATATTTTACTAGTACTTTTGAAAACAAGACACTCATAATTTGCTTTGACATACCAATTACCCAATAAATAAATAAATAAAAGTTGGCACAAGTAAAAGAGGCTTAAGTTGCGTAAAGATCTAATCAAGATTCAATTGGATTAATGTACCAATGCACTCAAAAAAAAAAAAAAAAAAAAAAGAGATGACAACACAATTGTTATACCATGGAAGAAGATCCATCTTACATTGGAACTCTGATCTACAAATTATGTCTACAATTAACATATTATGTTAATAAATTAGGTGCATGTAAATAAAATGAAAGCACATAATTTGTTAATTACAAGCACATAACATGTTAATTGCATGTTCATGTCGTTAACATATTATGTGTTCACAATTTATTTACAAGCAAACACAATTTGAATGTCATTTTACACCAAAATTCACAATACTTGGTAAACCATGATCAATGATATAATTTGCAGTGACAACAACAAAAGGCTGCACCAATTCTATCCTCAAAGATATGTATATAAATAGAATCTAATCATTATCAGCAGTTATACCGTGGACCCAGGTCCACCTTGCAAGGTGGACCTGGGTCCAAAAACGACTGCCATTTTTTTTTTTTTACTAAACATATTGGCCTAAAATGTGGAACACAAACTCTACATTCACATACACTATACTCTACATTCACAATTTGTAAACTCCACATTCACATATTACATGATTATATGTTTAGTAACTATATTACCATTGTTATGCATTCACACATTCAAAACTCTATATTCACAAGTCCTATACTCCATATTCACAACTTGAGAACTCCACATTCACACATTACAGGACTACAAGTTGCTAGAACTTCTTAACTCTATTACAGATTCACACATGCATAACTCTACATTCACGATTTCTATACTCCATATTCACAATTTGAAACCTCCACATTCACACATTTCTGGGCAACTCTACGTTCACACAATCATAAGTCTACATTCACGATTTCTATACTTTACATTCACACTTTGAAACCTCTACATTCACACATTTTTGGACAACTCTACGTTCAGCAATATGTTAACTAATTTAATATGTTAACTAATTTAAAAAAAAAAAAAAAAAAAAAAAAAAAAAAAAAAAANAAAAAAAAAAAAAAAAAAAAAGAGATGACAACACAATTGTTATACCATGGAAGAAGATCCATCTTACATTGGAACTCTGATCTACAAATTATGTCTACAATTAACATATTATGTTAATAAATTAGGTGCATGTAAATAAAATGAAAGCACATAATTTGTTAATTACAAGCACATAACATGTTAATTGCATGTTCATGTCGTTAACATATTATGTGTTCACAATTTATTTACAAGCAAACACAATTTGAATGTCATTTTACACCAAAATTCACAATACTTGGTAAACCATGATCAATGATATAATTTGCAGTGACAACAACAAAAGGCTGCACCAATTCTATCCTCAAAGATATGTATATAAATAGAATCTAATCATTATCAGCAGTTATACCGTGGACCCAGGTCCACCTTGCAAGGTGGACCTGGGTCCAAAAACGACTGCCATTTTTTTTTTTTTACTAAACATATTGGCCTAAAATGTGGAACACAAACTCTACATTCACATACACTATACTCTACATTCACAATTTGTAAACTCCACATTCACATATTACATGATTATATGTTTAGTAACTATATTACCATTGTTATGCATTCACACATTCAAAACTCTATATTCACAAGTCCTATACTCCATATTCACAACTTGAGAACTCCACATTCACACATTACAGGACTACAAGTTGCTAGAACTTCTTAACTCTATTACAGATTCACACATGCATAACTCTACATTCACGATTTCTATACTCCATATTCACAATTTGAAACCTCCACATTCACACATTTCTGGGCAACTCTACGTTCACACAATCATAAGTCTACATTCACGATTTCTATACTTTACATTCACACTTTGAAACCTCTACATTCACACATTTTTGGACAACTCTACGTTCAGCAATATGTTAACTAATTTAATATGTTAACTAATTTAAAAAAAAAAAAAAAAAAAAAAAAAAAAAAAAGACAAAACGACGTAATTTTGGACTCAGGTCCACCTTGCAAGGTAGACCTGGGTCCACAGCATAATTTGCGAATCATTATTCCATGGACCATGGTGGTAGTGTAAACTGTAAATAAAATGCACATTTTAAATATACTAAAGATACATTATTTATGTATTAAATGTGAAGGTACATTATTTATATACTATCAAATAATGTACCTTTAATATATTAAAAATATTTTTCTTGTAAGATTTGTAGAATTTTTGGCAATACGAAGGCTTTTTCCCTTCAAGGCTTTGCATTCCTGCTAAATTACAACTTAGGTGGCATCCAAAGCTACAGTATCAGTTCACCCTTCATAGAAAACTCATCCATGAGATAATTACACTATCTAAAAAAACTGCACCAATCTCCAGACAGCCTGTTACATACAATTTCAGGTGTAAATAGACAACTAAAGATAGAGCAGGGAGTGGACAAAGATAGGCTAGGGATAACATCTTAATGTAGTTAGTATTTCAAGTATATTTAACCTCAGTCTGCAACTCTGCATTGTATACCAAGCATAACTTAACAACAAAAAAAAAACTAGAAATACATAGTGGCACCAATGTCGGGGTTGCCCCGGGGAGTTAAACCTCACGCTTTGCTAGAGTAATGGGGAGGCTACTATACAACTAGCAAAGAAGAGGTAAACTAGAAATACATAGTGACACTAATGTCGGGGTTGCCCGGGGGGTTAAACCTCATGCTTTGCTAGAGTATTAGGGAGGCTACTATACAACTAGCAAAGAAGAGGTAAACTAGAAATACGTAAGTGGCACCAATGTCGGGGTTGCCCAGAGTTATATCCTCACACGCTTTGCTAGAGTATTGGGGAGGCTACAGCTAGCAAACAAGATGTAGACTCAGAGCAACACTCAGCAAGGCATGGTGCTGCTAAAGTAATGTAGAATTTTCCGTGATTGATTGATAGGTGATGATGATGATAAAAGTTGGGAGACAGAAAATGAAACACACACTATGATATATGTTACACTTTCTTTTTTGCAGGAAAGCCACCGTCTAAAGCATATGATACCCTTCCATAAGAAGAAATTACTCAGCCAAGGAGGCATCTCCAACTTTCAAAAGTTCTTAAAAGAAGAGACATCCTGGGGATAAACAGTACTGCAATAACCTATTTTTGTTCATAGTGCATGCTGCGCCATCAAGATGCTACTGGACGCACACTCAAAGAATTAAGTGCAGTGCATTAAGACAAACGAGAAACAATTCAGAGTGGCTAGTTCTAGCCTAAGAGTAAGTTGTACACATGACTTTCCAATACATAGTGGACAGGAACAGGACCTACCATTGGATGAATCTGATCATGGAAATATGATTACCCAAAAGAGAACAGCTGAGTTGACCCTCAACCATTACATTATAAAGAGTGCAGAATGAGAAGAGAATCCAAAACATCGACCTAGATGTGATAACCGAGAATGTCATAGCTAGAATCCCACGGGGGTCAAGTTCATGGCTGAGATAAACAGTCATGGAGGGGTAAGTGCAGAAAGAGCAACTTGAATCTTGATTTATGAAAATATTAAGGATACGTTCAAATTTTGGTCAAAAACAATATTGAACTGATTCAGATATACTGTAATTCTGGTTACAAGTAATGAATTAAAAAATGAAATACTTCAGTGTGAATAAGATTTAAATCAGATCATTTAGCACAAAATAGATGCACCATGACACATCACATGCAATATTATAGATTATGTCTGAAGTGGTAGAAACATAATGAATGATAAATTGCAGGTGTGGTAGAAACCAAAATAAAAGTACAGAGCAATTTGATAAAACCTTGAGCACTGACAAGGGACAATTTTCAGTGATAAATAAGCACATAATAGTGATAATACTATCATATTTCACCATATTCGTCGCACCAACAAAGAAACATAAAGACAAATAAATTCCAGGTGTGGTAGAAACTAAAATGCAAATCCAGAGCAATTTGATATAACTGTGAGCATTGACAAGGAAATATACTCAGTGATAAATAAGCAAATATTACCACCATATTTGTCACGCCAATAGTGCCATTCCTTTGAGATTGTTGAGGTGCTTCCACTCTAACTGGGTGATATAATCCTAGCACTTCTCCAATTTATCCTGGCAATTCTAAGATTAAAATTATGGTCCACCTTTCCTTCTCAATCATGAAAAGGAACAAGGATACAAAAAATCTGTAGAATTTGTGGACTCCACTTTATCTAGTTAAACACTTTTTCTCTAGTGCCGACTGTTCTGCAATTGCAGTGCATATAAATGCTTTTAGTTCTACAGAGTTCGAACCCTTTTTTCTTCTCCATGCAAATTCTCAGATCAACCATTAAATGACATGCATCAAAAAAGTTGGTTACTCAGTTGCCACCAAATAGTTATCCTGTAAATGCTTGTTTGTGAATAGATGCTTCTTGTCTTGAAAATAAAAGCCTTCAAACTATTGCTCCTTACCAAATAAAAATCATAATCAGGAGGTATCGAATATATAGTCTCCCCACTGTATGTAGCACGCCTATTTAAACCCATAATATGAGGCTGAAACCCTCACTTGATCTCTTGAATAAATCATCATCTATATATAATTCTCCTAACACAGCCATTCAGCATCTTTCCAATTTCACTTGCTTGTACATTAGAAGTACCATGGAAGAATATCTTTGAAACCAACCAAGGTTCTTAAAAGTTAAAACATTTCATCATCTTTCCTATCCTAGATCACTGCATATACTTAAGTCTCCTTGACCTTTTTTCTTCTCTAAGCTCAAGGAGGTTATAACCTTCATCAGCAATATTTGTTTTACAGCACATGAGCCAGCTCATCAGCGAATCTTCGTCCCAGTACTAATAAACAATTTGACTTGAAAGAATTTATCGACACTAAATTGTAGAATGTATCCAAGCACACTTCTCAGTATGAAAAGAGATGAATTTTAGTTGAGTATGACCTAGGTGTCATACCCCCCCCCCCCCACGCCCACCCCCACCCCTGCTGACTTTCTACCGAAACAGGTTCTCAAATATGATTACCTAGAAGCTAAGGGTCTTGTATTCACCACCACTGATCATTTAATACTGTTTAAACAATGTGTACGATACAATTTATTAAGGCAATTTGATAAAGAAGACAAAACCTGTGCACTCCAGTGACTCCACAACTCCATTGGAGATTGACATACGATATTGATTCATGAACATGAGAATCGTATACTAGAAGTGATAAGACATGAAATTTTATTGAGAACATATAGTGTATCAAAATTTTGCGCAGACAAAATTATACAGATTCAAAATGAAGCTAATTTATGTCTTTGAGAGACTGCCTACCATACAACAAGAAGAATAAACAATACATAATGTAACAAGTAGAGGAAAGAGGGAGTTTGCGACCTGCTACAGTTCTCATTGAGATGCTTCCAACAGGCATAAAATTAAAGTTGAGTGTGTTCTTTATGTTATGACAGTTGGCTTCTCTCTTCCGGTAAATTCCTTTAGCTTTGATAAAGACAGAGCAAGTTCTGAAAACAATATATAAATTTAGCAATAGATATTTAAGAGAATAGAGCACAAATAATAAAATTATCTCACCTATCAATGGTTTCAATGCAATTTGGGCATCCACATCATGCTTAGAGGCATCAGACTCAAACTGTTCAATATACACTCTTACTGTTGCACCAGCAGAACCAGTACCCTGTAAATTATATTATTGAGTAATCTCCATCACAGTAGCAACAGTATAATCTAGGTATTGTTTGCAGGCAGTAGAATAAGCAATAGTATAAAATTATAGGAGGCTGATGCAGACCGATAATCTAAAGATGATCCTTGATCCATCAGTGAACACAAATCGGACCCCCTGTTTGGATGCAACACTTCCATCTACCTGAGAGAAAAGCATACGAATTGAGTTAGCCAAAAGAGAAAGTCACTCTATAGTCTATATCGCTGTTTAAAATAAAATAAAAACTACTGGTTTTCAGAAACTTACTGGATCAACATAGGAGAAGTCATCAGCAAATTTGAGGATATAACTTCCTAAACACACAAATGCTTTAGTGAGTGAAAAGCATTCAAGGTCTGGAATTCTTTTGCCAAATGTGTGAAGCAAGCTTACCATACTTATCACCAGCCTTACTGGTAGAGATTAGTTCTCTAAGATATGCAACCATCTTATTGGCTCCTTCAGATTCACATTCCTGATGACAAAATATCATGCTTGAAAACAGAAGTCCACTAATTCCATACTTCACGAATTTTATAAATGGTGAATAACTCATTTCCAGAATACCAAGCAAAGTTATAAACCAACATATAATATGCTTGCCTCATAGTCATATCTAGAAAAGAAATTCCTCCCATAAGTTGCCCAATGCTGCTTGACAACATCACCAACAGAAACCAGTGCCTCCCCTGGTTTCTTGTCCTTGTTCCTATATGCAATTATTGAAAGCCAAGCTAATACAGCCCTGTCACATTCAGAAAAGTTATATAAGTAATTATTGAAAGCCAAGCTAATACAGCCCTGTCACATGGAATGTATCACAAACTTACTTTTGTAAGTCATGATAATATAGATGATTTAAGATGTAAACATATGATAAGCAACCCGATAGTATGCCACAAATAAAACTAGAGAACATTAGGAAATAAACTAATTCTGGCACATAATCCAGCAGTAACAAGAATCAAATAAATGAGAAGGAAACTCATCATTGGTGACACAAGCACATACCATATACCATCTTTCTCGCGAATGTGGTCAGAACCTGTCCCAAAACTTTCTTCCCCACAAACTGACAACTTTCCTGCATCCATTAGATTCCCAAAGAATTTCCATCCAGTAGGAACCTAAAAGAAGAATCTTATCTTGGGATATAGTTTAGAATGGCCAAACAACCACACACACACTCCACAAGTTTATAAAAGATAGCTAACCTCGTAAAACAGAAGATTTAGCTTTTCCGCAACACGGTCCAAAGCACCACTAGTGGGCATAGAGCGAGCCAATCCCTATAAAATTTGAATGTAAACAATCTAAAATACTTTAAGGTTAGGACTTAAGAGGGCACAAAAACACTTGAATGCTGAATGCTGACCTTGGGACCACTTTTGAAGTATGGAATGGCCTCTTTTGCATTGGCAGCAATAATTGCTACAGAATCTGACGGAGTAACAAAAAATTGCCTACCTAGAATCATATTTCTGTCACCATCCCCTGAATGGATATAGTAAAATAATATATTAGTTTCTAGCTCAAAATGACTGAGCAACCAATGCTCTTAAGTCTTAACTACCTACCTGAAAAAAATAAATTAAAAAAAATAATAAAAGAAGTAGAAGAATTACTGCATAAGAAATGGGTTCTTTTGATAAACCAGCTGCTTTATTATTCTTATACCCAATGAGAAGTGAATAAAACTTTAACTAGGCTCATTAGTTTAGTAATGCATAGGAAATATCCTGCAAATATGACTATTCCTAGCTCAGGCACAAGGGATGAGATTGCCACATATCTTGACCACATATTTGTATAAATATGACATAACAATACTAATTTAGTACTATTTGTATTGGTAGTGTAATTATACATCCTCAGGATCTTGTACACGTACCATCACTTGCAGCACCAAAATCAGGTCCATTCTCGCCAAACATTACATTGACCAAATCTTTCGCATATCTATCCCAAAACACAAGCAAGTTATAAATTCCTTTTGAAAACTATGAAAAGCATCTAGAAGAAGAATTAATTTCTTACGTAAGATTAGGGTCTGGATGACCATGTCCAAAATCTTCAAGAGGCACGCCATTAACAATAGATTCCTACACATTGGAACACAGCTCACATTCTACAATCAGAAGCTCTAATGATCATCCAACAAGTTATGTAATCACTTCACATACCGGGCTAGCTCCTAGCATGTCAACAAAAATAGGCTTTGCATAAGCACCAGTGACAGCATGCATGGCATCAAACACAAACCTGCACAAAACATCATATTGTGTTTGATTGCAACTGATGTTCTCATGAAATATTAGACTTTAATTTGCAGATCAGGCATCCCCTCACCCACCCGCCCACCCCCCCC